>NC_092154.1:17562786-17883286 GCF_045791955.1 Oncorhynchus clarkii lewisi | reverse complement strand
AATTATCATGAAAAATATTCACATAGATACAGTATTTCATTGTTTATTTCATTGTTTATTCATTATTAACCTATTTATTTATTCATTCATTTTTGGCCTTTCACTTTACTTACATAATTACTTTTTAGTGCACTGATAGACTCATATTCCATTATACCTTAAGATGTTAAAAACAATGAGACTGGATAGATTTTTCAGAGTGGCTGCAGTTCCCGAATTTCTTATGAGGTCAGTGGTCACAGAAATTATGTGAGGATGGATACCATTTATGAATGCTTATGTGAACTATCATGAAGCATTATCAGTGATGTAATGAACTTGAACAGCCTTAAGTGAACTGTTTTTTTTATGGCTGTGGTTCCACGCCACAGCTATATTTTTTCTGTTTGTTTGTTTGATTGACTGTTTGGATTACGAGTGACTACATATCGCTTTGTGCAAGTTTTCTAGACAGTATTCTAGCCAACCAATATATTAGTAAACATGGTACTGTATGTAGTAAGTAGGTAGCCACAAGCATGAGCTGGATTTACTAGGCTGTGATGTCACTCATCAGAACGCACGAAGCTCTTGCATCCATATTGCCGCTGTAGATATGTCAGCATGTTGGACAAATGCTTAACCAATGCAAACCACCTCATGCAGATGCTTGTCCACAAGCTGCACAACTACGGCTGATTATTGTTGCATCAAATATTAAGAATGTATCCTTTTTGGAGCAGATTTTATAAATAAAGGCTTTAAACTAAAAACAAGTTTGCAGTAAAAGTGTTTGAGAATAATTCATGACCATACAGATGCTGTCAGTCTAAGAAACATTTCATTTTAAATGCTGGAGGTAGTTAAATGCTGGAGGTAGTTAAATGCTGGAGGTAGTTACGGTAATTTTCCCCAAATTCCCAGGTTTTCCAAAAATCCCAGTTAGAAGATTCCCTGAATCAGGAGGTGATATGCAGGAAATCCGGAATTCTCCAACCAGGATTTCTGGAAACCCTGGGAATTTTGCAACCCTGGCTGGATTATGACATTGTTTCCTTATGGATGAGACAGCGTTACTCAGGACTAAGGACTATGAGATAATATTACTGGAAATCTTAACTTCTAAGAATAATTTATATCGGAGACAATCTTCCCATGTGACATACATCCGTCTTTCCGTAATATATATATTTTGGAACGCATTCAGAGAACATTTAAATCCCCAAACAAATCAAATTAAATTAGCCTCAGTGAGAACGTCTAAGCTGCCACCACCTACACAGCGCACTGCTGCCATATGTGCCTATATATTACAGCATATCATTACAACATAGTGGAGCTCACAGGAGGCTGCTGAGGGGAGAATGGCTCATAATAATGGCCGGAATGGCGCGAATGGCTTCAAACACTTGGAAACCATGCGTTTGATGTGACACCATTCCCCAATGCCGCTCCAGTCATTACCACAAGCATGTTCTCCCCAATTACAGTGCCACCAACCTCCTGTGGTGGAGCTACAGTACAGCTGCTTATACATTGCCTTCAGACAGTATTCACAGCTCATTACTTTTTCCACATTTTGTTGTGTTACGAAGTGGGAATAAAAGGGATTTTATTTATATTTTTTTGTCAACGAATACCACAAAATACTATGTAATGTCAAGGTGGAAGACAAAAGCTATTTAAAAAATATATTATAGAAAATAAAACACTAATATACCCTGATTCAATACATGTTAGAATCCGCGATTAGAGCTTTGAGTCTTTCTGAGCAAGTCTCGAAGAGCTTTGCAAACCTGGATTTTCCCATTATTCTTTTAACAAATTCTTCCAGCTCTGTCTAGTTGGTTGTTGATAATTGCTAGAACCATTTTCAAGTCTTGCCATAGATTTTCAAAACTATAACTAGGCCACTTAGGAGCATTCAATATCGTCTTGGTAGGCCTATGTATATTTGGCCTTGTGTTTTAGGTAATTGTCCTGCTGCAAGGTGAATTTGTCTCCCAGTGTCTGTGGCAAAGCATACTGAACCAAGTTTTTCTCTAGGATTCTCCTTAGTCCTTGCAGATGACTAGCATACCCATAACATGATGCAGCCACCAGCATGGTTGGAAATATGAAGAGTGATACTCAGTGATGTGTTATGTTGGATTTGCCCCAAATATAATGCTTTGTATTCAGGCCAAAAAGTTTCATGCCATATTTTTTGCAGTATTACTGCAGGATGTATGTTTTGGAAAATGTGTTTCTCTACAGGCTTCCTTCTTTTCACAATGTCATGTACAGTACAGTATGTTAGTGTTGTGGAGTAACTACAATGTTGTTGTTCCATCCTCAGTGAGCTCCTATCACAGCCATGAAACTCTGTAACTGTTTTAAAATCACCATTGTCCTCATGGTGAAATCCCTGAGCGGTTTCTTCCTCTCCGGCAACTGAGTTAGGAAGGACGCCTGTATCTTTGTAGTCACTGGCTTGAAATTCACTACTCAACTGATAATTGTATGTGTGGGGTACAGAGATGGGGTAGTCATTTAAAAATCATGTTTAACACTATTATTGCACACAGAGTGAGTCCGTGCAACATATTATGTTTACTTGTTAAGCACATTTTTACTCCTGAACTTAATTAGGCTTGCCATAACGAAGGAGTTGAATACTTATTGACTCTAGACATTTCAGCTTTGAATTTTTTATAAATGTATAAATAATTCCATTGCGAAATTATATGGCATTGTGTAGAGGCCAGTAACACAAACAAAATGTGGAAAAAGTCAGTAGTATCCCTTTCAGCAGGATATATCTGACCTAGCATTGACCAGTCAAGCAAGGCCTGGTAGTTGACATACTGAACATCATAGATGTCAGGGGTCTTGGCTGAGACATTCAGCAGAAAAATGACATTGCTATCATCGAACCGCAACTCAGTTTGACCCTCTGTCCTCTGTCTTCAGAGAAAGAACAGTTGCCTGCTAGGTTACAGTGATGCATGTTAAATTATGTAATCTGTGTATAGATGGGCAGGTTGTTGTCTATTGTTGTCCCATCAGCTGACCGCTGTCTGTCCCCCTCATAGTAACTCAGTCACACAGGGGGAGGTGGGTCCAGAGATACCCAGTTCCACTACCCTCCATGGCAATCTAATCCACACTACAAATTCACACAAAAGTTTACCCACCAAGACCCTTCCCAGAAATGTGACAGTTATGCAGGGCATAACTATTTATGAGTAGGCAACTCCTTTTCTGTGTGTGTGTGTGTGTGTGTGTGTGTGTTGGAAAATTGCCAACAAAAATTCCCTCTACTCCACAGATTAATAATCAGATATATGTTCAATAGTTTAGCTGATATAATACTCATAGAACCATTATGTGGGTTTTCCAGAGGGAATCCAGTAGATCGACTGAGTGCACAAAACATTATGAACACCTGCTCTTTCCATGTCATAGACTGACCAGGTGAGTCCGGGTGAAAGCTATTATCCCTTATTGATGTCACTTGTTAAATCCACTTCAAATCAGTGTAGATGAAGGGGAGGAGACAGGTTAAAGAATGATTTTTAAGCCTTGAGACATGGATTGTGTATGTGTGCCATTCAGAGGGTGAATGGGCAAGACAAAATATTTAAGTGCCTTTAAACGGGGTATGGTAGTAGGTGCCAGGCGCACCAGTTGGTGTCAAGAACTGCAATGCTACTGGGTTTTTCACGCTTTCAATTTCCCATGTGCATCAAGATTGGTCCACCATCCAAAGGACGTCCAGCCAACTTGACACAACTGTGGTAAGCATTGGAGTCAACATGGGTCAAGCATCCCTGTGGAACGCTTTCGACTCCTTGTACAGTCCATGCCCCGACAAGTTGAAGCTGTTCTGAGGGCAAAAGGGGGTGCACCTCAATATTAGGAAGCTGTTGTTAATGTTTTGTACACTCAGTGTATTGTATGGGACTGAATTATGCCATACTCACACTGTCATATTTAACTGAACCATCATCATCAGTTGACAGTTAGTTGGTTAGTGCAGATTAACTTCTAATGAAGAGAGATAGAAAAACCCTTTATGTAATGTCATGCGGTTGGCTTTGCATCAAGTGCTGCAATCTTCCACCAACCAAATCCAGATTAATTCTGTGTGTGGAGAAGCGATTGGTGAAGTGGGGCAAAATCTGTCAGTTCTAAAATAAAACTGCCACACATGCTATGACATAACGGCAACAGCATTCTAAGTTCTTTATGTCATGGGTGAAGATGTGGCTTTCCTTACCTCTGTGATAGCTGATGTGTTGGTGAGCTTTCTGAAACAAAATGGCTGCCGTGGCATCACCCAGTTATGTGCTCCTTTTTTGACAGCGGCAGTAGTTAAGGTGAGTTTCCCCGATGCGTAAATCACTTTAAGCATCTCTAAAAGAGCTATATGAATCCAATCAATTGTGTATTACTAATTTTTTTACATTTAAATTATTAAAATGATAAAATAGGAAATAAAAAAAAGACTTTGCCATCAGGTAATTTATCAGGTAGGCATTTCTGCAAAACAAATCTCCACAAAAAATTCTTGCACAATACAACATTTTTGGTTATATATATAAATCACTGCCTCACCAGCGTGATCCACTAGATACAATTCAGTGATGTTTTAGACCATGCTGCCCTCTATTGGTTGAAAATAAGTATGCAATAGAAGGTTCTTTCAGATGAAATCCAACTAGATGTGTTCTCTGTAATCTTGTGCCATTGCTCTCAAACAGCAGGTGGTGGTGCTATAATACTACATACTGCACCTTGCATAGAAACTGTAGTGAACACTGCTGTCATTGAGAAAGACTATATCTTACTTCCTGATAACTTGAATACTGGGTTAGGGTTGGTTGAGGCTAAGGTTAGGCTTGAACAGAGATCTGGACATGAAGCAAGGGTTAGGGTTGAAGTTAGAGTTAAAGTTAGAGTTAGGGTTGATGTTAGAGTTAGGGTTGCACTTGCCAGTTCAACTCTAACCCTCAGCCACAACCCTATCTTCATGTCCACATGCCTCTAACACTCTACTCAACAAATTGGATGCAGTCTATCACATTGCCATCCGTTTTGTCACCAAAGCCCCATATATTACCCACCATTGTGACCTGTATGCTCTTGTTGGCTGGCCCTCGCTTCATACTCATTGCCAAACCCACTGGCTCCAGGTCATCTACAAGTCTTTGCTAGGTAAATCCCCGCCTTATCTCAGTTCACTGGTCACCATAGCAGCACCCACCCGCAGCACGCACTCCAGCAGGTATATTACACTGGTCACCACCAAAGCCAATTCCTCATTCGGCCACCTTTCTTTCCAGTTCTCTGCTGCCAATGACTGGAACGAACTGCAAAAATCGCTGAAGCTGGAGACTCTTGACTCCCTCACTAACTTCAAGCACCAGCTGTCAGAGCAGCTCACAGATCATTGCACCTGTACATAGACCATCCGTAAATCTGTAAGCCCATCCAACTACCTCATCCCCATACTGTATTTATTTAGCTCCTTTGCACCCCAGTATCTCTACTTGCACATTCATCTTCTGCACATCTATCACTCCAGTGTTTCATTGCTATATCATAATTACCTCGCCACTATGGCCTATTTTATTGTCTTACCTCCCTTATCTTACCTCATTTGCACACACTGTATATATACTTTTTTTCCTACTCTATTATTTGTATGTTTGTTTATTCCATGTGTAACTCTGTGTTGTTGTATGTGTCGAACTGCTTTGCTTTATCTTGGCCAGGTCGCAGTTGTAAATGAGAACTTGTTCTCAGCTAGCCTACCTGGTTAAATAAAGGTGAAATAAATCAAATAAATACAGTTCAAATCTAACACTCTACCACAACCCTAACTTCATGCCCACATGCCAGTTCAACTCTAACCCTCTACCACAACCCTAACTTCATGTCCACATGCCAGTTCAACTCTAACCCTCTACCACAACCCTAACTTCATGTCCACATGCCAGTTCAACTCTAACCCTCTACCACAACCCTAACTTCATGTCCACATGCCAGTTCAACTCTAACCCTCTACCACAACCCTAACTTCATGTCCACATCTCATTTCAACACTACCTACGTTTTTCTTAACTCCACATCACATCAATGGAGCTGAGTGGAGACGACTGTGGGCGGAATGTACCTCCGACTACATTGAGTCACTGTCAGTCGATACGAGAGTGGGGTAAGTTGAGACACCCTTCTCACTGGGCACACAACATCATTTCAACGTAGATAATTGGGTAATATTTGGTTGAGCCATTGATCAATGAGATTACAACCTACGTTGACCCACTCAAGAAGACAGACAAAAGATAGTTGAATTTCCAATGTGTTATCATTATGCTTTCAACCATCTAAAAGCACAACCAAATTCCAATGGAAAAACAATGTCTGATTTTTGGTTTAGTTTAGTCAACTAAATGGCTCACTGCACTTTCAACCATTTAAAACTTCAAATGGGAATAAGATCATTTGTTTATTTATACTACAGATGAATGTGTTGAATGTGTTATCATGAATTGCAGATTACATTAAAAGTACATGGTGCAATTGATCAATGCCGTTCGAGATTCTGCACAGATTATTACAGCAATTGTGAAGATTTCCACAGACCTGTGATGACCTATGCATGCTTCAGAATCTTGAACATACACACTTTATATGATTACAGAAGAAGAAAAGTATAGTTACATTAACCTCAAAATGTGGCCATGGATGTGTTTCTCATTTTAGGGTTGAATGTTACATTAGTTTGTAGGAAAGCCTTAACTTTACTTTATAACGAAAGTCATATTGAATTGTGTTTGGTTGACAAAGCAACCAAATATCAACATTGAAAGGAGCTTTATCTACTGCTTGGATAGTTTCATCTGAGCCACTGGCTTAATACCATTCTTTAACTTTTATAATTAGTTAACTTGTCGAAAAAGTAATAGGCTATTTGTTGTATTTCAGAGATGTATCTTCTGCTTGGATAGTTCCATCTGTGCCACTAACTTTAATTCCAGTTTGTCTACAAATTAATAACTGTTTTGTTGGATTCACATCTCCATCTCAACCAACAATCTTAGTTAAAGAAGAGGACCAAATCAAATCAAACTTTACATACACTTTAAATAAAGTTTGATTTGGTCCTATTCATATACTTAGATTGTTGGTTGAGATGGAGATGTGAATCAAACAAAACAATTATTAATTTGTAGAAAAACTGGAATTAAGTCCATGCCACAGATGGAACAATACAAGCAAAATATACATCTCCTAAAAAAATGGACATTTGGTTGTGTTGACAACCAAACACAATTCAATATCACTAAATATTATAATTTTTTAAATTCTGGGTTGAATTGAAACAATAGCTGTTGATGACTTTACAAATGCTATATAGGCCTAAATAATATCATTGATGAGACAGTATATGAATGATACAGTATGGTCACATTTCATTTGCTCTGTTAAACCTACCCTATGGAATGACTTTGACAGCATCAGTGAATCTATCTAGTTTTTAAGTGGAGACTGCTTAACAATCATTCTAAAGATAGCACATTGCTATTAGTCAGCGACAATATCATAGCTAAGCAGGGCTGGGATTGGTTAGAACCCTTGATGGGAGACCAAAGGGTAGCTCTAGATAGATCAATTGTTCAGTAGGAGGTGCTGCCCAGCCTACAGTTTTTTTTTGTCTGCTAGTTGTTGTTTTTTTTGCTAGTGGACAGATTGAAGATTGTTCTAAAGGTACATTTTTTTTTTTTTTTTTTTTTTGGTTACCATGATGACAATCCTGTGGTTGAAATGTGCCCCTCAAAACAACAATTGATTACTTTTTTGAAATCCAATGTATTTTCCACGTAAATTCCACATCACAATACATTGACAAATTACATTGAAACAACGTTGATTCAACCAGTTTGTGCCCAGTAGGTTGTTTCTATGAAACCATACACAAAATGTATAATTCGACCAAATATTTAGGAAGAGCACATGGAGCACAGATGTCAATTCAACGTCTATTCCAAGTTTGTTCAAAGTCATTTAATTGAAATTATGTGGAAACAACATTGATTCAACCAGTGTGTGCCGAGTGGGAGGTCATCATTTCATGATGTCTGTGAAGGAAGAAAAGTGGTCAGCATGTTAGGACCAAAAAGCAGATTTTCAACAAGTCAAATTAATTTGTGTTAGTGGTTTCATGAGGCTTCTTTCTAAAGTAAACCAAAGTAGATCATTTAAAGAGTGTTCTATACATCAGTTGGGGTCTCTATAAGCTACAATATGAGATCATAAACCTAGCATGAAAGTGCATCCTTGTAGCTGTGTGGGCTAATATAGTAAAAATGTTTGGGGTTAGGTTAGTAGAGCCAATGGCCATAGGGTGAGTTGAGCCAATGGTAAGTTGAGAAAATTTAAGGGTGTTCTACCATGGGGTAATGCAAGAGGAAGTGTTTGGGAAATAGAGATAGACATAGTTTTAAAAAGGTAGTGGTAATATTTCATTCAGTACAGAAATGTGTAGGTGGCTTAACTTACCCTGTGGTAAATTGTGCCAAGAGATCACTTTTTTGGGACAAGCTGTTTTCAAAACTGTAATGTTTACATTAATTCTGATTATTTCCAGGGATACACAACATCCTGAAATATATATATTTTTATTTAACTAGGCAAGTCTGTTCTTATTTAAAATGACGGCCTACCCTGGCCAAACCCTAACCTGGACGATGCTAGGGCAATTGTGCGCCGCCCTATGGGACTCCCAATCACTGCCGGTTGGGATACAGCCTGGAATCGAACCAGGGTCTGTAATGACACCTCCAGCACTGAGATGCAGTGCCAGACCGCTGCACCACTCGGGAGTCCCATATATGTAAATATATTTTTTTAGAAAGAATACTATATTTCCATTGACTGAGTGATTCTGAATGTAAAAAATTTCTGAACTTACCCCACTCTCCCCTACTTTAAATGTTTTTTAATTCTTAAACCCTTACTGTGTACCTATGTTGGTCCTCTGTAGCTGTGTTCCTTTCTTTGTTTGCTGAAATCCACACTTTTTAATAAAACATTAGTCAAATACAACCACTGACTGTTTCCTCGTATTGACTGACAGCAACTCGATGTAGTCGGAGGTACACTCCGCCCACAGTCGTCTCAACCCAACTCCACCGAGATGGACATATTGTTGAGCTGAGAAACCCAGCAAAGTTCAACTCTAACCTTTGCCTCAACCACAACCCTAACCCTAGCTTCCTGTTCATAAAAACATAACATAATCTGAAACAGATAATGAATGCCACATAACAGAAAAGTCAATATCATGACGCTTGTACTGTATATATGCATCAGTGAACATGAAGTTAATACCTTTCAAATCTTTGCTGCAGAACAATCCTAACTGCCCTGTGGTGCTACCCTAGTCCATAACACCACGTGGCTACATCCCTTTTACTATTTGTGGTGCTGACAGTCAATCCCTAAGATGTGTTCACGTGCCCTCATGGCTCTGCCTGGTCTGACCAGATGCTGTGTTTTAGTGGTGGGTGCTTCTCTTATCTGTAAATCCGATTTCAGTCTGGCACAGAATAGTACTATGCTCCTCACTGTGTTTTGGCCTATTCAGAGACTTGCATAGTTCTGTCCTGATTCTGTTTTCAGGTAGGGATCAACTAATGATACAGTAGTACCAGGAGTATACTAAGACTTCATAGGCAGTACAGGAGTACTGTAGTATACTGATACTGCTCCATCAGGAGTACTGTACTATACTGATACTCTTCCATAAGGAGTACTGGAATATACTGATACTCCTCCATCAGGAGTACTGTAGTGTACTGATACTCCTCCATCAGGAGTAACATTATTGGAGTATACTGATACTCCTCTATTAGGAGTACTGGAGTATACTGATACTCCTCGATTGGGAGTAACATTACTGTAGTGTACTGATATTCTTCCATTAGCAGTACTGGATTATACTGATACTCCTCCATAACGAGTAATAGAGTACTGTAGTATACTGATACTCCTTCATTGGGAGCACTGGAGTATACTGATACTCCTCCATCAGGAGTACTGGAGTATACTGATACTCCTCCATCAAAAGTACTAGAGTATACTGATACTCCTCCATCAGGAGTACTGGAGTATACTGATACTCCTCCATCAGGAGTACTGGAGTATACTGACACTCCTCCATCATCAAATCAAATATATTTATAAAGCCCTTTTTACATCAGCAGATGTCACAAAATTCTTACACAGAAACCCAGCCTAAAACCCCAGACAGCAAGCAATGCAGATGTAGAAGCACAACTTTCCCTAAGAATATCAGTGGAACAAGGAGTTGAAGACACAATATATACATTTTCTGATTAGCCCAAAGGACATTCAGCCAACTTTACACAACTGTGGGAAGCATTGGAATCAACACAGCCAGCATACCTGTGGAACATTTTCAACACCTTGTAGAGTCCATGCCCTGAAGAATTGAGGCTGTTCTGAGGGCAAAAGGGGGTGCAACTCAATATTATTAGATAGGTGTTCCTAACAACATTTTATTACACATATAAAAATTTATGAATTAAAAATATGGGAACAGTAATGTTACATGCAATAATTTCTAGTGAATTAACACAAATGTGAAAAATGTGTGGATATAGCATTTTGGAAATAAACTCTTCAGGAAGTGTTCCTCTAATGTCTGAAGGAGACATGAAATTGTTGAAGGGTCTGTTTAAGCTTATCAGCATTAATGTTTGATCAGTTTATCACCAAGAAGAGAAAAGTATACATGGATCAGTAAAGAGAATTACAACACAGTTACATTGCACACAAACACTATGATCGCTGCTTGACTAACCAGCTGTCGCTCACAGGGACCTTCATTGTCATCAATTGTCACACATTTAATGTATTCTTCTATGTCCTTCACCTAAACATAATATATCATTAATAATCGGGTGTTCGCAGGCGAGAATACAATCAGGAAAGGCTAGCCCTCATGGGAAGCAGTTGAGGGTAAATCTCCTAGCCTGCAGTAGAAGCACAACTGACAACAACACAAAGCCAGCCAAGCCCAATGGCCCCCACAGACACACAGGCCAACAGATTACTCAGAACACACTACTAAAATGAGCTCAAATGATAGAATGAGCATAGGAACAATAGGGGGAAAAAATAGTAGGCTATAAACATCTCAATGGTAGGCATTAAGAAATGTACTACCTGATTGTCAAGCCATCGCTAGTGTTGTCAGGTCTTACAAAACATCTAAGTCGGTCTTATATCAAGAATAAACAGGAACGTTGTCCAGAGGCAATCTAGAAGCTGGAAGGTTGCTGGGTCAAGTCCCGAGCTGGGCAATGAAAAGTGGGAACTGAACTAACAACCGGAAGGATGCTGGTTTCAGATCTACTAACATTGTGACCTTGAGTAAGGCACATAAACCCTAAACTGCTCATGAGGTGCTGTACTGTGACTGACCCTGTCCATCTCCCAAAATGTGTCTTGTGTTTGTTTCTAGGGGGATTGGGAGGAGACCAAAATACACATTTCCTTTGTGAGATGGACAATAACTTTCTCTTCTCCTGTCTTCTATTGAAGTCAACAGAGCCATGACATTGTGCTCCTCTCACTACTGGAAATAGCTTTTGGATTTACTTAAAAAGAAATCAGGAATGATTGTGGTGACAGTTATGTTTGTGCTGGTGTTTCATGCAGCAGCATACAGCTCTGTTTAGCCTTGTGAAAACTATATTCGATGTGGGCTGCTAATGTAGCCTACCCATAGATTACACAATGTAGTAATTGCAATGTTTTAGCATCTACATTACAACGCATTAATGTTATTTGACTAGAGGCTGCTGTCAATATGGTATTATGAAAAACAACGAGTGGACATTGTTGTGAAAACAATGAATAGTGAATAGCCATTGTTTAAACAGATAGATTGTTATAGGATTTACTTTATGAAATACTTTTGGTAGAGTGTATGTTCCTTAGCCACGTGTTCTGAGGCAGTCCAGCCCACATGATCATGTTCAATAATTCCCGCCCTATAGCCTAACAATATCATATCATGTGCTCAAATACGTAACTATCTTTAGGCTAGGGTGTAGGGACGGGAATCTATCATTTCTGAGAACTGCACTCACCTTTTAACCTGGCAAACGGAATCCGCTCTTGACAGACGGAAAACAGGGCGTAGGCTATATGCTCACATATACTGATAGGGAGAGAATCCGAGCCATCTGACGTGGAAGGATTTATAGGTTTAGACGAAATTGCTTTCCGACAGTGAGATCAAATACAGTGGCATGTTTCAGTGTGTATATGTATGTGTCTGTAGTATTTCACATTGATTTGGCGCGAACGGTAGCCTACCAAGGATCATGCCCGAGGCACGTAAAACGTTTTCACTGTAGCCTTTATTTTCTGAAACTGGACTTTTGGACAACTGGGTCCAGAACGCTGTCAGTGTGGAAATTATGTCCACGGATGTCCTACTTCTTCTGCTACTTGTCTGGATGGTCGGTGCTTCTGGGAGGTCAATTGGTCCGAGGGGACACGTGCGCCAGACCTACAGCCAAATCAGGTAGCCTACAATACTTAGGCTTTAAATGATTGAGTGTAGATGTGAGTGAAATGATCAAAATGTCAAGATGTGCATTGAGATGCCTAGGATCTATAAGCTAATGAATTCGGAGAAACATGCTCTTGCTTCTTGTGAAAGTTGTAATTGCGTCAACCTGTGCTGTGGGTAGGCCTATTATTGGCGGGTATAGGCTGAACGACAATCGATAAAAAGCGCGGGAGGACTGTAATGAATTTATGTGCTATCAGTGACGCTCAAGATGACAATCACTTGCGCTGCACTGTTGGAACAGCATGCCCTTTATATTTGATTTAAGGTAACTGTCCAGTGTTTACAGATTTCTATTAAATGTGACCTATAATTAATTACAATAGTGAAATACTTTTGTTGTTATAATTAAGTACGTTCAAAAGCTGCTTTTTCTGTGTTTTGAATAGTTTCAGCATAACCCAACAACAGACTGGTGTGGGCATATACCGGTCATTGAACCCCCTAGAGTAGATGTCCATTTGCCCCTCGAAAATCGAATTATCATAAAACAAAAGTCACCATCAAAATGAATGTTTTTTGCACGGGATGCTTCTCAATCCACCGCATCCGCAAATGTCGGCCTTGTTCACGAAAAACGTCTAGGAGCGTATGAACTGTTTGGGCTACAAACTAATATGACCCGTCTATGGGAAGATGAGACTCCCATGAACACATTCATGTGGGTTGTTTTGCTCTAGGCCCACAAGCCTCACAAAACTTGTCTGAAGGTAGCCCAGTACCAGTTAAAAAAATTAATGGAAGTATATATGGAAGTACTTTAGGGATTAAATATGGGTAGAAAATGAAATAAATAAATAAAAATCCTGGTCTAAAAGCAGTAGGGCCAAATTCAATGTTTCATCAAATATATTTTATATATGTTCTCTTTACAGGGATCCTACAATTCTAAATCAAATAGCGAAATTATCCTTTGTGTGACCATCTTAAAATATATTTTATATATATATATATATATATATATATATATATATATTATTTGGCAAGTCAGTTAAGAACAAATTCTTATTTACAATGAATGACAGCCTACCGGTTACCTGTCTTGTTCAGGGGCAGAACGGTAGAATATTTTACCTTGTCAGCTCAGGATTCAATCCAGCAACCTTTCGGTTACTGACCCAATGCTCTAAGCACTAGGCTACCTGCCGCCCCAATTACGTAGGTTAGCTTAGTAGAAACCCGGCACCTGGCCATTAGAAGTTTTTTAAATATTAATGTGAGTAGACCACTGATTGGCCAGCTCAGCCATTGAGGCAGGATGACATCATTCTCTATGTGGAAATAGCAGGCATTTTTAATGTTTGAGATACAAGTTTGAGGTGGGTTTTTTAGTGGGTTTTTAATCCAATTTATGCTTTGGCCACAGTTATGAGTATAAGATGAGTCAACAACGTTATTTAGGTAACAGAACATTTAACTTTTTTCTGTAATTCTTCCAAGGACTACTCTATATAACCATAGATCTACATAACTAGATGAAAAAATACCTGAATTACCAGACGTTATCATTTTTGAAGGGAATATTTATAAAAATGTCAGTATTTAATAATTCTGTATTATGCTATGTATTTTATGTGCCAGTCTGTATTGTTTAGGTGGCTTGGATGGAATGCTAATGCTTGATACAGTATAGAGGGGATTGTTGGTGACAAGGTGACAGTTCGTGGTTAGAAAAATCACTTACTCAGATTACGTAATCTGTGCTATTTTGTTTATTGTTATTGTTGTGGCTTTGCTGCCTGGAGGTTATTTGATTGGAAAGCAAAAGAGCAAAATCCCAGTGTAATTAAAAGTGATTTTTAATACATCAATGATGTCACCGTCTAGATTGGTTGATTTTATAGATTGGGAATTAGCTCCATTTGTGCTGCATACAGTATGTCATAGTCTATACACTCTTGCAGAATAGCAGTGCTTGCCGCAGCTTCAACTTGACTAAAGAGAATAAGCTTATTCCTACAGTGCTTCTTCACCATGCTCTGAACCCCTACTTCACATCAATGGTGGGCACTGTCAGGGCAAGCTGGGTACATACAGGAACTTAGTGCCCCAGGAATATTGAGAGAGCAGGTGTTCTGATTACATCAGTGACCTCGAGGTCCAGAAACTGATATTGGTCGCAGCACATTTAGCCATCACCATGGCTTTTTACCAGTGCTTGTCCAGGCCAATCACATCGCAACACATCTAAGTCCACCTCTCAAGCTGCAACAAAATACATGAATCATTGGGTCATATTGACCCAATGTATTCAAACAGGCATTATCTGTGTGTCTTGCACTGTATTGCACAAATTACATTGCACAAATGAGGGCCCATAGTACACTGTAATCTCTATAACCACTATGTTTAAAGTAGCGATGATCTCCTGTATCCCTCAAAGCTCCAATTGCTTTGATCCTTGAACCTTAGTTTAGTTATAAAACCAAACTACATTTCTTAATGCTGTCCTTTCACCAAATTTCTATATAGCTGCTTTTCTCACTGTTTTATGTTGTCTAATGCTGAGAGCAAAAACATCAAATTTTGGTCCTTTTGCATAATCATTAGCCTGTTTTTTGTGTGTTTGTTGTGAGGGGGCTGGGGGGATAAATGTTGTACTCATTTAGACCTCGGATTGGATGTGTTTATTTTAGTTCCCAGATATTGCATCGATTCAAATAACCAACTCATCATCAAGCTTTGATTATTTGAATCAGCTGTGTAATGCTAGGCCGAAAAACAAAACGTGCATCTAGGGAGGGCCCCAGGGAGGGCCCCAGGGAGGGCCCCAGGGCCGAGTTTGAAAAACCCTGGTTTAACGGTTGACATATGGCACAGAACGGCCCAAGTTCGGGAAACCCTGTGTTAAATCACAAATGGATATGCTGACCTCACCCTTCTGCTGATGGGCCAATCCCGTATGACAATAGAAGGGCATGGGAACTCTGATCATCATTGAAGACCATAGCATTACCAATTCAGTCAGTGCCTGCCTATAACAATTGAATCATCGATACTGTAATGCCCAGGGGCATTTGCTGAGAGTGTTGAGATTAAGTTGCTTTTCCTCAGAATTTCTCTTTGTGACACCCAGTGTACACCTTCTTCCTTTACTTGACTTTAAAATACCTAGAGAGGATCATAGTCCCAACATTAATCATGTCTGACCCTGTGAGAAGAATATGTCATTGTTTTACTCAAACTGTATATGTTTGTGACGATTCCAGTGGATTTGAACAGCACGATTTCCACTCAGGATGCATGATGTTTGAAGCATGATTTGACCATTTTTAGCCAAATAGGAAAAGAAGTTGCACATCTTTAGATTTTTAGGTCAACCAGATTTGGGTAGGTAGGTCACCCGTAATTTTCTCTGCTTGCCATCAGAGTTCTTTCAGAGTAATGCCTTTTCCTAGGTGTTACTGCACTGTTGGAGCGAGAAGCACAAGCATTTCGCCACACCTGCGATAACATCTGCAAATCTATGTACGTGACCAATAAACGCTGATTTGATTTTTAACACCGCTTTAGATTTGTTTTTACAGTCTGACAGATGTTTTATTATAGTTGCCAAGATAATTTTGCTTGGTATGTTTATCATTTTGAGTGTGTATATAGGCATAAAGGGCTTTTGTTACTCTATACTGATATCAAACTATGTTGTTGAAGGGACTCTACAAATAAGATTGTCTTACATTGGATATTCATTGCAAATCATAAATGGACAAAAACAGTCAAGCTTTGACTTGACACATTCTAAAGCCATTCAAAAATCATCTGCAAACTGAATTTGCTTACTGTCATTCTGAAACGAATTTACATAATAAAAAACATTTTTTATGAAACTTGTATGTCATGAGAGAATCATATCATAATTCCCAGATTAAGATATATTTATAGAAACAAAGATTACATCAGTGAATCCCTCCCTGCTAAAGCAGTGACTGCTCTAATAGCCTGGTGAATATTCTCCTAAAGTGCTTTTAACCTGCGCAGATAGAGCTTTTAATCTGCAGACTCATAAATGGTGCTGAGTAGTCCTAGCAGCTGCCTGGACTAAACTAACACTGCACAACTGGGCAAGAGGACAAGTACATTAGAGTGTCTAGTTTGTAAACAGACGCCTCACAAGTCCTCAACTGGCAGCTTTATTAAATAGTACCCGCAAAACACCAGTCTAAACAGTGAAGAGGCGACTCCAGGATGCTGACCTTCTAGGCAGAGTTGAAAAGAAAAAGCCATATCTCAGAGACTGGTGTTTTGTGGGTACTATTTAATGAAGCTGCCAGTTGAGGACTTGTGAGGCGTCTGTTTCTCAAACTAGACACTCTAATATACTTGTCCTCTTGCTCAGTTGTGCACCGTGGCCTCCCACTGCTCTTTCTATTCTGGTTAGAGACAGTTTGCGCTGTTCTGTGAAGGGAGTAGTACACAGCGTTTTATGAGATCTTTAGTTTCTTGGCAATTTCTCGCATGGAACATTTCTCAGAACAAGAATAGACTGACGAGGTTCAGAAGAAAGGAATTTGTTTCTGGCTATTTTGAGCTTGTAATCAAACCCACAAATGCTGATGCTCCAGATACTCAACAAGTCTAAAGAAGGCCAGTTAAATTGCTTCTTTAATGAGCACAACAGTTTTCAGCTGTGCTAACATACTTGCAAAAGGGTTTTCTAATGATCAATTAGCCTTTTAATATTATAAACTCGGTTTAGTTAACACAACATGCATTTGTAACACAAGAGTGATGGTTACTGATAATGGGCCTCTGTACGCCTACAGTATGTAGATATTCCATAAACAATCAGCCGTTTCCAGCTACAATAGTCATTTACAACATTAACAATGTCTACACTGTATTTCTGATTAATTTGATGTTATTTTAATGGACAAAAAATGTGTTTTTCTTTCCAAAAAAATGACATTTCTAAGTGACCCCAAACTTTTCAACGATAGTGTATATATTAATGTTGTTTCCCAAATAGCACCCTATTATTCCCTGTATGAGTGGTGTAAATTGCTGTCTGACATAAAACTATTTGAAAAAAAACAACATTTAACTACATCATGATATTATCAATCATTCCAAGGCAATAACAAACACATTGTTAAATGAATATAGTACAAAGTCATTGTTTATATACATGTTTCTATTGAGAGGTGGCTGTCCCACTTTCTGACTCCTAAACATCATGTTTGAAAATAAATAATTTGTCATTTTTGAAACATTATTACTTGAATCGAACATCTTGAGTTGTTCTATTATTACTTAGAAAGATACTGATATATTTGAGTTAAAAAAAAAAAATGTAAACATCTTTCTCAAAAAAATGCTGTCCCACCTTGGATGTCACTACCGAAACACCTAAAAAGACTGCAAAATGAATGTGCATTAAGCCGCATTGCAGAATGAATGTGCCTTAGCCACAGCCCTACAAATATCACCTGGTGATGGGATTGCACCCCTCTCCAGCATGGCTACATAGTGAGTAGTCTGTCTTCAAACATCTTCACGTATTTTTAAGAAGTGTCACTACTGAACACCACGGGGGACCAGTAAGAAAAAGTATGAAAATGTATGTACTCACTCTGGATAAGAGTGTTTTCTAAATGACTCCAATGTAAAAATATATGGTTTGGCTGGGATCTG
Organism: Oncorhynchus clarkii lewisi; assembly: GCF_045791955.1. Taxonomy (NCBI): domain Eukaryota; kingdom Metazoa; phylum Chordata; class Actinopteri; order Salmoniformes; family Salmonidae; genus Oncorhynchus; species Oncorhynchus clarkii. The sequence continues at coordinate 17,865,018 of NC_092154.1, read as the reverse complement.
TCCAAATTAAAGCTAGCCAGCCAAATTCTAGCTATAGGGATTCATGAACTTCTTCGGGATCAGTGTCCCTTCCACGGGGCGGTTGAGCTAGCATAGGCTAATGCAATTAGCATGAGGTTGTAAATAACAAGAACATTTCACATGACATAGACATATCTGATATTGGCAGAAAGCTTAAATTCTTGTTAATCTAACTGCACTGTTCAATTTACAGTAGCTATTACAGTGAAATAATACCATGCTATTGTTTGAGGAGAGTGCACAATTTTGAACATGAAAAGTTATTAATAAACAAATTAGGCATATTTGGGCAGTCTTGATACAAAATGTTGAACATAAATGCAATGGTTCATTGGATCAGTCTAAAACTTTGCACATACACTGCTGCCATCTAGTGGTCAAAATCCACATTGCACCTGGGCTGGAATAATACATTATGGCCTTTCTCTTGCATTTCAAATATGATGGTACAAAAAATACAAAGTAACGGTTGGTTTTTTCTTTGTATTATCTTTTACCAGATCTATTGCGTTATTCTCCTACATTCCTTTCGCATTTCCACAAACTTCAAAGTGTTTCCTTTCAAATGGTCCAAGAATATGCATATCCTTGCTTCAGGGCCTGAGCTACAGGCAGTTAGATTTGGGTATGTAATTTTAGGCGAAAATGGGAAAAAAGGTGCAGATCTTTAAATAGACCCATGGGGCGGCACACAATTGGCCCAGCGTCGTCCGGGCTAGGGGAGGTTTTGGCCGGCAGGGATGTTCCTGTCTCATTGCACACTTGCGACTCCTGTGGCAGGCCGGGCGCAATTGCTTCCTCTGACACGGCTGGCTTCTGGGTTAAGTGGGCGTTGTGTCAAGAAGCAGTGTGGCTTGACTGGGTTGTGTTTAGGACGACGCACGGCTCTCGACCTTCGCCTCTCCTACGGGAGTTGCAGCAATGGGACAGGACTGTAACTACCAATTGGATACCATGAAATTGGGGAGAAAAAGGGGGTAAAAAAAATAAAATAAATACGTCTAAATTGTCCAAACCGAAATGGTCACAACCGAAACAATTGACAACATAGAAATATAAAGAGCCCAAACGTTGACACATGTCTTTAATGTACTGTCCTGTACTTTTTTGCATTGTACTGTACCCTACTGTACCCTACTCTACTGTACTCTACTGTACTGTACTATTACTGTATTACATAACTTTACTCAAGTTTCTTTTTTTAAAATAAGATAAATGGATTATGTTTTAAATTATCATAAAAGTGTGGTAAATATGTACATTATCCTGTTTCAAAAATATTTTGTTAAAAACAAGCTGTTCAGGTACTTACTGCTTTGCAACCTCAGTGACTGCCGGCAGCAGCAGCTCCGCCTCCGTGGGCTCATAGGCCGTGCGAACATTGCTTGGATTGTTTTGCCAGCTATTTACTATGAGGGGGGAACTGCCCCAATGGAATCACATTAGCATAAATTATAACAGCACAAAGTAAATGGACCGTCCTGGGGTGCTCAAATGTGTGTCAGAACTTCTGGGTCTGCTCTAGTCTCCCTCCCAATGAGTCTGGTGCTGAGAGAAAGTCAAGGTTTTGAAAATCCAGTTAAAAATCATGTTCAAACTATTTAGTAAATGTTGTATACAAATACAATTTATAAAGTGAATCTGATCACTACTGTGCATGGTTCTCCCTTTACTGCAACTTTTTCACTACGTTTCGGTAGTGACAAATGTAGTGCCTAACAAGCAATTTAGGACACTATTTTCAAATATGCAATACAAACAAAGTGTGTGAGGAGTAGATCTGTCTGACATACTGTAAATTGGAAGAGATGTGCGCTTCAAAAATTAGAATAACCAACCCCCAATTTGCACCACTTTTTGTAGAATCACTCATATAGTGCACTACTTTTGACCAGGGCCCTATCATACTGTACTTCCCACTTTCAAGCAATGCTTTAAGCAATACTCTGTTCTACAATACTACCAACAAGTGGACGAATGCTATTGCAAATTGATTGTTGTGTTATTTTTTAAAGATGAACAGGGGGCTTCTGACAAACTCTTTTGATGAGCTGTTGGAATGGTCTATGATGTTGAATGTAGTCTCCTTTACATCTACTTTTTCTTGTTTTTCTTATAGATTCAAACGAGAAGTACCATCGACTGTACAAGGACGTCAAAAAGTTAGCAGGTAAGAATCCTTCATCTAAATACAATGTTACAGACAGAGTATAGTCGAGAGTATCTGATTTAGGGGAACAAAGCAACTATTACCACAGGATTATTTACTTAGGGCTTTAAATAAGTAAATAACTATTTGGATGGGATTAGATTTCATGGGGAACCTCAGGTAATGTAATTATGTGCACGAGCACAAATCATCACATCCGTCTTTTTAGTTCCGTCTGAATTTGTCATGCCAGTCATTTTTACTTGGCAGAAAGAAAGGTTATTATCCTAGCACTAAAAACCTACTGTTTCTCGGCAATCTCCCAGGTCCTCTGATAATACTTATCCCGTGTGAATCATCATCCCTGTGTTTTGAGGGATATTACAGTCGTGGCCAAAAGTTTTGAGAATGACACAAATATAAATTTTCACAAAGTCTGCTGCCTCAGTTTGTATGAAGGCAATTTGCATATACTCCCGAATGTTATGAAGAGTGATCAGATGAATTGCAAATTCATTGTAAAGTCCCTCTTTGCCATGCAAATGAACTGAATCCCCCAAAAACATTTCCACTGCATTTCAGCCCTGCCACAAAAGGACCAGCTGACATCATGTCAGTGATTCTCTCGTTAACACAGGTGTGAGTGTTGACGAGGACAAGGCTGGAGATCACTCTGTCATGCTGATTGAGTTCGAATAACAGACTGGAACCTTCAACAGGAGGGTGGTGCTTGGAATCATTGTTCTTCTTCTGTCAGCCATGGTTACCTGCAAGGAAACACGTGCCGTCATCATTGCTTTGCACAAAAAGGGCTTCACAGGCAAGAATATTGATAAGATTGCACCTAAATCAACCATTTATCTGATCATCAAGAACTTCAAGGAGAGAGGTTCAATTGTTGTGAAGAAGGCTTGAGGGCGCCCAAGAAATTCCAGCAAGCGCCAGGACCGTCTCCTAAAGTTGATTCAGCTGCGGGATCCGGGCACCACCAGTACAGAGTTTGCTCAGGAATGGTAGCAGGCAGCTGTGAGTGCAACTTCACGCACAGTGAGGCAAAGACCTTTGGAGGATGGCCTGGTGTCAAGAAGGGCAGCAAAGATGCCACTTCTCTCCAGGAAAAACATCAGGGACAGACTGATATTCTGCAAAAGGTACAGGGATTGGACTGCTGAGGACTGTGGTAAAGTCATTTTCTCTGATGAATCCCCTTCCCGATTGTTTGGGGCATCCGTAAAAATGCTTGCCCGGAGAAGACAAGGTGAACGCTACCATCAGTCCTGTGTCATGCCAACAATAAAGCATCCTGAGACCATTCATGTGTGGGGTTGCTTCTCAGCCAAGGGAGTGGGCTCAGTTAACATTTTTGGCTAAGAACACAGCCATGAATAAAGAATGGTACCAACACATCCTCCGAGAACAACTTCTCCCAACCATCCAGGAACAGTTTGGTGACGAACAATGCCTTTTCCAGCATGATGGAGCACCTTGCCATAAGGCAAAAGTTATAACTAAGTGGCTCGGGGACCAAAACATCGATATGTTGGGTCCATGGCCAGGAAACTCCCCAGACCTTAATCCCATTGAGAATTTGTGGTCAATCCTCAAGAGGCGGGTGGACAAACAAAAACCCACAAATTCTGACAAACTCCAAGCATTGATTATGCAAGAATGGGCTGCCATCAGTCAGGATGTGGCCCAGAAGTTAATTGACAGCATGCCAGGGCAGATTGCAGAGGTCTTGAAAAAGAAGGGTCAACACTGCAAATATTGACTCTTTGCATCAACTTCATGTAATTATCAATAAAAGCCTTTGACACGTATGAAATGCTTGTAATTATACTTCAGTATTCCATAGTAACATCTGACATAAATATCTAAAGATAATATCTAAAGCAGCAAACTTTGTGGAAATTAATATTTATGTAATTCTCTAAACTTTTGGCCACGACTGTACAGAGTTTAACAGGTGCTGCAACCATGGGTAAGAACATGGGGGGGAAATGTATGCTTAAACAAAGTGCTATGTATGTAGCCTACAGATGAATGATCTGTTTTGTCACATATCAACTTTCCTAGTGCCATACTTCCTTTAAAAAAAGCGGATGCTATTGTGCCAATGAATTCATAAATTGCCAAATATGTCAGTTAATGAAATGTCTGCAAAGGTTACAGTTCATGGTTCTTATAGATATGTATTATTATTTAGACTTTCTCTGAAGACCAATAGGCCAATATTAGGCTATTCCGAGGCTCCGTCATAACGGTCCATTTTGAATGAGAATTTTGTTTTATTACCGGGGCAGTTTGGTAAAACAAATCCCGTCCGACTCATCTACTGTAAAAATGGACATACTGGGATAATAAAGACATAACCAACGTTCTATAGTAATACTAGTCCCTGGCGAATAGGGCTAAGATCACAGCTTTTGTTAAAGTATACTCATAGTATAAAATAGTTGGCTTTGAAGCAACTAGCTAAACCTTGTGCAATCTAGCCTTTTCCTTAGTATCTGCAGGGTCAGGGCAAATTCATATGCCCTGTGATGCATAGCTACAAATTTATATGAAAAAAGACTACCCTAATGAATTAATCCTCAAGAATATGATCGGAATTCTATGGACATCCTGATAAGCTTATAGCTGGTAAGCCCCTTTAACTTCTGATGACAATGGGGGGAGGCTAGACACCTGTTGTGTGTGTCTGTGTATGGCTCCATTCCATAGGATAAGTTGTCTTGATATAGACGGAGTACCAGTCTGTTTGTGCATTCATGCCAACTTCTCGTCACTCATTGTCATGCTAATCATGTTTGGTTTGACAATGACAGTAATGGAATTGGCAAGAGCACAAACAAATCTGGGACTAGTCAGTATGCTATAGAGGTTCAGAGACAATGACAAGAAGTGTCATTTTAAATATTGATTGTTTTATTGATCATGTTTCTCCACTCCTCACAGCCCTATACTGAGAAGAAGTCCAGATATGACCAAAACCACCATGACAAAGTCAGAGCAGCTCTTAAGCATAAATGACCACGACTTCACAATGAGGCCTGGCTTTGGAGGTGAGATTTTTTAACTGTGCTTTACTGTGTGACGTACAAATTATAATGATCATTATTGGTAAAATTCTAGAGTTCTCTGATATCTGATGACAACTCTTATTTTTGGACTCCCGAGTGGCGCAGTGGTCTAAAACACTGCATCTCTGCATCTCACTGCAGTACCTGGTTCAAATCCAGGCTGCATCATATCCAACCTTGATTGGGATGTGGCGCACAGTTGGTCCAGTGTCGTCTGGGTTTGGCCGGGGTAGGATAAGAATCAAATAAGAATTTTAAATAAGAATTTGTTCTTAACTGACTTGCCTAGCTAAATAAAGGTTTAATTTTAAAAAGTATAATAATGACTTGCATTGGAAAATTCAGTCATGCATTGGAAAATTTCAACTGTCATTACTCAAGTTAAGATTTGGCCTGTTCTCGGGAACTCAGGAAATCCATCAAATCCATTTTTATTTGTCACATGCTTTGTAAACAACAGGTATAGACTAACAGTGAAATGCTTACTTACGGGCCCTTCCCAAGGGCCCCATGGGAAGCAGATACATTAGAAGCGGAAGTACACGTATGGGTCGTTCCATCTCAAAAACACAAGAAAGAGGATTTCAACACCCACCAACTCAGATTGTTCTGAAATGGTTTCTGTTGTTAGAAACAGAACATTATTTTGTTTAAATATCGGTAGCCGATGTGAGCAGGACCTTTAAACAGGTCAACATTCACAAAGCCTCAAAGCATGCATGGACCAACTGGCAAGTGTCTTCAGTGACATTTTAAACCTCTCCGTAACTGAGTCTGTAATACCTACATGTTTCAAGCAGACCACCATAGTCCCTGTGCCCAAGGAAGCGAAGGTAACCTGCCTTCACTTCCTTGCTTTGAAAGGCTGGTCATGGCGCACATCAACAGCTTCCTCCCGGATACCCTAGACCCACTCCAATTCGCATACAGCCCCAACAGATCCACAGATGACGCAATCTCAATCGCACTCCACGCTGCCCTTTCCCACCTGGACAAAAGGAACACTTATGTGAGAAGGCTGTTCATGGACTACAGCTCAGCATTCAACACCATAGTGCCCATGAAGCTCATCACTAAGCTAATGAACCTGGTACTAAACACCTCCCTCTGCAACTGGATTCTGGACTTCCTGACGGCCGCCCCGAGGTGGTAAAGGTAGGCAACAACACGTCTGCCACGCTGATCCTCAACACTGGGACCTCTCAGGGGTGTGTACTTAGTCCCCTCCTGTACTCCCTGTTCACCCAGAACTGCGTGGCCAAACACGACTCCAACGCCATCATTAAGTTTGCTGACGACACAACAGTGGTGATCACCAACAACGATGAGGCAGCTTATAGGGAGGAGGTCAGAGAACTGGCAGTGTGGTGCCAGGACAACAGCCTCTCCCTCAATGTGAGCAAGACAAAGGAGCTGATCGTGGACTACATGAAAAGGAGGGCCGAACAGGCCCCCATTAACATCAACGGGGCTGTAGTGGAGCGGGTCAAGAGTTTCAAGTTCCTTGGTGTCCACATCACCAATGATCTATCGTGGTCCAAACACACCAAGACAGTCGTGAAGAGGGCACGACAAAACCTTTTCCCCCTCAGGAGACTGAAAAGATTTGGCATGGGTCCTCAGATCCTCAAAAAGTTCTACAGCTGCACCATCGAGAGCATCCTGACCGGTTGCATCACGGCCTGGTGTGGCAACTGCTCGGCATCTGACCGTAAGACACTACAGAGGGTAGTGCGTACGGCCCAGTACATCACTTGCCAAGTTTCCTGCAATCCAGGACCTATATAATAGGCAGTGTCAGAGGAAAGCACATAAAAGTGTCAGACTCCAGTCACCCTAGTCATAGACTGTTCTCTCTGCTACCGCACGGCAAGTGGTACCGGAGCTCCAAGTCTAGGACCGAAAGTCTCCTTAACAGCTTCTACCCCCAAGCCAAAAGACTGCTGAACAATTAATCAAATGGCCACCGGACTATAACATTGACCCCCCCCCACACATTTGTTTTGTACACTGCTGCTACTCACTGTTTATGATCTATGCATAGTCACTTCCCCCCTACCTACATGTACAAATTACCTCTAACTTGTACCCCAGCACACTGACTCGGTACCGGTACCAACTGTATATAGCCTTGTTATGTTATTGTGTTACTTTTTATAATTTTTTACTTTACTATTTTCTTAACTCTTGAACTGCACTGTTGGTTAAGGGCATATAAGTAAGCATTTAAGGTCTACACTTGGTCTACACTAGACGGTAAGGTCTACACTTGTTGTGACAAATAAAGTTTGATTTGATCTTTGAGAAGTTAAGCTAATTGATTGCATCCAAATTGGCTATTTACATTTATAGGATTCATATAAAATTCAATAAATATAGTACCTAACATTCGATTTGGACCCCAAAAAATTCGAACAATGAGTTAGACATGAGGAATCCAAAGCAATGGTCAAAAGCCTCCCACAGACCCTTCACACCTGACGCCAATCCCATCGAACGAGTATATAGTATCAGTTCTCTATGTCTGACAAGTAGTATGGAGCTGCGGCTCAGAGTATTGTTTCTTCATCCTATGTAATGTGTTCCCAGTGAATTTGGTGATGTTGTTTTTCCCCTGTTCAGAGAAATTGTTAGGTTTATGTCCCATCCTACATCCTGATATTACCAGGTTCTGACCACTAGATGGGTTCCCCCCTCAATGTTACAGGGCTAGTTCACCCAAATTAATAAATAGGATGCCACCCAAATTAGAAAATGACATATTCTTCCACTGCTCTGTCGTTCGCTACATACTTTAGTCTGAGACTGCCATCATTGAAGTCGTTTGTGGATCATCTCAGAGTATCAAAGTCAATGAAACATTTTTAAACCTCTGCTTTACCTACATGTGTTCTGTATCTGGTCCAACCCATCAGTTTCTGGACCAGCCCAATCGACCAATCATAAGGAATGTGTTCACATTCAGTGAAGAGTCGAGGAGGTACCCAGATCCAGACTCATTACGGAGAATAAATGAACATCTCTGAGTGTGGCATAGTGTGTTTGGCCAGAACAAGGAGTATGGGTAGCCTGGCAAGTCTATGGACAAGGTATGACTGTAATGCATGCGTTGGTTTTGTTGTCCACTGTTTCAAATGCAAACCTTTTTGCATTTGTGGCACAAATACAATGCTAGTCAATGGTACCTATATTAACATTTTCGTCCAAATCATCCTGAAGTAGCTAAAAAAGTATTGTTAACTCAATGATGTTGCTTATAGAGGATTTGGATATGAAGTGTGAAAATGCTAAAGATACCATTGACTTAGTTAGCATTTGAAACAGTGGCCAGATAAACAAAACCAAAGCATGGGTTGCTGTCATACCATGTCCATAAACTACCTACATGGTAAGGAAACCAATATGTCATTTTGTAATTTGGGTATAAAAAAAAGTTTCTTGTTAAAAGTAGTCCTTGTGCATAGAGTTGTATGGTTTGTTAAACTTTGAAATCAATGGATTTTGTTTAGCATACATTTTAAGATGAAAAACCAGAGTCTCGGTGTTATTCCGTTACCATGGAATTGCCCACATATGGATGTTTCCATCCCAAAAGGGGATAAAAGGGGATATATTGGGCTGCAATTTAAGTTCCAAAATAATTAAGATTCTAGAATAATCTATACAGACAACGAATCGTAACAGACGTAAACATTACCAGAGTTGGGAAGGTTACTTTCTAAATGTTATCCATTACAGTTATTACTGTCCAAAATTGTAATTGAACTTTTGGATTACCCAAACTCAGTAATGTAATCTGATTAATTTCAGTTACTTTTAGATTACTTTCCTCTTAAAAGGCACCAGAAGAAGACAAAAATGACCCAGCAAACGCATTTAGTGTGTCATCATAGTGGTCTCTGACTTGTGGTCTCTGACTTGTGGTCAGACTCGCTCAGGTGGAATAAACTTAAACTTGCAGCATTTTTTTCAATGCTGAATTGAATGTCATTGAGAAAACTAAAATGTGTCATAATGTATTTTTTTCCGCAAACATCCTTTCAGAATCTAAAAGTAATTCAAGAAGTAATCATATAGTTTTTCAAAAGTTTCTGTAATCTGATTTACAATATTTTAGCTGGTAACGTAACTAATTACAGTTACAGTTTTTTGTAAGCAGATTACATGTAACTGATTTGTTGTATCTTTGACATGTAATCAGTTACACCTCAACTCTGGACATTACACATGTAGTGTATTCCTCTGTGGCGTTTAAAGCCAGTGAATAGTTGATGTGCTATTGCTCCTTGTGATATGAAGTATTTTACAGAATATTGACTCAGCCATGTATTAACAATATAAATGCAATATATCTGATATATCAAAATGTGTGAATCTGCATCCGAGCATGCAATAACATTGCCACATCATTTTGTAATAAGAGACAATGGCTCATCCACATGTTTAGTTTTATTGTATGTAGGCCCTTAAAGCAGAGTTATATTTATTTGATTGTTTTACAAAAAACGTGGATAGATGGCAGCATTCATGCAAAACTGAAAGCGCAAATCACCACATTTAACCATGGCAAGGTGACTGGTTAAATGTGGTGATTTGGATGTGTAAAAACGGATGTGTACAAACAGACCAGCTATAACTTCTGTAAGGCAATCAAAGAGGCAAAACAACAGTACAGGGACAAAGTGGAGTCTCAATTCAATGGTTCAGACAGGAGACGTATGTGGCAAGGACTCCAGACAATCACAGATTATAAAGGGATTCGAGGAAAACAACATCGAGCCGTTCTCCATGGCCGACGTGAGTAAGTAATTAAAGCGTGTTAAGCCTCGCAAGGCTGCCGGCCCAGACGGCATCCCATGTCACGTCCACAGAGAATGTGCAATCCAGCTGGCTGAAGTGTTTATGGGCATATTCAATCGCTCCATATATCGTAGTCTGTTGTCCCCACTTACTTCAAGATATCCACCATTGTTCCTGTATCGAATGTAACTGAATTAAATTACTATCATAGCACTCACTTCTGTCATCATGACGTGCTTTGAGAGGCTAATTAAAGACCATATTACCTCCACCTTACCCAACACCACAGACCAACTTCGATTCTCACGCCACTCCAACAGACGACACAATCACCATCACACACTGCCCTATCCCACCTGGACAAGAGAAATACCTATGTAAGAATGCTGTTTATCGACTACAGCTCAGCCTTCAATACCATAGTGCCCTCCAAGCTCATCACTAAGCTCAGATCCCTGGGTCTGAACCCCTCCCTGTGCAACTGGGTCCTGGACTTCCTGACAAGCGAGTGGTGAATGTAGGCAACAAAACCTCAACCGCGCTGATCCTCAACACGGGGGCCCCACACGAGTGCATGCTCAGCCCCCTCCTACATGTATGGCCACGCAGGTCTCCAACTCAATCATCAAGTTTCCTGATGACACAACAGTGGTAGGCCTGATTAACAACAATGACGAGACAGTCTACAAGGAGGAGGTGAGAGCGCTGGTGGAGTGGTGGAAGGAAAATAACCTATACCTTAACGTCAACAAAAAACGAAGAAGCTGATCGTGGACTACAGGAGACAGCAGAGAGAGTAGGCTCTGAATAAATCGACAGATAGTGTGGTGAAGAAGGTCCAAAACCGCTAGGGCTCTCCAAGGGGTGGTGCGGTCTGCCCAACGCATCACTGGGGGCACACTGCCGGCCTTTCAGGACATCTACAGCACTGGGTTTCAAAGGAAGGCCAAGAAGATCATCATATAACTCAGTCACCCGAGCCACAGACCATTTACTCGGCTACTGTCCGACAGAAGGACAGTACAGGTGCATCAAAGCCAAGACCGAGAGACTAAAAAACAGCTTCTATTACCAGCCCATCAGACTGTTGAACACTCAAGACTAGCTGTCTACCATGTGATGCACACTCACTCACACAAGCTATCACACATGCACATACACATATACACACAATCTGGACCCTCTCTTTCTAAAATGATCTGCTGAAATTGTTGCAACCCCTATTACTAGCCTGTTCAACCTCTCTTTCGTATCGTCTGAGATTCCCATAGATTGGAAAGCTGCAGCGGCCATCCCCCTCTTCAAATGGGGAGACAGTCTAGACCCAAACTGCTACAGACCTATATCTATTCTACCCTGCCTTTCTAAGGTCTTTGAAAGCCAAGTTAACAAACAGATTACCGACCATTTCGAATCCCACCGTACCTTCTCCGCTATGCAATCTGGTTTCAGAGCTGGTCATGGGTGCACCTCAGCCACGCTCAAGGTACTAAACGATATCATAACCTCCATCGATAAGAGACATTACTGTGCAGCCATATTCATCGACCTGGCTAGGGCTTTCGACTCTGTCAATCACAACATTCTTACTGGCAGACTCAACAGCCTTGGTTTCTCAAATGATTGCCTCGCCTGGTTCACCAACTACTTTTCTGATAGAGTTCAGTATGTCAAATCGGAGGGCCTGTTGTCCGGACTTCTGGCAATCTATATGGGGTTGCCACGGTGTTCAATTCTCGGGCCAACTCTCTTCTCTGTGTACATCAATGATGTCACTCTTGCTGCTGGTGATTATTTGATCCACCTCTACGCAGACGACACCATTCTGTATACTTCTGGCCCTTCGTTGAAAACTGTGTTAACTAAATTCCAGATGAGCTTCAACTCTCCTTCCGTGGCCTCCAACTGCTCTTAAATGCAAGTAAAACTAAATGCATGCTCTTCAATCGATCGCTGCCCGCATCTGCCCGCCCGTCCAGCATCACTACTCTGGACGGTTCTGACTTAGAATATGTGGACAACTACAAATGCCTAGGTGTCTGGTTAGACCCTCCTTGCAGACTCACATTAAACATCTCCAATCCAAAATTAAATCTAGAATCAGCTTCCTATTTCGCAACAAAGCATCCTTCACTCATGCTGCCAAACATACCCTGGTAAAACTGACCATCCTACCGATCCTCGACGATATCATTTACAAAATAGACTCCAACACTCTACTCAACAAATTAGATACAGTCTACCACAGTGCCATCCGTTTTGTCACCAAAGCCCCATATACTACCCACCACTGAGGTCAGGGCTTTATGATGGCCACTCCAATACCTTGACTTTGTTGTCCTTAAGCCATTTTGCCACAACTTCGGAAGTATGCTTGGGGTCATTATCCATTTGGAAGACCCATTTGCGACCAAGCTTTAACTTCCTGACTGATGTCTTGAGATGTTGCTTTAATTTTTCCACATAATGTTCCTCCCTCATGATGCCATCTATTTTGTGAAGTGCACCAGTCCCTCCTGCAGCAAAGCACCCCCACAACATTTTGCACCAAAGTATGTTCATCTCTAGGAGACAGAACGTGTCTCCTTCCTGAGCGGTATGACGGCTACGTGGTCCAATGGTGTTTATACTTGCATACTATTGTTTGTACAGATGAACGTGGTATTCAGGCATTTGGAAATTGCTTCCAAGGATGAACCAGACTTGTCTACAGGTCTACAGTTTTTTTTTCTGAGGTCTTGGCTGATTTCTTTTGGTTTTCCCATGATGTCAAGCAAAGAGGCACTGAGTTTTAAGGTAGGCCTTGAAATACATCCATAGGTACACCTCCAATTTACTCAAATGATGTCAATTAGCCTATCAGAAGCTTCTAAAGCCATGACATTTTTTTCTGGAATTTTCCAAGCTGTTTAAAGGCATCGTCAGTATGTTAACTTCTGACCCACTGGAATTGTGATACAGTGAATTATAATTGAACTAATCTGTCTGTAAATAATTGTTGGGAGAATTACTTGTGTCATGCACAAAGTAGATGTCCTAAACGACTTGCCAAAACTATAGTTTGTTAACAAGAAATTTGTGGAGTGTTTGAAAAATGAGTTTTAATGACTCCAACCTAAGTGTATGTAAACTTACGACTTGAACTGTACATGTCATTGTTAGTTTAGCTTGTGTAAATTTGTATAAATTGCATTTTGATTCTGCTACGCTGCTGTTTGAGTTGTTAATTGGATTCTTCTTGCCGTTCTTGATGTCTTTAAAATAATATATATATTTACATTTTAGCTGTTTGGCATTTGAGTGCATTGTTAGGAGCAAGCAACATAAGCATTTTGCTGCACCACAATAACACCTGCTAAACTGTGTACGCAACCAATAAACGTTGATTTGATTTGGGTTATACGTACCAGTCAAACGTTTGGACACACCTACTCATTCCAGGGTTTCTCTTTATTTTTACTATTTTCTACATTGTAGAATAATAGTGAAGACATAAAAACTATGAAATAACACATATGGAATCATGTAGTAACCAAAAAAGTGATAAACAAATAAAAATATATTTGAGATTCTTCAAACTCGCCACCCTTTACCTTGATGACAGCTTTGCACACTCTTGTCATTCTCTCAACCAGCTTCATGAGGTAGTCACCTGGAATGCATTTCAATTAACAGGTGTGCCTTGTTACAAGTTAATTTGTGGAATTTCTTTCCTTCTTAATGCGTTTGAGACAATCAGTTGTGTTGTGACAAGGTTGGGGTGGTATACAGAAGATAGCCCTATTTGGTAAAAGACCAAGTCCCTATTATGTCAAAAACAGTCCATGTAAACAACTTTTAAAGTTTCTTCAAGTGCAGTCGCAAAAAACATCAAGCGCTATAATGAAACTGGCTCTTGTGAGGACCGCCACAGGAAAGGAAGATGCAGAGTTACCTCTGCTGCCGAGGATAAGTTCATTAGACTTAACTGCACCTCAGATTACAGTCCAAATTTGAGATTTTTGGTTCCAACCTCCTTGTCTTTGTAAGATGCAGAGTAGGTGAACGGATGATCTCCGCATGTGTGGTTCCCACCGTGAAGCATGAAGGAGGAGGTGGTGTGGGGTTGCTTTGCTGGTGACACTGTGTGATTTATTTAGAATTCAAGGCACACTTAACCAGCATGGCTACCACAGCATTCTGCAGCGATACGCCATACCATCTGGTTTGCGTTTAGTGGGACTATCATTTGTTTTTCAACACTACAGTGACCCAAAACACACCTCCAGGCTGTGTAAGGGCTATGTGACCAAGGAGAGTGATGGAGTGCTGCATCAGATTACCTGGCGTCCACAATCACTCGATCTCATCATAATTCAGGGGGTTTGGGATGAGTTGGACCACAGAGTGAAGGAAAAGCAGCCAACAAGTGCTCAGCATACAGTATGTGGGATCTCCTTCCAGACTGTTGGAAAAACAACTCTCATGAAGCTGGTTGAGAGAATGCCAAGAGTATGCAAAGCTGTCATCAAGGCAAAGGGTGGCTAGTTTGAAGAATCTCAAATATATTTGTATTTGTTTATCACTTTTTTGGTTACTACATGATTCCATATGTTATTTCATAGTTGTGATGTCTTCACTATTATTCTACAATGTAGAAAATAGTCAAAATAAAGAGAAACCCTTGAATGACTGGTACTGTATATGTAAGAGATATGAATAAATGTTGTATTGCTACCTCATGGGATACACAAACAAAATGAGTGGTTCCTTTTTAAATCCCTTTAAGGGAGATGAGCTCTTTCAGCTGTCTGCAATATGACATTTCAACCCAGGAAGGATTATAAAATGCAACCACTAAATATTGGAGAGCCTCCAGATATGTTTGTGTCTGGCACGGCTGAGTTGGTTTTTTGGAACACTGTGGCCTAATTGTGTTTTTTTTGCAGGGCACTGGATGAAGGGACTAATGGAGCAAAAACTCATTGTTTTAAATAGAATTGTCTAGATAAAAATGCCCCCTAAATACAGCTACGTAATCGAGACAGCTTTTATTACATTGTTACAACAATGGAGAGATAATCTTAGCAAGCTATTGACTTGTTTTTCTCTGTGTTGATTTGTGATCCCTACCCGGGGACGTTTCTAGGATTTGACGACATTGGGGGCTTAGCCCAAAGCCAGAGGGGAACCCTGGTAGGGAGGTTTGGGGGCATCCTCCCCCAGAAGAAGGAACATTAGAATTTTAACAGCTAAATGCATCAATCTGGTGCACTTTGAGATGAACATTGAGAGATTAGATCTACTAAGAATTTTGTAAAACAATAAAAAATAAAAATAAAGAGTCTACTCATGCCAATTGAACTATCAAAAAATGTGCGCAAGGGGTCTGTTCCAAAATATCACCTTTTTTAAATGACCATGGTTCCACACGTTTTGCAGTCTGGGAAGAAATATCCTTTCAATTTCATTCTGTTATATTCCATTATATTTTTACTATAAAATGTCAAATATGTGTGTGTTGACTGTGATAAGGGCATGGGAGAATAAGTGTGTATTGTCTGTTAATAGGGTGTGTTCGTAAATTCACTCTGGCAATCTACTCCGAGTTCAGAGCACTGGTTTGAGAGTGCCAGACTCTGGTTTGAGAGTGCCAGAGTGACGAATAATTGATACATTTACAAACGACATGTCGTGCCTGTTGTTATGACAGGTGCCAGTAAACATTGTTTAAAAACGTAATTCAATTGTTGCCAGTAACACAGTTACAATCACTAACCCTCTTAATAACATGGAAAGTCTTACCAGCTCTGCTAGGGCAAGTTAAATTGTCAGAGTGACCTGTTTTCTGAACTTCTCTGTGTCTGTAAAGTAGCTAGCAAGCTAGCCAATGTTAGCCAGTTAGCTTGGGTGCTTGACTGACTTAAATAAACAAATTAAGTATACACTTATCTACCCCAACCATTAACAACTTAAGCTATTTATGGAAACAAGTTACATTACAATTAACATATCTGAATGGTTTTGTTTACTTATGCATTATGTTTTTGTTTTAATTAAGCTAGGATTTGAGTTGTGTATCTTTGCAGGACACACTGTTCAAGTTGGAGTTGATGTTCAGGTAGAAAGTCTGGACACAATTTCAGAAGTTGACATGGTAAGTGTTTCTATACTTTCTGTAAGCTGTGATGTAAACCAAGATAAAGCTGTCCTTCATAGATGCATAGATCAACCATACTTTAATTTGATGAATTGGAAAGAAGAGGAGAAGACATTTATAGTGTATCCCATTCATTGTGGTTATTAATATGTGATGGCTCTGTTGAAATTGCAGCATTGTCATGCTCTGTGTTTCAGGACTTCACCATGACCCTGTATATTAGGCACTACTGGAAAGATGAGCGCCTTTCTTTCCACAGCACCACCAATAAGAGCATGACCTTCGACGGGCGCCTGGTCAAGAAGATCTGGGTGCCTGACCTGTTCTTTGTCCACTCCAAGAAGTCTTTCACACACGACACCACCACAGATAATGTCATGCTGAGAGTCTACCCTGATGGCAAGGTGCTCTACAGCTTAAGGTACCAATTGACCTGGTCAGAGTCGAACATTGGTTTTGTTCTTTGCTACATGGTTGACACTGACAATCAGTTTGAAGCATACTGGTATAATAGAAAGGGTTTGGTGAACCACACTTGCACGATGAGTAACCTTGCCTGAGACTGGAAAATGTGTGTTAATTTTAATAATGGATTGGATTTACAGTATATAGAGCCTTTCTCCCTACTGAGGTACTCAAAGCTCTTTACATAGTAAAGGGAGAACTCACTTCATCCACCATCAAAGCTAGGCATCAGGAGGCTTAGATAGTTTTGTGGCACACAAAATACCCTTGTGAACACTAGTAGGTACAGTAACTTGTTATGTAAAATAAGTCCAGACAAAGCCTACAAATGATGGGTGGAATGAGCTAGCTAGGTCTGATCACTTTTTGGAATGGAAACAACTGAAGAGAAGCTTGTGCTGTTTGTAAACACTAGTCTTTGCCAACTGACAATTTATTCTCAAAAGTGATTTCATTACGCAAATCACAGAGGTGCCAGCTGAGACAGGCTAAATTCAACACTTTCATGCTTTGTTTTTACACATTAGCAATTTGCAAATTAAAACATGCTGTGATGCTGTTATGGATCAGGGTCCTGGCCAAGTGCCTATATATATCTCTTAACCAAGACGTGCAGTTTGTATTTCATGACAACATGATGGATGTGATGAGAAACTGTCAGTAAAGTATAGTAAATCTGCAGACAGAGATTGAGTTTGTCATTTTGGTGAGTAATCAGAATGCTGGAGCCAAGAGATTTGTAATCCACAGTTGGTCCATTTGAGAGCCTTGGCAGCAAGAGCCAGTATCAAGATGTCTGTGTCAGTAGCTCCCTCTGCTGGCAGTCAGAACACACTGCATACAGTCTTATTGACACCTGTGGGCACTGATAGTAAGTAGCGTCATGAACACTTGACCGTCATGCTAAGATAATAGTGTAAATAGCCATCAAGACAGACTCTGGTCTTGCGACTTTGAACTATGCCCTGGTATACACATAGGCCATCTGTAAATACCAACCTTGAGGTGTATTATAGAATTTCTCTGTTCTTACAGATGTATTGGACTTGTGTAGTGACAGGGTGGTGTGTGTTCTACTATAGATACCATGCAGGCTCATCAGTAGGGTTAATCTCTCGGAGGGCTGGAACCAGAGATTTATGTTCCAGAAGGAAGCAGATTTGGAGAGTAACCAACTGTTTACTGTATGTGGATCTTCCTCCCAGAGGATCCAGTGTAGCGACGGGTCTCTTCTACACTGTGCTGGATTATCTTGGCTATTTTGATCTATTTATCCCTGAATTTACTCATCCCCCTGACTCTGTGTGTATCTGTCTGAAATATAGTGAAACAATAAGGCCCAAGGGGGTGTGGTATATGGCCAAATACCACGGCTAAGGGCTGTTCTTATGCACAACACAATGGAGTGGAGTGCCTGGATACAGTGGAGTGCCTGGATACAGCCTTAGCCGTGGTATATTGGCAATATACCACAAACCCCTGAGGAGCCTTATTGCTATTATGAACTGGTTACCAAAATAATTAGAGTAGTAAAAATAAATGTTTTGTCATACCCGTGGTATACGGTCTGATATACCACGGCTGTCAGCCAATCAGCATTCACGGCTCGAACCACCCAGTTAATAATATACACAACACATATTCACCCACATCCCCAACTGATTTCTCTTTGCCATTATTGTATTATACTACATTGCTCTGTGCAGTGGCGATTTTAGCATGTAAATCTTTCTGGGGCAAACTCTCCCAAAAAATGTTGAAGCAGCGAAACAGTTGATTCATTTACTGCCTTTTTAAAAAACATAGCTGATATGGCTGACCTGCTTAAACAAATGTGGTTTCTACTGATAATTGAGATGTACAAACAATGGCTTAAGGGAACGACAAGCGGATAAGAGGCCATCCTTAATTCCGATTAAGACATTATGAGCAAGTTAGGACAGATCAAATCAAAGTTTATTTGTCACGTGCGCCGAATACAACAGGTGTTGACCTTACAGTGAAATGCTTACTTACAGGCTCTAACCAATGGTGCGGGGAAAAAAGTGTGTGTGTGTGTGTGTGTGTGTGTAGGTAGGTAAGTAAGTAAAGAAATAAAACAACAGTAAAAATACATTTGAAAAAAAGAGTACCAAGGCTATATACAGACACATGTTAGTCAGGCTTATTGAGGTAGTATGTACATGTAGATATGATTAAAGTGATTAACTATGCATATATGATGAACAGAGAGTAGCAGAAACGTAAAAAGAGGGGTTGGCGGGTGGTGGGACACAATGCAGATAGCCCGGTTAGCCAATGTGCGGGAGCACTGGTTGGTCGGGCCAATTTAGGTAGTATGTACATGAATGTATAGTTAAAGTGACTATGAATATAAGATTAACAGACAGTAGCAGCAGCGTAAAAGAGGGGTTGGGGGCACATTTGGGTAACCATTTGGGTAACCATTTGCTTTCCTGTTCAGGAGTCTTATGGCTTGGGGGTAAAAACTGTTGAGAAGCTTTTTTGTCCTAGACTTTGCACTCCGGTACCGCTTGCCATGCGGTAGTAGAGAGAACAGTGTATGACTGGGGTGGCTGGGGTCTTTGACAATTTTTAGGGCCTTCCTCTGACACCGCCTGGTGTAGAGGTCCTGGATGGCAGGCAGCTTGGCCCCAGTGATGTACTGGACCGTACGCAGTACCCTCTGAAGTGCCTTGCGGTCGGAGGCCGAGCAATTGCCGTACCAGGCAGTGATGCAACCGGTCAGGATGCTCTCGATGTTGCAGCTGTAGAACCTTTTGAGGATCCCAGGACCCATGCCAAATCTTTTTAGTTTCCAGAGGGGAATAAGCTTTGTCGTGCCCTCTTCATGACTGTCTTGGTGTGTTTGGACCAATCTAGTTTGTTGTTGTGGACACCAAGGAATTTGAAGCTCTCAACCTGCTCCACTACAGCCCCATCGATGAGAATGAGGACGTGTTCGGTGCTCCTTTTCCTGTAGTCCACAATCATCTCCTTAGTCTTGGTTACGTTGAGGGATAGGTTGTTATTCTGGCACCACCCGGCCAGGTCTCTGACCTCCTCCTTATAGGCTGTCTCGTCGTTGTCGGTGATCAGGCCTACCACTGTTGTGTCTTCAGCAAACTTAATGATGGTGTTGGAGTCGTGCCTGGCCATGCAGTCGTGGGTGAACAGGGAGTACAGGAGGGGATTGAGCACGCACCCCTGGGGAGCTCCAGTGTTGAGGATCAGCGTGGCAGATGTGTTGCTACCTACCCTCACCACCTGGGGGCGGCCTGTCAGGAAGTTCAGGATACAGTTGCAGAGGGAGGTGTTAGTCCCAGGTTTCTTAGCTTGGTGATGAGCTTTGAGGGTACTATAGTGTTGAACGCTGAGCTGTAGTCATTGAACAGCATTCTCACATAGGTGTTCCTTTTGTCCAGGCGGGAAAGGGCAGTGTGGAGTGCAATAGAGATTGCATCATCTGTGGATATATTTGGGCGGTATGCCAATTGGAGTGGGTCTAGGGTTTCTGGGATAATGGTGTTGATATGAGCCATTACCAGCCTTTCAAAGCACTTCATGGCTACGAATGTTAGTGCTACGTGTCTGTAGTCATTTAGGCAGATTGCCTTTGTGTTCTTGGGCACAGGGACTATGGTGGTCTGCTTGAAGCATGTTGGTATTACAGACTCAATGAGGGACATGTTGAAAATGTCAGTGAAGACACCTGCCAGTTGGTCAGCACAAGCCCGGAGCACACGTCCTGGTAATCCATCTGGCCCCGCAGCCTTGTGTATGTTGACCTGTTTAAAGGTCTTACTCACATCGGCTACGGAGAGCATGATCACACAGTCGTCCAGAACAGCTGATGCTCTCATGCATGCCTCAGTGTTGCTTGCCTCGAAGCGAGCATAGAAGTGATTTAGCTCGTCTGGTAGGCTTGTGTCACTGGGTAGCTCGCGGCTGTGCTTCCCTTTGTAGTCTGTAATAGTTTGCAAGCCCTGCCACATCCGACGAGCGTCGGAGCCTGTGTAGTATGATTCAATCTTAGCCTTGTATTGAAGCTTTGCCTTTCAAAATAAATATTTGTTCAGCACTTTTGAAATGTACAGAGACAGATTTCAGAACATGGGCTGTTCTTATAGTATTCTCCCTGTATACCAAGTCAGAACTGTAGGATAAATAAAGGGGGCATATAAGCAGACAATGAAAGCTCTTACAATATTTGATGATTACATTTCTGTAAAACAGGCTATATGCTACATGTGCACCACCAAGTCAGAACAGTAGGCTAAATTATGAGGGGGAAAGGAACCAAATTATTATGGTGAGGCACATGGGCTACAAACAGCTTACTACACAACATACACTTAGTATTACTTTCTTAGCTACAGTATACATATCTCCCTGGCATATTACATAATTTATGCAGCAACTTACAAGACATACAGGTCATAGCTCTAGAAAGAGGCGAGAGTTCCCGACTTGGAATTCCGAGTTGGATGACCGTTCAAAATGTATTTTCCCAGTCGGAGAGTGTTTTTTTTCCCAGAGTTCCCAGTTGTCTTGAACTCACGGAAGTCTGAGATTTACCAGTTCTGAGTTTCCAGTTGTTTTGAATGTGGCAGAAGTCACACTGGATTGTATTCAACCTTTTATGGCCCATGGTGTTGAATGCTTATAATTTTAAGCTTGGAAAAGAGACCTTAACCCAGACTTAGACCCAACACCCACTCCACTGAATAGCAGGCTAGTGATTCCTTTGCAACGCTTGCAGTTAGCCACTGATTCCTTCCAAACCACTCATTGTTGAATTCGTGATTTCAAACTTGTTGTGTAATGGCCAATGAGCACTGATACGTTTTATCTATAATTTCTCTTCATAATTTCTGTTCGTATGAGAAGGAATGAAAAGGATTTGCCAGTAGATTGTCGACATGATTCATGATGATGACCGCTAGCTTGCTAGCTAAGATTTTGAAAGTATGATGTTGACAGGATCAGTCCAATCAAAGTTACGGTAGATATAACCTGATTTAACGTAATTTTATCTCTGGCCAATTACCTTGAGCCTTGGATGGGCACTTCTAATGTAAATCTATGGCAGCACCCAAGGGGCTTGAATTTTCGAGCTCTACCCATAGATTTTGCGGCAACGTAGTCCCAATGAGTGACAGAACACTGAGCCGATCATGGCGCAACTAGAGAACATAACCAACCCCTATTTCCGCGCCTGCCCCACCACCACAGAAGGCACTGAGCTAAGCTGAAACACCTGCATTTTGGAGGTGCCTTACTCAGGAATGCAAATAAGAGACCATGTTTATATGTGGCTTTATTAAAATTTGTAAAATATTTTTTTTACATTGTTTGCAAACTGCGTATTAATGGAAAAATAACATGCAGGTGGGGCTCAAAACAGATGGGGCCCTGAATGACGGGTCGCCACTCGCTCTGTGTATTGCTTGACCAATAGACTACTCAGCTTAGCCTGAGTACCAGTCTGTTTGTGCTATAATGTCAACTCCTTGCCAATGTTTGGCATGACAATGAATGACAATGACTGCAATGGAGCTGGCAAAAGCACAAACAGATCTGGATATACTCAACTGTCTGTGTTGTTGTTCTCATGCAGGGTGACGGTGACATCCATGTGCAGTATGGACCTGAGTCGCTTCCCTCTGGACACACAGACCTGCTCCTTGGAGATCGAGAGCTGTGAGTCTCTGCTCTAATGATGTCACTTCTCTTTTGACTCTTTCTCTTCTGTCACATTCAAATCATAATCAAATTTACCTATTTATAGACTTGTTTCAAGTGGTGAACACTGAACAGCATGTCTCTTTCTTATCAGATGCGTACACGGATGACGACCTGATGCTCTACTGGAAGAAAGGGAACAATTCCCTGAGTACTGACGAAAGGATCTCCCTCTCCCAGTTCCTCATCCAGGAGTTCCATACCACCAGCAAAAAATCCTTCTACAGCAGCACAGGTACGGCACTGAAGACTGACACAACACATGCTGTTCACTGTGATTTATCAAGGTTGTGTTTCTGTAATGATAATGTAATGCAGGCAGTGCAATGTACACTATAAACTTGGATTAGCTAACACAACGTGCCATTGGAACACAAGAGTGATGGTGGCTGATAATGGGCCTCTGTACGCCTATGTAGATATTCCATAAACAATCAGCCGTTCCCAGCTACAATAGTTATTTACAACATTAACAATGTCTACACTGTGTTTCTGATCAATTTGATGTTATTTTAAAGGACAAAAATGTGCTTTTCTTTCAAAAACATGGACATTTCTAAGTGACCCAAACTTTTGAATGGTAGTGGATATCACTAAACATATGTAATAATCTGATCCTCTTCTCTCCAGGGTGGTACAACCGTCTGTACATCAACTTCACCCTACGACGCCACATCTTCTTCTTCCTGCTGCAGACCTACTTCCCTGCCACTCTGATGGTCATGTTGTCCTGGGTGTCTTTCTGGATCGACCGCCGGGCCGTACCGGCCAGGGTTCCTCTGGGTGAGTTAGCCCTTAGTAGTTCAGGATCTTGTTCGAAGCTTATTATGATTCTGTCTTTGACTGTACTCATGTTTCATTATTACAAAGCCTCTAATATTCTACCTTCAGTAGAATATCCTGCTGTGTCCCTAAGTTTTAACCTTTCTGATCAGACGTTGTGTGTTGTACTGTGCTCCAGGTATCACCACGGTGCTCACCATGTCCACCATCATCACTGGAGTCAACGCCTCCATGCCCAGGGTTTCCTACATCAAAGCTGTGGACATTTACCTCTGGGTCAGTTTTGTGTTTGTGTTCTTATCGGTGATAGAGTACGCTGCAGTGAACTACCTGTCTACGGTGCAAGAACGGAAGGAAAGAAAGCTACGAGAAAGGGTAAGTGCCATTATAACATTCCATGGATCCAAATAGTCTGTTCCTCAGCCTGTAAAAGATGCTCTGGGAAGGAGTTTTCGATTTCAAATGTGGGTACTGTAGCTCGGTATCTAATCCAGTGTCTGTCTGCAGCTGCCCTGCACCTGTGGCATGACCCACCCAGGCATGATGGGTAGCTACAGCGAGGATGATGTCAACAACACTGGGAACTATGGCGGTGTGTCGATGGAGAACGGCGCTGCAATGCAGCAAAGGATGATGGTCCATCTGGACTTTGAGGAGAACGACCAGATCACAGGACACGTGGGCTCCAGCGCTTACAGCAGCATGTGGATCGACACCCACGCCATAGACAAGTATTCCCGGGTCATCTTCCCTGGGTCCTATATTCTGTTCAACATCATCTACTGGTCCTGCTACCTCTAACACTGCACAGAATGGGATGGAGGTAGACATACCCACAGAACTAGAATGAATTATATTCATTCTAATGAGTTATATTAATTATATTATTTTTCTATGAAAATACCCAGGGTGTATGCACCTGGAAAGGAACCACAACTCTGACGATGTGATGATGCAAAATGCTAAACCATGGTACCTGGATTTCTGTACCTGAGATATAGAGGGCATGCCATGCACAGCACACAGACTCAAACACAGCTGTTATTGTCATTTTGAACACCTATATGTTGGTTGTTTTTTTTTTCCGTGGAAGGGATGAGTTCATGTAATGATTAATAAGTAATGGGCTGGCTTGTATCCGTAGCTTAAAACTTAATTGAGTCCACATTGAGAATTGCAAAAACTGTAATTTAGTTGAGTTGTCATTGCCAATATAAACTCAGCAAAAAAATTAACTTCCTCTCACTGTTATTTTCAGCAAACTAAACTTATGTAAATATTTGTATGAACATAAGATTCAACAACTGAGACATAAACTGAACAAGTTCCACAGACATGTGACTAACAGAAATTAAATAATGTGTCCGTGAACAAAGGGGGTGTAACGGCCGTTGGTGGAAGGTGAGGACCAAAGCGCAGCGTGGTTCGTGTTCGTCATTTATTAAATAGAACTGAACACTAAACACAAAGTAACAAAAAGAACAACCGAAACAGCTCTGTCAGGTGCAAAACAGAACGCAACTACCCACAAAACCCACGTGGGCAAGAGCTACCTAAGTATAGTTCTCAATCAGAGACAACGACAGACAGCTGTCCCTGATTGAGAACCATACCTGGCCAAAAACAGAGAAATACAAAAACATAGAAAAAAGAACATAGAATGCCTACCCTAGTCACACCCTGGCCTAACCAAAATAGAGAATAAAACCCTATCTATGGCCAGGGCGTGACACCCCTGTCAAAATCAAAAGTAAGTCAGTATCTGGTGTGGCCACCAACTGCATTAAGTACTGCAGTGCATCTCCTCCACATGGACTGCACCAGATTTGTCAGTTCTTGCTGTGAGATGTTACCTCACTCTTCCACCAAGGCACCTGCAAGTTCCCGGACATTTCTGGGGGGAATGGCCCTAGCCCTCACCCTCCGATTCAACAGATCCCAGACGTGCTCAATGGGATTGAGATCTGGGCTCTTCGCTGGCCATGGCAGAACACTGACATTCCTGTCTTGCAGGAAATCGCGCACAGAACGAGCAGTATGGCTAGTGGCATTGTCATGCTGGAGGGTCATGTCAGGAGGAGCCTGCAGGAAGGGTACCACATGAGGGAGGAGGATGTCTTCCCTGTAACGCACAGCGTTGAGATTGCCTGCAATGACAAGCTCAGTCCGATGATGCTGAGGCACATCGCCCCAGACCATGACGGACACTCCTCCTCCAAATCGATCCCGCTCCAGAGTACAGGCCTCGGTGTAACGCTCATTCCTTTGACAATAAACGCGAATCCGACCATCACCCCTGGTGAGACAAAACCGCGACTCGTCAGTGAAGAGCACTTTTTGCCAGTCCTGTCTGGTTCAGCGACGGTGGGTTTGTGCCCATAGGAGACGTTGTTGCCGGTAATGTCTGGTGAGGACCTGCCTTACAACAGGCCTACAAGCCCTCAGTCCAGCCTCTCTCAGCCTATTGCGGACAGTCTGAGCACTGATGGAGGGATTGTGCGTTCCTGGTGTGCATCGGGCAGTTGTTGTTGCCATCCTGTACCTATCCCACAAGTGTGATGTTCGGATGTACCGATCCTGTGCAGGTGTTGTTACACGTGGTCTGCCACTGCGAGGACGATCAGCTGTCTGTCCTGTCTCCCTGTAGGGCTGTCTTAGGCATCTCACAGTATGGACATTGCAATTTATTGCCCTGGCCACATCTGCATTCCTCATGCCTCCTTGTAGCATGCCTGAGGCACGTTCATGCAGATGAGCAGGGACCCTGGGCATCTTTCTTTTGGTGTTTTTCAGAGTCAGTAGAAAGGCCTCTTTAGTGTCCTACGTTTTCATAACTGACCTTAATTGCCTACCCACTAAGCTGTTAGTGTCTTAACGACCGTTCCACAGGTGCATGTTCATTAATTGTTTATGGTTCATTGAACAAGCAGTGTTTAAACCCTTTACAATGAAGATCTTTAAAGTTATTTGGATTTTTACGAATTATCTTTGAAAGACAGGGTCCTGGAAAAGGGACATTTTTTTTTGTTGCTGAGTTTAAGATGCTATATTGGATTGTTGGAAGATACATTTTTTCAAAGCCTATGAGAACTAATGCAAAAGTCACACTACAGTAGAATAACGCATTCCCTAAAAATCTTAACATTACATTTGATCATCATCATCCAGTTTCATGCAGAGCTATCCATTATGTTAGACATTATCAAATCAAAGTTTATTGGTTGCGTACACAGATTTGCAGGTGCTATGGCAGGTGCAGTGAAATGCAATCCAATAGTGCAGAATGATGTCTCGCAGATACAATAAAAATACACAAATAAGAAAAATAATCCATACAAGAATTCAATAAATAACAATCCAAGTAGATACAGTATATTACAGTGAGCATGTGTGAGCATTATGTTAAAGGTCACTCGAAAGCATCAATAATTGTACTTTTGTGAGCCAGTATGTAACGGTCGTTGTTGGTGGAAGAAGGTGAGGACCAATGCGCAGCGTGGTAAGTGTCCATATTTTTTATAAAGAAATTGAACACTGAACAAAAACAACAAAGTGAACGAACGAAACCGAAACAGTTCTGTCTGGTGCAGAATACAAACACTCAACAGAAAATAATCACCCACAAATCAAGAGTGAAAACAGGCTGCCTAAGTATGGTTCTCAATCAGGGAAAAAGATTGACAGCTGCCTCGGATTGAGAACCATACCAGGCCAAACCCAGAAATACCAACTCATAGAAAAACTAAACATAGACAGCCCACCCAACTCACGCCCTGACCATACTAAAACAAAGACATAACAAAAGAACTAAGGTCAGAACGTGACACAGTATAGGTCCTTCAGGTTGATTAAGTTAGGGAACAAAGCTATACCAAATACTTTCTGTACCAATAAGTACAGTTTTTATGAGATCAGATATACAGTAGCATCCAGAATTGCATGTCTTGGCAAATGTGAAATGTAATGTACATCAAAACAAATGGTGTCTAAATGGTTATTTCAAACTGTGCTATACAATGTCGGGATCATTTTGTGTATTGTGGTTTCAAATGGACCATTACTCCTATTTTTATTGTGTCCCCCCTTCTCTGGGTATGCTTGAATATGTATTGAATAACTACTTAATAACAGTACTTGTACAGTATTTTATCATAAATCTGTCAACTGATGAAAAATATTTTTTCTTCTTACATTATCTCCTGCATTACTTCCAGTTTCTGACCACCCTTCCCATCTATTTTAGTGTTTGATTCAACATGTGTGACAGGTAAATGGGCTATTGACATGATGATTTTGTAACTCCGTTTCTGAAACAATAAGTAATTGATTAAAATGTTTTCTTCTATTTGCTCTTCACGAATTCTGTACATTGTTCTTACATTTAAATAATAGGCTTCTGTCCAGATATGATAATGACTGTTTCATTCACATGCAATGAAATGTAATGGATGAATAGACTGAAGAAAACATCCCAGATTATGAGCATCAGTAGACTTTTATCAGATTTATTATTAAATTCCCTGAATGGAGAATATATAAACCTTCCTTTCCAATACATGTAGGCTTATCTAATGCAACATTGCTATGACATCTGTTTGCAATTAAGCCTAATTTCAACCAAAGCCTGAAAAGGTACACTACCGTAGAAAAGTTTGGGGTCACTTAGAAATGTACTTGTTTTTTAAAGTAAAGAATATTTTTTGTCCATTAGAATAACATGAAATTGATCAGAAATAAAGTGTAGACATTGTTAATGTTGTAAATGACTTTTGAAGCTGGAAACTGATTATTTTTAATGGAATATCTACATAGGCGTACAGAGGCCCATTATCAGCAACCATCACTCCTGTGTTCCAATTGTGTTAGCTAATCCAAGTTTATCATTTTAAAAGGCTAATTGATCATTAGAAAACCCTTTTGCAATTTTGTTAGCACAGCTGAAAACGGTAGTGCTGATTAAAGAAGCAATAAAACTGGCCTTCTTTAAACTAGTTGAGTATCTGGAGCATCAGCATTTGTGGGTTCGATAACAGGCTCAAAATGGCCAGAAACAATTAACTTTCTTTTGGAACTCGTCAGTCTATTCTTGTTCTGAGAAATGAAGGCTATTCCATGCGAGAAATTGCCAAGAAACTGAAGATCTCGGACAACGCTGTATAATACTCCCTTCACAGAACAGCGCAAACTGTCTCTAACCAGCAAACTGTCTCTAACCAGAATAGAAAGAGGAGTGGGAGGCCCCGGTGTACAACTGAGCAAGAGGACATGTACATTAGTGTCTAGTTTGAGAAACAGACGGCTCCCTTGTCCTCAACTGGCAGCTTCATTAAATAGTACCCGCAAAACACCAGTCTCAACGTCAACAGCGAAAAGGCAACTCCGGGATGCCGGCCTTCAGATTCAGAGACACACAATAAGCCTTTGTGAAAAATGATTGAATACTATGTTATGGTTTTATGTTATGTCTCTCTTTTTATGCTGCACTAAAATTTCTCAAAAATGATTTACTGAACTTAACTGGGGGGGGGGGGGGGGGGTCATATTTGCATGTCATGGAGCAGACTACATGTTTCCTTTAACAACAACATATATTTCTCATTTGTTTCAGGTGTATGATGAAGACGTACCAGCAGCTACAGTGTATTCCTCTGTGTGGTTTAGAGCATCTGAGCCAATGTAAAAGTATGGGTGGATTCCAGGTACAATAAAATACACATTGCCAAAGTCTGTGGAACAAGTGGAGATAACTATCAAAGTTATTTAGTTCTACGTTACTGCATTAAAGTTCTTTGCATAACAAGAATGTTGCTTCCTAGTTCTTCTGATGACCACAAGAGGGCCTGTGGAAAGCACAAGGAGGAATGCAGGAGACTTTGAGAACCTCTTCATTTGTAGTGAATTCGGTCCCCAAAGTCTTGCCGTTTACCTCATACAACCCCTGCAGGGTGAGATTCTGCAGTACGTTGTAAAAGACATTCCTTGCAAACTCCAGTGTAACCTTGAAAAATAGTGTGCAAAACTGTCAAGGCAAAGGGTGGCTACTTTGAAGAATCTCAAATAGAAAATACACTGCTCCAAAAAATAAAGGGAACACTAAAATAACACATCCTAGATCTGAATGAATGAAATATTCTTATTAAATACTTTTTTCTTTACATAGTTGAATGTGCTGACAACAAAATCACACAAAAATTATCAATGGAAATCAAATTTATCAACCCATGGAGGTCTGGATTTGGAGTCACACTCAAAATTAAAGTGGGAAACCACACTACAGGCTGATCCAACTTTGATGTAATGTCCTTAAAACAAGTCAAAATGAGGCTCAGTAGTGTGTGTGGTCTCCACGTGCCTGTATGACCTCCCTACAATGCCTGGGCATGCTCCTGATGAGGTGGCGGGTGGTCTCCTGAGGGATCTCCTCCCAGACCTGGACTAAAGCATCCGCCAACTCCTGGACAGTCTGTGGTGCAATGTGGCGTTGGTGGATGGAGCGAGACATGATGTCTCAGATGTGCTCAATTGGATTCAGGTCTGGGGAACGGGCGGGCCAGTCCATAGCATCAATGCCTTCCTCTTGCAGGAACTGCTGACACTCCAGCCACATGAGGTCTAGCATTGTCTTGCATTAGGAGGAACCCAGGGCCAACCGCACCAGCATATGGTCTCACAAGGGGTCTGAGGATCTCATCTCGGTACCTAATGGCAGTCAGGCTACCTCTGGCGAGCACATGGAGGGCTGTGTGGCCCCCCAAAGAAATGCCACCCCACACCATGACTGACCCACCGCCAAACCGGTCATGCTGGAGGATGTTGCAGGCAGCAGAACGTTCTCCACGGCGTCTCCAGACTGTCACGTCTGTCACATGTGCTCAGTGTGAACCTGCTTTCATCTGTGAAGAGCACAGGGCGCCAGTGGCGAATTTGCCAATCTTGGTGTTCTCTGGCAAATGCCAAACCTCCTGCACGGTGTTGGGCTGTAAGCACAACCCCCACCTGTGGACTCGGGCCCTCATACCACTCTCATGGAGTCTGTTTCTGACCGTTTGAGCAGACACGTGCACATTTGTGGCCTGCTGGAGGTCATTTTGCAGGGCTCTGGCAGTGCTCCTCCTGCTCTTCCTTGCACAAAGGCGGAGGTAGCGGTCCTGCTGCTGGGTTGTTGCCCTCCTACGGCCTTCTCCACGTCTCCTGATGTACTGGCCTGTCTCCTGGTAGCGCCTCCATGCTCTGGACACTATGCTGACAGACACAGCAAACCTTCTTGCCACAGCTCGCATTGATGTGTCATCCTGGATGAGCTGCACTACCTGAGCCACTTGTGTGGGTTGTAGACTCTGTCTCATGCTACCACTAGAGTGAAAGCACCGCCAGCATTCAAAAGTGACCAAAACATCAGCCAGGAAGCATAGGAACTGAGAAGTGGTCTGTGGTTATCACCTCCAGAACCACTCCTTTATTGGGGGTGTCTTGCTAATTTCCTATAAATTCCACCTGTTGTCTATTCCATTTGCACAACAGCATGTGAAATTTATTGTCAATCAGTGTTGCTTGGACAGTTTGATTTCACAGAGGTGTGATTGACTTGGAGTTACATTGTGTTGTTTAAGTGTTCCCTTTATTTTTTTTAACAGTGTATATTTTGATTTGTTCAACACGTTTTTGGTTACTACATGATTCCATATGTGTTATTTCATAGTTTCGATGTCTTCACTATTATTCTACAATGTAGAACATAGTAAAAATAAAGAAAAACCCTGGTACTGTACATGTTAATGTTAACTGGGCAGAATTCTCTTTGATTATAATCACAGCCGTATATATCCCCCCCAAGCAGACACATCGATGGCTCTGAACGAACTTTATTTAACTCTCTGCAAACTGGAAACGATTTATCCGGAGGCTGCATTCATTGTAGCTGGGGATTTTAACAAGGCTAATCTGAAAACAAGACTCCCCAAATTTTATCAGCATATCGATTGCGCAACCAGGGGTGGAAAGACCTTGGATCATTGTTACTCTAACTTCCGCAACGCATATAAGGCCCTGCCCCGCCCCCCTTTCGGAAAAGCTGACCACGACTCCATTTTGTTGATCCCTGCCTACAGACAGAAACTAAAACAAGAGGCTCCCACGCTGAGGTCTGTCCAACGCTGGTCCGACCAAGCTGACTCCACACTCCAAGACTGCTTCCATCACGTGGACTGGGAGATGTTTCGTATTGCGTCAGATAACAACATTGACGAATACGCTGATTCGGTGTGCGAGTTCATTAGAACGTGCGTTGAAGATGTCGTTCCCATAGCAACGATTAAAACATTCCCTAACCAGAAACCGTGGATTGATGGCAGCATTCGTGTGAAACTGAAAGCGCGAACCACTGCTTTTAATCAGGGCAAGGTGTCTGGTAACATGACCGAATACAAACAGTGCAGCTATTCCCTCCGCAAGGCTATCAAACAAGCTAAGCGCCAGTACAGAGACAAAGTAGAATCTCAATTCAACGGCTCAGACACAAGAGGCATGTGGCAGGGTCTACAGTCAATCACGGACTACAGGAAGAAATCCAGCCCAGTCACGGACCAGGATGTCTTGCTCCCAGGCAGACTAAATAACTTTTTTGCCCGCTTTGAGGACAATACAGTGCCACTGACACGGCCTGCAACGAAAACATGCGGTCTCTCCTTCACTGCAGCCGAGGTGAGTAAGACATTTAAACGTGTTAACCCTCGCAAGGCTGCAGGCCCAGACGGCATCCCCAGCCGCGCCCTCAGAGCATGCGCAGACCAGCTGGCCGGTGTGTTTACGGACATATTCAATCAATCCCTATACCAGTCTGCTGTTCCCACATGCTTCAAGAGGGCCACCATTGTTCCTGTTCCCAAGAAAGCTAAGGTAACTGAGCTAAACGACTACCGCCCCGTAGCACTCACATCCGTCATCATGAAGTGCTTTGAGAGACTAGTCAAGGACCATATCACCTCCACCCTACCTGACACCCTAGACCCACTCCAATTTGCTTACCGCCCAAATAGGTCCACAGACGATGCAATCTCAACCACACTGCACACTGCCCTAACCCATCTGGACAAGAGGAATACCTATGTAAGAATGCTGTTCATCGACTACAGCTCGGCATTCAACACCATAGTACCCTCCAAGCTCGTCATCAAGCTCGAGACCCTGGGTCTCGACCCCGCCCTGTGCAACTGGGTACTGGACTTCCTGACGGGCCGCCCCCAGGTGGTGAGGGTAGGCAACAACATCTCCTCCCCGCAGATCCTCAACACTGGGGCCCCACAAGGGTGCGTTCTGAGCCCTCTCCTGTACTCCCTGTTCACCCACGACTGCGCGGCCACGCACGCCTCCAACTCAATCATCAAGTTTGCGGACGACACAACAGTGGTAGGCTTGATTACCAACAACGACGAGACGGCCTACAGGGAGGAGGTGAGGGCCCTCGGAGTGTGGTGTCAGGAAAATAACCTCACACTCAACGTCAACAAAACTAAGGAGATGATTGTGGACTTCAGGAAACAGCGGAGGGAACACCCCCCTATCCACATCGATGGAACAGTAGTGGAGAGGGTAGCAAGTTTTAAGTTCCTCGGCATACACATCACAGACAAACTGAATTGGTCCACTCACACAGACAGCATCGTGAAGAAGGCGCAGCAGCGCCTCTTCAACCTCAGGAGGCTGAAGAAATTCGGCTTGTCACCAAAAGCACTCACAAACTTCTACAGATGCACAATCGAGAGCATCCTGGCGGGCTGTATCACCGCCTGGTATGGCAACTGCACCGCCCTCAACCGTAAGGCTCTCCAGAGGGTAGTGAGGTCTGCACAACGCATCACCGGGGGCAAACTACCTGCCCTCCAGGACACCTACACCACCCGATGTCACAGGAAGGCCATAAAGATCATCAAGGACATCAACCACCCGAGCCACTGCTTGTTCACCCCGCTATCATCCAGAAGGCAAGGTCAGTACAGGTGCATCAAAGCTGGGACCGAGAGACTGAAAAACAGCTTCTATCTCAAGGCCATCAGACTGTTAAACAGCCACCACTAACACTGAGTGGCTGCTGCCAACACACTGACACTGACTCAACTCCAGCCACTTTAATAATGGGAATTGATGGGAAATGATGTAAATATATCACTAGCCACTTTAAACAATGCTACCTTATATAATGTTACTTACCCTACATTATTCATCTTATATGCATACGTATATACTGTACTCTATATCATCGACTGTATCCTTATGTAATACATGTATCACTAGCCACTTTAAACTATGCCACTTTGTTTACATACTCATCTCATTTGTACATACTGTACTCGATACCATCTACTGTATCTTGCCTATGCTGCTCTGTACCATCACTCATTCATATATCCTTATGTACATATTCTTTATCCCCTTACACTGTGTACAAGACAGTAGTTTTGGAATTGTTAGTTAGATTACTTGTTATTACTGCATTGTCGGAACTAGAAGCACAAGCATTTCGCTACACTCGCATTAACATCTGCTAACCATGTGTATGTGACAAATAAAATTTGATTTGATTTGGGGCTCGGTGGGCTGTCCTTCACTGTGGATTCTCCAGTCTGGCTTTAGTTGCTGTCTCTGCACAAAGAGGTTACTGTAGGCGAGCTTAGCAGCGTCCAACGTGTTGACTCCTTCCAGGGGTAGGCTGCAACATGAGAAGCCTTACCATGGTACCTCACTACGACACTGGAACTGGAAAATAATAAGTGCCAAAATGTTGGTGTTTACCCATCAATTATTGGGAATATATTTAGAGTGTGTGACTATCAATGTATGTATTTGTACACAAGTTTACTATTGTTGGTCAGCACAAATCATGCTTTTCACTGGAAATGAAACCAGACGTTGGCCTTTAGAGTTATGCTGTTGGTTTATTCTGAGAGTAGGCCAGGGGAACATCAGCTGTATCTTAAATGTTGTAACTGGCCTGACTGCCTGGCAGTGACTGCAGCCTGAAATAGCACTCTGCATGCAGCTAGGGCCCCCAGTACAGAGTTCAACAGAGCTGTTACCAGAGAATGGAATGTTAATTTTTCTACCATAAGCCACCTCGAACGTTGTTTTGGAGAATTTGGCAGTACATCCAACTGCCGTCATAACCGCAGACCACGTGTAACCACAGTAGCCCTGGACCTCCACATCCGGCTTCTTCACCTGCGGGATAGTGGGAAGGCTGAGGAATATTTCTGCCTGTAATAAAGGCCTTTTGTGGGGACAAACTCATTCTGTTTGGCTGGACCTGGCTGCCAAGTGGGTGTGCCTATGCCCTCTGAGGCCTATCCATGGATGTACCTTTTTTGTTGTTCTTAAAACAAGATCAGCTTTAAAAACATATTTATATTTATTTTCTCTTTCATGAGATAGTTGTTTGTATTAAAAATATATTAGGCTATCTTTATTTTTAAACTGGAATAATATCACACGTTTACATCTACATTATACAGTCGGAAGTTTACATACACCTTAGCCAAATAAATTTAAACTCAGTTTTTCACAATTCCTGACATTTAATCCAAGTAAAAATTCCCTGCCTTAGGTCAGTTAGGATCACCACTTTATTTTAAGAATGTGAAATGTCAGAATAATAGTAGAGAGAATAATTTATTTCAGCTTGAATTTCTTTCATCACATTCCCAGTGGGTCAGACGTTTACATACACTCAATTAGTATTTGGTAGCATTGCCTTTAAATTGTTTAACTTGGGTCAAACGTTTCAGGTAGCCTTCCACAAGCTTCCCACAATAAGTTGGGGGAATATTGACCCATTCCTTCTGACAGAGCTGGTGTAACTAAGTCAGGTTTGTAGGCCTCCTTGCTCGCACACGCTTTTTCAGTTCTGCCCACACATTTTCTATAGGATTGAGGTCAGGGATTTGTGATGGCCACTCCAATACCTTGACTTTGTTGTCCTTAAGCCCTTTTGCAACAACTTTGGAAGTATGCTTGGGGTCATTGTCCATTTGGAAGACCCATTTGCGACCAAGCTTTAACTTCCTGATTGATGTCTCGAGATGTTGCTTCAATATATCCACAATTTGTCTTCCTCATGATGCTTTCTATTTTGTGAATTTCACCAGTCCCTCCTACAGCAAAGCATCCCCACAACATGATGCTGCCACCCCCATGCTTCACGGTTGGGATGGTGTTCTTCGGCTTGTAAGCTTCCCCCTTTTTCCTCCAAACATAACAATGGTCATTATGGCCAAAGAGTTATATTTTTGTTTCATTAGACCAGAGGACATTTCTCCAAAAAGTACGATCTTTGTCCCCATGTGCAGTTCCAAACCGTAGTCCGACTTTTTTATGGCGGTTTTGGAGCAGTGGCTTCTTCCTTGCTGAGCGGCCTTTCAGGTTATGTCGATATAGGACTCGTTTTACTGTGGATATAGATACATTTGTACCTGTTTCCTCCAGCATCTTCACAAGGTCCTTTGCTGTTGTTCTGGGAATTGTTTTGTACTTTTCATACCTTAGTACGTTCATCTCGAGACAGAACGCATCTCCTTCCTGAGCGGTATGACGGCTGCGTGGTCCCATGGTGTTTATACTTGCATACTATTGTTAGTACAGATGAACGCGGTATCTTCAGGCGTTTGGAAATTGCTCCCAAGGATGAACCAGACTTGTGGAAGTCTTTTTTTCCTGAGGTCTTGGTTGATTTCTTTAGATTTTTCCACGATGTCAAGCAAAGCGGCACTGAGTTTAAAGGTCGTCCTTGAAATCCACAGGTACACCTCCAATTGACTCAAATGATGTAAATTAGCCTATCAGAAGCTTCTAAAGCAATGACATTTTCTGGAATTTTCCAAGCTGTTTAAAAGCAGTCAACTTAGTGTATGTAAACTTTTGACCTACTAGAATTGTGATAGTGAATTATAAGTGAAATAATCTGTCTGTAAACAATTGTTGGAAAAATTACTTGTGTCATGCACAAAGTAGATGTCCTAACCAACTTGCCAAAACTATAGTTTGTTAACAAGACATTTGTGGAGTGGTTGAAAAACTACTTTTAATGTATGTAAACTTCCGACTTCAACTGTATATACACTACAGGTCAAAAGTTTTAGAACACCAACTCATTCAAGGGTTTTTCTTTATTTTTACTATTTTCTACATTCTAGAATAGTGAAGATATCAAAACTATGAAATAACACATATGGAACCATGTAGTAACAAAAAGTGTTAAATCAAAATATTTTATATATTTGAGATTCTTCAAAGTAGCCATGCTTTGC
Source organism: Oncorhynchus clarkii lewisi (assembly GCF_045791955.1). Lineage (NCBI taxonomy): Eukaryota > Metazoa > Chordata > Actinopteri > Salmoniformes > Salmonidae > Oncorhynchus > Oncorhynchus clarkii. Next base: position 17,828,538 of record NC_092154.1, on the reverse strand, counting down.
CTTGACAGCTTTGCACACTTGGCATTCTCTCAACCAGCTTCGAGGTAGTCACCTGGAATGCATTTTAATTAACAGGTGTGCCTTGTTAAAAGTCAACTTGTGGAATGTATTTCCTTTTTAATGCGTTTGAGCCAATCCGTTGTGTTGTGACAAGGTATACAGTACATTCGATAAGAGCTGGACCCATGGCTATACCCCTGCCCAGTCATGTGAAATCCATAGATTAGGGGCCCAATTAATTTTTCAATTGGCTGATTTCCTTATATGAACTATAAAACTCAAGTCAAATCGGGTTTATATTTTTGTTCGGTATAGTGTTACATGTTCATTTTTCACTGTTGTGTAAGTTATTTATCTGCAACCACTACAATCAATGCTGAAACTTGAGTACTAGTTCCCTGATGTTGTATGTTATTTGATTACTAAACCAATAAACGTGTGGGGAGACTGACAGGCATTGTGAAGTCTGACATCTTAGCATTTTCAACTTGTGAGGGCAAATGGTAACAGACAGAAAACATATAAGGGGTAGCCAATATTTTAATTTCAATTTAGATATGAAATGCATCATAAAATTTAAAAAATTCTAATTGCAAAGTGAGAGTATTGCTTTAAGATGTATACAAATTTAGTCACTGGACTTAACATTTTGAACATTTGCAAAAAACAAAATTCAATCTTTGGTACAGTAATACAATTTCATTTTTGTGTGACACGGAGTGAAGGAACAAGAACTAGCAGCTGCCTAGCTCTAGGGGGAAGGGGTCAAATGTGCGTTATATAATAATAAAAGACCATGTCATTCATCTTTCTTCCGGTAAACATTCTCAGCGCTTTAGATGGAACAACACTGGTGATCAGGGGGCCAATGAAAGGAAAAGGAAAAACAAAAAGAGAAATGTGTCAGTGCTGGAGAGATTCAAAACAAAGGGCACTCAGTCAGTGCTCGTGCTGAATTTGTCTGTTTCCTGCAGCGGCAGTTGTCCTCGTCATCAGAGGGGGAATTTTTGATTTTGAGACTCACATTTGTCACTCCATCTTCTCGATGTCGTTCACCCAGCTGGCTCCCTCTGTCGTTGAGCCTGGGGACGAGGTTACCGTCTTCAAGACCGTCCTTCCAGAGAGTTCCCTGAAGATTGTGGGTCCTCCCTGCAGTGCATTCAAGGCAATAGCAGTCACAACTGGTGGGCTGAAGTTCACAGAACCCCAAACTTTCACACAACTATTCTTGCTTGCCATTGTGGTGACTCGTGTTGGTTCAGTCAGTCTTGTGCAAATCTGTAAGATAATCTTTCTTACGTTTAATACGTCCCAATGGGCACTGCAGCCCATTATTGGAACAGTAAGTGCACCAGCTCAAGGTGAACATCTTTTTTAGGCTTCAGTAACAAAACTATACTTTCTGTTAAAATAACATGAAAAATATACACTTATATTACATGTTTACAGTATATACATTTACACAAGTTCATAAAAAATCCCCCCAAAAACAAGGCCGCTTGCTCAGAACATGTGGAATTGTATTACAGATCAAAAACTCATTACATTCTGTTGCTGTTAAGTTATTGTTCCAGTTCTTTCAGAGTCCAAATTCTTCGGTGCCAAATTTGTCATTGATCAGGTATAGACGGATCTTTTTGATAAGATTTTCCATCCATTGAGATCATGGTTTATCTTGAACCTTCAGCAGAGACTTCAAATGAAACGTAATTTGCTCTCGGCTGTGGTCGGAATGTTGGGGGGCAGTCTCGCCGACCCAATGACTCGGTGGTTTGGGCAGGACACTTGGAGACGGGGGCTCGCTGAATTTAGCTCCAGCATAGATCTTCTCTCCATCTTTCAGCTCATCCTCAGGTACAAGCTCAGCTGGGGATACAGTCACAATCTTGACATTGTTAACTGAGTTGAAGGGATTCTTCTCTCTACGGAGGAGCTGAAAGGGAGCAGAATTGGGCTTTGTGTGGCAGCTGTTGTCATATTTCTGTACTGAGGGAGCATTGCAAGGTGCATTAACGTGCCTGCTCCTTTGGCTCCGGGTGTTGAGATTTTGGGCAGCTTGATCGAGTCTATCGAGGTTGTGGACAGACTGGTCACCTAATGTTGTGGCCCTCTCCACTCTCCCATTTTTTGACTTCAGCAGCTGGGAGGAAAGAGAAACAAACATTACAGTTCCACAAGGTCTGAACCATTCTAAATGTTACGCAAATAGTTTCTACTCTGAAGAACACTTGAGCAAACATTTTAAAAATAATTTCCAGTTCCATCATTTATTTTTGGTGTCAATGCGATATGTAAACATCTCAGGAACTGGCACGTCGCCGGCATTGTTGAAATCCTTCATAACATTTCGTAAGATGGCGTCGGAGAAGAAGGCAGCCGTTTTATGTGCCCCCAGCCGATTGTTTTTTGTTTGTTTATTTGCAACTTGTTTTTTGTGCATAATGTTGCTGCTACCGTCTGTTATGACCGAAAACAACTTCTAGACATCAGGACTGCGATTACTCACCACGGACTAGCAGAATCCTTTATTTTCTTTCATGACTCTGAGCCCGACGCAAAGGATATACGGCTTTCTAGGGAACAGGCCCCGATCCCCGTGATCTGCGTGAAGAGGAGGCCGAGAAAGGAGGCCGCCTTCTGTAAATTCGTAGGCGATCGAATAAACCCCCACTTTCCTCCATTCGGCTAGCAAACGTGCAATCTTTGGAGAATAAAATCGACGAGATACGCGGAAGATTAAACTACCAACGGGACATTAAAAACTGTAACATCTCATGCTTCATGGAGTCATGACTGAACGACAACAATATCAACATACAGCTGGCTGGTTATACGATGTACCAGCAGGATAGAACAGCGGTGTCTGGTAAGACAAGGTGCGGCAGACTAGGTATTTTTGTAAACAGCTGGTGCATGATATCTAAGTAAGTCTCAAGCTATTGCTCACCTGTGGTAGAGTATCTCATGATAAACTGGAGACCACACTACCTAGAGATAATTTTCATCTGTATTCCATCATAAGCAAACAAGAAAACACTCATACTGAGACAGCGCTCCTAGTAGCCGGGGACTTTAATGCAGGGAAACTTAAATCCATTTCACCAAATTTCTATCAGCATGTTAAACGTGCAACCAGAGGAAAAATAATTCTGAACCACCTATACTCCACACAGAGATGCATACAAAGCTCTCCCTCCATTCGGCAAATCTGACCATAATTCTATACTCCTGATTCCTGCTTACAAGCAAAGATTAAAGCAGGATGCACTAGTGACTAGATCAAAAAAAAGCAGGCAGAGGAAGCAGATGCTAAGCTACAGGACTGTTTTGCTAGCACCGACTGGAATATGCTCCGGGATTCCTCTGATGGCACCACATCAGTCATTGGCTTGATAAATAAATGCATCGATGACGTTGTCCCCACAGTGACCACACGTACATACCCCACCCAGAAGCCATAGATTACAGGCAGCATCCGCACTGAGCTAAAGGGTAGAGCTGCCATTTTCAAGGAGCGGGACTCTAACCCGGAAGCTTATAAGAAACCCTACTATGCCCTCCGACAGACAAACCATCAAACAGGCAAAACATCAATAAGGGACTAAGATCGAATCGTACTAAACCGGCTCAGACACTCAGTCGGATGTGGCAGGGCTTGCAAACCATTACAGACAACAAAGGGAAGCACAGCCGAGAGCTGCCCAGTGTGGATCCTACCAGATGAGCTAAACTACTTCAATGCTCGCGTCGAGGCAAATAACACTGAAACATGCATGAGAGCACCATCTGTTCCGGACAACTGTGTGATCACGCTCTCCGCAGCCGATGTGAGTAAGACCTTTAGCCAGGTCAACATTCACAAGGCCAGACAGATTACCAGGACGTGTACTGCGAGCATGCACTGACCAACTGGTAAATGACTTCACTGACATTTTCAACCTGTCCCTGTCTGAGTCTGTAAAACCAACATGTTTTAAGCAGACCACCATAAGCCCTGTGCCCAAGAACACTAAGGTAACCTGCCGATCTATGCATAGTCACTTTAATAACTCTACCTACATGTACATACTACCTCAACTAACCGGTGCCCCTGCACATTGACTCTGTATCAGTATCCCCTTGTATATAGTCTCGCTATTGTTATTTTACTGCTGCTCTTTAATTACTTGTTACTTTTCTCTTATCTGCATTTTTTGTTTTAAACTGAATTGTTGGTTAGGGGCTCGTAAATAAGCATTTCACTGTACGGTCTACACCTGTTGTATTCGGCGCATGTGACTAATACATTTGATTTGATAACAAGTAACCTAAATACCTGTAGCACATCTACTCAGGCCAACCTTTAATAAACATTGATTGTACAATGTGTACCAAATTCCTATGTCATTGGGCTGCATTCCGTATTATTTTTTTTGTGCATAACGTTCAATTAAACCGAAACAATGCTGTTCTGAACAACAACTTGAAAAACAGGGAGGGGTTTTGAACACTGTCAACATGGCCACTTCCGTTTAAATATGTTACTCATTGCTTCAAGCCACACCCACCAAAGATACCATGGTCTGTTCAAGAAAGTTCAGTTCGATTAAACGTTTGCTATGTTACGGATTGCACTGAACAAGTTCCCCCAACCCGTTCAACATTCTTTGAGGTATGTTTGATCCGTTTGGTGGGTGTGGCTTGGAACAATGAGTGACGTATTTAAAGGGAAGCAGCCGTGCTGACAGCGTTCCCCAACCCCGTTATTAAAATTGTTATATATTTTTTTAAAGTGGTCATTCACCCAGTGCATAGTTTCCCAACGTCGTTTTGGTTTGTACCCTAGTGCTACACAGCGGATCCAAGTTTGGGAAACCCTGACCTAGTGAGCGCACCATTTTACAATGGCTTAACATCAATTTGTACATTTAAATGTTTTTGCACTAAACATAAAGGGGGAAATTACTCCAAGTTGCATAGTGCGTGTGTTTACATGGATAAATGCAGCATAATGTTTTACTAACAATGGACAAAGTAATAACCACATGTACAAACTCCATCTACTTCACTAAATTAACTGAATAATATACCTCTTTCTTTGTCCCCTGCTTTAGATGGTGACAGGTCAGCAGAGTCGCCTGGGTCCGGTGGGTTGCGAGTTCGGCACTTGGGGCTTTACAAGCTGCGACATTGTTGTTGATGTCTGCAAGCCGTGTGGGATTGTTTCTCAGTGTTTTTTGGCGCGGTTGTTGGTGTGTCCGCTGTAACCCTGACGTTGTTGAACGCAATTTTCTCCCACCTTTCTTCAACAGTGCTTGCCTTGTTTTGCCTAGGCTTGCCCCGACGTGGTAGGAAGTCAAAATGGATGGCTTATTGTTTTCAACGTTGTCCAGATTTGGTTCAATATTTATTAGTGATTCGCCCAACATGACTTCAAAGTGGAGAGGGTAGGACACATCAACGATACTAGCTAGTTTAATTTTTTCGAAAGTGGTAAGTAGGCTAACTTTAACCAGCTAGCCAACGACGTTAGTTCACCTCACTACTACAACAATCAACAGCTAACGACGACGTTATTTAGTACGTAGATGGTGGAACTGAAGTCGGCCCGAAAACCTCGATGCAGTGGGGTTTTGATAAATTGAAGAAGAGTACACCGATGTTGATAACGTAATCTTGTAACTCGAAGCACGATCTTCGAGATGGCGTAGAAGCTATGGAAATGGCGCTGGACAACTTCCCGATTGTATTTCAGGGGAAGCTGAAAAACACGCCCACTTATTTCAAAACAAAGGATAGGAGAGCAACACGGTTTTAACGCCGTACATTACGTTAATTGCTACTAGTAGCTAATAGAATAACACAATGCCATTATATTTGGTTTATAAGTGAACGCGAATGCGTGCTCCGCGAAAAGGTAGCAGCAGTGAATAAATAAACCATTGGTTTCGAAAGCAGGAAATTGCAGACCTCCCATGTTCGAAATTACGTCATGTATGATGGTGTCATTCTCATGACCGGTACTTTCCACAGGGAGAGGCTATTGCCGCGTTCAAAACAACTGGGAACTGGGAAAATACAAGGTCAGTTCAGTGGACGTCAGTGATTTTCAGGTCGGAAAGACGGAGCTCTAGAAAGAGGCCCGAGTTGGAAATCCGAGTTGGATGACGGTTCAAGTCGATCCTGTCGGAGGTCGTTTTTTTCCTAGTTTCAAATTGTTTTAAACGCACTGAAGTCCGAAGTCGAGAGTTCCCCATGCCGCGTTCAGAACAACTGGGAACTCGGAAATCTCCGACTTCAAAGGCTATTAGACACCACAAGGTCCCAGCTACTATCTAATCAACACAGCATTGACATTTTCCCATCCCTGGTTAAAAAAAGCCTAACCTAACACAATATGGGGCGGCAGGTAGCCTAGTGGTTAGAGCATTGAAATTGAACTAATAACCAAAAGATTGCGAGGTAAAATCTGTCGTTCTACCACTGAACAAGGACAGCACTGTTCCTAGGCAGACATTGAAAATAACAATTTGTTCTTAACTGACTTGCCTATTTAAAGACAGATGAAAGAAATCTGCCAATTAATTTCCAGCAATATTGCCCATGTCTGTCTTTGTGGTGTATCACTCCGTGCCTAGTCAGTTGATGTGATAACCATCTTAGAAGTATATCGAAATTACGTCATGTAGAAGTATATAATTTGGATCTATTATTTGCAAACTTTGCCATGAAATGGGCAGCAGCAGTACAGAATCCTTGCTAGTCCTGCACACTGGACAGCACCTTCCTCATTAAAGGGGAATTACATAAAAACAATTCTAATTTGTTAGCTTTCTTCCAGACGAAAAAAAAATGGTATTCTGGTGTGATTTAAGCATAAACATGGACTCTGAAACATCTCATTTCGTTTTTTCTCTATGAACAGTTGTAATTTTGAGAGTGAAAAAAACATATATATTCTAAGACCAGGAAAAGTACAAATCTGAAAACATAATTTGGGAAAATTTAAAACATAATTTGGGGGAAAAATAACAGATTTCATAGGGCCCCTCTTAAGAGTTGTTTATTAACCATTATTTTACCAGATATATTTTCAGAAAACATAGTGAACTCCTTTCTCTTGTACAATAAGGACCCGGGAAGAGTTGCAGGGGAAAGAAGAGAAGAATGCCTATTTGAAAGCTAGAAAAAAAAAAAGTGAGTATCTCACGACATGTTTCATTAGAACTAGAAAAGGTTGGATACCTCTGGGCTACACTATGTAGCTACTTCCATCTCCTTAATGCGGCAAGCGGGAGTGAAGGACACTAGTGTGCCCGGTGTTGTTGTGTTGCCTGCTTACAGCGCAAACTCTCCCCATTGAGCAGTGTTTATCTGCAGGCCTATCACAGTGACATCCAAATTGTTACTACCAATATTACAAGTTATTTATCTGTATTCTGTAATGGCTGCTATCCTACTCTAAATAAAATGTATTGGGATGGAAAAAATTGGAGATGATGTCCAAATACAGATGGTGACCAATACTACAAGTTATTTCTCCCTCGCCCATAGAAATAAACCTCACTTTATTTTACACGTTTTAACTAGCGCATTTTCTTGCCAGCATAAACTTGCTGGGAGGGCTCATCAGGACGACTGACTGAACCGAATACATTCGTCTCCACATTTGACTCTCAGCTGCTCAACCAACATAATCGATTTGGGCACCAGGCGTGTCCGTATAGCCCAGGGAAAGCGAGGTTTGAAATGATTGTTTTAGTCAATTATTATATATGTTTGGACTTCTTGCGGTCAATTTGTAGTCTACAAATTATTTGTAATTATGTAATTATGTTCCGGCCCCTTGACCATCTGTCTAGTTGATGATCCCTGGGCTATACGGACACGCCTGAAGTTTTCTCTTGGTCGGATGGTCAGGGGGCCGGAACGTAATTACAAATAATTAGTAGACTGCACATTGACCGCAAGAACTCAAAACATATATAATAATCTGTCACTGTTTTGTTGACCCATCCTCAGTTTTCTCATATCACAACCATTAAACTCTGTAACTGTTTTAAAATCACCATTGCCCTCATGGTGAAATCCCTGGTTTTCTTCCTCTCCGGCAACTGAGTTAGGAAGGATGCCTGTATCTTTGTAGTGACTGGGTGCATTGATACACCATCCAAAGCCTAATTAATAACTTAACCATGATATTCAGCGTCTGCTTTTTTGTATTTTTATACATCTACCAATCGGTGCCCTTCTTTGTGTTGGCATTGAAAAACCTCCCTGGTCTTTGTGGTTGAATCTGTGCTTGAAATTCACTACTCGATTGAGGGAGCTTACAGATACTTGTATGTGTGGGGTACAGAGATAGGGGGAGTCATTAAAAAAACATGTTAACCACTATTATTATTGGGAACCCTGATATAGCCTCTCCCTTTCCAACATTTCATGTACAAGCTTTCGAGTATGGTGGCCAGAGGGGATCTATCTGTCAGTCTTTCTTTCTGGCTCTGTCTGTACAACGCAGCAATATAATGATGTTCATTACACGGGGAGATGTTTTCCTCATGTGTTGGTACTCTGAGCTAGGCAGCGAGCACAGTTTTAATATTCAGATCACACAGAGGGAGGTCATTCAAGCTGTTGCTGAGCTCTTGTACGTGATCTGCTTGCCTGGTTGTAGCTGCTGCATCAAATCGGCTAGGCAACAGCTGCAGTCTGTGTTGCTAGGGCAAAGTCTCATCACATGAGCAGACCCTCTAGCAAGTGATTGGTCCTCCTGATCAACATTTTCTCTACTTCATTTTTATTTTCACACACACAAACAGACTACGTCATACAGTTGAAGTCGGAAGTTTACATACACCTTAGCCAAATAAATTTAAACTCAGTTTTTCACAATTCCTGACATTTAATACAAGTAAAAATTCCATCTTAGTGGATCACCACTTTATTTTAAGAATGTGAAATGTCAGAATAATAGTAGAGAGAATGATTTATTTCAGCGTTTATTTCTTTCATCACATTCCCAGTGGGTCAGAAATGTACATACACTCAATCAGTATTTGGAGCATTGCCTTCAGTATTTGGTAGCATTGGCTTGAGTATTTGGAGCATTGCCTTCAGTATTTGGTAGCACAATATATCATTCTTGTTTTAATTTGTCATATTATCTTATGTTGTTCTTGTTTGCAACACTTCTGTACTCTGTTCTGTATTTTATGTTTTATGTGGACCCCAGGAAGAGTAACTGCTTCATGTGGACATTTAAAAGAGATCTTAAAACACACCTTTTTAGATAATTTCCTTATGGTGCTATTTTAGTATTTCCGTTTTCATTGTTATTCTTTTGTTTTTTATCCTCCTATGTTGATATTTTTTCCACTAATTGGTCTTTTGACCAATCACATCAGATCTTTTCACATCAGCTATTTTTCAGGGCTGATCTGATTAGTCAAAAGACCAATTGGCGAGAAAAATATCAGAATTGTGCTGCCTGTGTAAATACAGCCATAGAAAACTGAATGTAGGAGGAGGAGGCATGTAAAGAACCCACCTAAAACAGGGAAATTTGTTGGAAAGCAGTGGATTGACATTGCTGCAGCCACAGGGTGAAAAGAACGAGCAATCAGGTGGGCAGGCAATTAAGAGACACATTTCAACTTATAAAACATATCTGTTGCCTATTAGAAACTAGATGTTATGACAGACAGAGCATCCCCCCACGTTAATGTCTTGTCTCAGGTGTCTGCAAGCAAAATGTGATGAGTAACCTGTCTGATCACCGAAGACTGTGAGAAAGCCTATAGGGAGTAGGTCAGTGATCTGGCAGTGTGGTGAAATCAACCTCTCCCTTAACTTCAGCAAGACAAAGGAGCTGATCGTGGACTACAGGAAATGGAGGACCAAGCACACCCCCATCCACATTGACGGGGCTATTTTCATGATCCACACACACCAACACAGTCGTGAATGCACGACAACGCCTCTTCCCCATCAGGAGGCTGAAAAGATTTGTCATGGGCCCTCAGATCTTTAAAATGTTCTACAGCTGCACCATTGAGAGCATCATAACTGGCTGCATCACCACTTGGTATGGCAGCTGCTTGGCATGCAACCACAAGACGCAACAGAGTGTAGTGCGTAAGGCAGGGTACATCACTGTTTCCAAGCTCCCTGCCATCCAGGAAGTCTATAACAGGCGGTGTCAGAGGAAGGCCCTAACAATTGTCAAAGACTCCAGCCTCGCACCGCAAGAGGTAATGATGAACCAGGTCTGGAACCAACAGAGCCCTGAACAGCTTCTACCCCTAAGCCATAAGACGGCTAAATAGTTAGTCCGGGTAGCTATTTGGTTAACTATTTAACTATCTGCATTTACCCTTTTTGCACTAACTCTTTTGACTCATCACATACACTGCTGCTACTGTTTATTATCTATCCTGTTGCCTAGTCACTTTATCTATACCTATATGTACATATCTACCTTAATTACCTTATACACCTGCACATTGACTCTGTACCCCATGTACCCCATGTACAGTACCAGTCAAAAGTTTGAACACACCTACTCACTCCAGGGTTTCTCTTTATTTTTATGATTTTCTACATTGTAGAATAATAGTGAAGACATAAAAACTATGATATAACACATATGGAATGATGTAGTAACCAAAAAAAGTGTTAAACAAATCAAAATATATTTTACATTTGAGATTCTCTGCACACTCTTGGCATTATCTCAGCGAGCTTCATGAGGTAGTCACCTGGAATGCATTTCAATTTACAGGTGTGTGTTGTAAAAAAGTTCATTTGTGGAATTTCTTTCCTTGTCAATGCGTTTTAGCCAATCAGTTGTGTTGTGACAAGTTAGGTGTGGTATACAGAAAATAGCCCTATTTGGTAAAAGATAAAGTCCATATTATGGCAAGAACTCAAATAAGCAAAGTGAAATAACAGTCTTACTTTAAGACATGAAGGTCAGTCAATCCGGAAATTTTCAAGAACTTTTAAAGTTTCTTCAAGTGCAGTCGCAAAAAGCATCAAGCGCTATGATGAAACTGTCTCTAGCACAGCCACAGGAAAGAAATACCCAGAGTTACCTCTACTGCTTAGGATAAGTTAATTAGAAATAACTGCACCTCAGATTGCAGCCCAAAATAAATGCTTCACAGAGTTCAAGTAACAGATACATCTCAACATCAACTGTTCAAAGGAATCAGGCCTTCATGGTTGAATTACTGCAAAAAAAACACTACTAAAGGACACCAATAATAAGAGACTTGTTGGGCCAGGAAACACGAGCAATGGACATTAGACCGGTAGAAATCTGTCCTTTGGTCTGATGAGTCCAAATTTTAGATTGTTGGTTCCAACTGCCATGTCTTTGTGAGACGCAGAATAGGTGAACGAATTATCTCTGCATGTGTAATTCCCAACGTGAAGCATGGAGGAGGAGATGTGATGTAGTGGGGGTGTTTTGCTGGTAACACTGTCAGTGATTTATTTAGAATTCAAGGCACATTTAACCAGCATGGCCACCACATTATTCTGCAGCTATACGCCATCCCATCTGGTTTGCGCTTAGTGGGACTATCATTTTTCCCCCCATAGCGCAATGACCCAAAACACACCTCCAGGCTGTGTAAGGGCTATTTGACCAAGAAGGAGAGTGATGGGGTGCAGCATCAGATTACCTGGCCTCCACAATCACCAAACCTCAACCCAATTTAGATGGTTTGGGATGAGTTGGACTGCAGAGTGAATGAAAAGCAGCCAACAAGTGCTCAGCACATGTGGAAACTCCTTCAAGACTGTTGGAAAAGCATTCAGGGTGAAGCTGGTTGAGGGTGCAAAGTTGTCATCAAGGCAAAGGGAGGCTACTTTGAAGAATCTCAAATATATAAAATATATTTTTGATTTGTTTAACACTTTTTTGGTAACTACATGATTCCATATGCATTATTTCATTGTTTTGATGTATTCACTATTATTCTACAATGTAGAAAATAGTAAAAAAATAAAGAAAACCCCTTGAATGTGTAGGTGTGTCCAAACTTTTTACTGGTACTGTATATAGATAGCCAAGTTATCGTTATCCACTGTGCACTTATTCCTTCTGTTATTATTTGTCTATTATTTCGAAACGTTTCTCTCTACATTGTTAGGAAGGGCCCATAAGCATTTCACTGTGAAGTCAACACCTGTTTTTTTATGAAGCACGTGACAAATAAAATAGGGTTTTGATTAGATTTTTATTCAAACGCTTCCACCTAACTGTTTTGTTTTAAGTGCACTAAGAACTAATGTAGCAACATTTGACAGTAGCTGTTTGTGTCATATTTGGTTGCGGTTGTTCAATTTGATGATTTTAAAAATATCCTGCCACACTAGTAAGCAGAAGATACAGCAAGGACACAATGAATTCCATCAAATGTTTTTCTGAAATTAACAAGGAATAGAGAACATACTACGAACGATGATTTGGAATCCGGTTCACGGAAAAATATGGAGGAAGCGGTCGATGAAGTGAATTCTGAATCTTATGGCAGTAGAATCAAGGAGAACTAGAATATTGTCCAAAATGGAAAACAAAGCAAAGTAGTGTACAGTGATGAGAATGATCCTTCGTATCTAGTAGGAGTATGGGTTGTTAATGAGGAGCAGCTGAGCAGATTGCCAATATTGAAGAAACCATTTGACATATCCAAACTGGTGGAGAGGGTGCTGGGTAAAGTGAAGGTTGTGAAGATCACAAGAGGCGGGCTTGTTTTGATTTTTTGTGCTTCTGCGGATCAGAAGGAACGTTTGTTGCATCTCACTCAGTTTGATAAATTTGAAGTGTCGTGTGTGTGTCTTTGGAACAGGGCACCTCTCAAGGTGGTTATATCTGGCGTCTCATGGGAAGTCGATTTTGAAGAGATTAAAAATATTCCTGGAATGATTGATGCACGTAGGATGAATCGTGTGTTGAATGGTAAAAAAGTGAAGAGTCTATCTGTTCTTTTGTTTTTTGATATGGGAGTCTCCCTACTCAAGTGCAGTTTGGGTAAACATACTACAGAGTCAGAGCATTCATCCCATGATCATTCATTGTAAAGCATTTGGTCATGTTTCAAGTGTTTGCAGAAGGGAGAAGCCGAGATGTCCAAGTTGTGGAAAAGATCATATCATGTGTTTAAAAAGTGAGGAAAATGTGACATGTTGCAATTACGGTGGGAACCATAAAGCTACATCTTTTGATTGCTCGACAAGGGTGAAAGAGACTGAGTTGCCAAAGTCAGGGCTGTCCAGAGCATTTCATATGCAGATGCTGTTAAAAAGTTTGAGGGTTTGAATGTTGCTCCTGAAGAGTCCATGGTGGTGAATAGGCCTTCACTGTAGTCTGCAGGGGTTGCCTTTCACCAGCAGGATCCTGGCATTTTAAAGGTTAAGAAGGTGGACTTTGTGGCATTTATAGCTATGGTGATTAATGGCACTGCCAAGGTTGAGAGAAGGTCCAGGAAGATAGATATCATTGTAAATGCGGCGTAGCGGCTCCAGGGACTGAAAGATTTCTCGGCAGAGGAGTTACATGGAATATTGTCACAAGCCGTACCACCCTCTCAGGTTCTAGAGCCTAATATGGGAGATTTGAAAGAAGGAGAAGTTGTTTTGTTTTGGTAATGTCAATGTATTATTTTTATTTAGGTGGATTAAATTAGTTCCCCTATCACATTTGTATTTTCTTTTTTTACCTTGTTTCGTTTTTCAACCGGTCCAGTTGGTGGCTGCAATACACCTTTTTGGGTTGAAGTCATGAAATCCACAGAAGGAGAATTTTAGGGTTAGTCTACCACCTAGTGGTTATTTTAAGTGACTGCAATTAATGGCAAAAGAGTACGGTATAGCATACCACACATGTGGCGTGTGGGATGCCACATTCACCATATGAATGGTGTGATTGGTAAGATGTTTCCACCTTTTAATGGGGTGTTTGGTGGCTAATCGAGTGGGTATACACTAGGAGAAATTTGGAGAATGATTGTAGTTCATTCATTGTCATCATATTGGGTTTTTGAGAACTGTGAGGATTTCCGCCGCGGAGGGATACATATATACCAATATATATAGGGCCTGTTGTCCGGACCTCTGACAGTCTCTATGGGTGTGCCACAGGGTTCAATTCACGGGCCGACTCTCTTTTCTGTATATATCAATGATGTTGCTCTTGCTGCTGGTGATTTTCTACGTAGACGACACCATTCTGTATACTCCTGGCCCCTCCTTGGACACTGTGTTAACTAACCTCCAGACGAGCTTCAATGCCATACAACTCTCCTTCTGTGGCCTCCAACTGCTCTTAAACGCAAGTAAAACTAAATGCATGCTATTCAATCGATCATTGCCCGCACCTGCTCGCCCGTCCAGCATCACTACTCTGGATGGCTCTGACTTAGAATACGTGGACAACTACAAATACCTGGGTGTCTGGTTAGACTGTAAACTCTCATTCCAGACTCACATTAAGCATCTCCAGTCCAAAATTAAATCTAGAATCAATTTACTTTATCACAACAAAGCATCCTTCACTCATGCTTCCAAACATACCCTCGTAAAACTGTCCATCCTACCGATCCTCGACTTCGGTGATGTCATCTATAAAATAGCCTCCAACACTCTACTCAACAAACTGGATGCATTCTATCACAGTGCCATCCGTTTTGTCACCAAAGCCCCATACACTACCCACCATTGCGACCTGTACGCTCTCGTTGGTTGGCCCTCACTTCATACTCGTCGCCAAACCCACTGGCTACAGGTTATCTACAAGTCTCTGCTAGGTAAAGCACCGCCTTATCTCAGCTCACTGGTCACCATAGCAGCACCCACCCATAGCACGCGCTCCAGCAGGTATATCTCACTGGTCACCCCCAAAGCCAATTCCTCCTTTGGTCGTCTTTCCTTCCAGTTCTCTGCTGCCCATGACTGGAACAAATTGCAAAAATCTCTGAAGCTGGAGACTCACATCTCCCTCACTAGCTTGAAGCAACAGCTGTCAGAGCAGCTTACAGATCACTGCACCTGTACATAGCCCATCTATCTACCTACCTCATCCCCATATTGGTATTTATTTATTTTGCTCTTTTGCACCCCAGTATCTCTACCTGCACATTCATCTTCTGCCGATCTACCATTCCAGTGTTTAATTGCTATATTGTAATTACTTCGCCACCATGGCCTATTTATTTCCTTAACTTACCTCATTTGCACTCACTGTATATAGACTTTTTGTTTTCTTTTGTTCTACTCTATTATTGACTGTATGTTTTGTTTATTCCATGTGCAACTCTGTGTTGTTGTATGTGTCGAATTGCTACGCTTTATCTTGGCCAGGTCGCAGTTGCAAATGAGAACTTGTTCTCAACTAGCCTACCTGGTTAAATAAAGTTTAAATATAAATCATAAAAAAATTCAATATATACCAATATATTGGAGTGATCCATATAGCTCACATAACCCTGGTTACATATGTAACCTTCGTTGTGTTAACGTTAGTTTAGTCAAACAACTCTGGCTAGCACTGTTGTGGCGCACTCTCACGTTTTGTTTGCACAACTCAATGATTCAGCCCTTTTGAGGCCTTTGGTTTGATTAACTATGTATTCAGTGGACGATAACCACAATTCACCTTAAACTAGAGGAAAACCCCTATGCAAACTCACTGTTAGGTAGCTATGCTGTTATCCCGCCTTAAAGCGATCGAGTAGATCACGTGTCAAAACAAACCAGCAATATGGTAGCAATGTTTTGGAACATGTTTTCATGTTAATATGACGTGTAAAACAAGACTGACTCAAAATAACGCTAAAGCATATACTAATGTTCAGTGTTTCTATAGGTACCTCAGCTAAATGGGGGGCAGGGTTCCCACTGGTCCTTAAAATCCTTGAAAGTTTGTGAATTTAAGAAACAAAATCAAGGCCGTAAGTTTTTGAAAATAGACATTGGTAATTGAAAGTGTTTGAATTTATATATTTTGTGCAAGAATAGAAATTAAAGTTCTTAAGATTTCTATTTGTTTATTTAACATCAGTAATAGGCTAAGTTCCGTTGTCTGCATGTGTCTCCCACCACCTGTGCGTCCTTGTTTCACAAGCCACCTACCTCGAGAAAGTGCGACGGTTACGTGCATGAGTGATTGAGCAAGCGACAAAACTAACGTTAAGTGGACCTTCAGCTATGCCTGGAAAATGTCAATTCCAGGACTCGTGGCTCACCAAAGAAATTTACAAAGACTGGCTTGTTAAAGATCCGCAAGGCATCTATATGCCCCGATGCAGAGCCCGCAACAAATCAATAAAAGTTCACGCCATGGGCGACGCAGCTGTGACGAGCCATGCTACTTGAGCATCATACAGGACCGCACGCCGCAAGTTATAAGCAGGTAGGTCCTACCCCTGGTAACATGTAGAAAGGAATACAATAACCATACGTAGTAACTAACGTTAATTAGTTAGCTAGATTGTTCAATCTCTAAGTGCTTGGCAAATTAACTCAAACGTTACAGTATTCGGTCAATTTAACGTTTTGCTATGTTAGTTAACGTTATCTAGATGTCTGCCAGTTCTCCCACAGAATCACACCTGTCAACATAGTGCTAGCTAGATAACGTTAGCTAAGTTGTTAACGTTATGTGAGCCAATTTGAAGCAAGCAGAGCATTTTAAAATAAATTACAGTTTGCTAACGTTAGCTGTGTAGTATCTGGGATCTACATCTGTTTATATTAGTTACTATGCTGTTACTAAGCAGTAATGTATTACGGCAGTTTTACGTTACTACACCTAATAGGAAATGCACATGCGCACTAGGGTGCGGCGAACTAGGGTGCAGCGAACTGATTTTGACTAAACGAAAACTAACTACTCCCGTCTCCTGCCTGGTCATTTCCCCACAACACAAATATTACAAGCTGAAAGTTTACATTTAAAGGACGTTCACTAGACGTTTCATGACTAATGCTAGCTAAAGTTAGCCAGCTAGCTAGTCATTCATTAGACTTAAGACACTTATTTTCTTACAGCTCCCATTCTATTGAACTATGTGGAAAAGTCAACGTCATCTACATCACCACCTACACAATCTTCTACCACATTCACCACCACCTCAAGACAGTCCGTCATAACTCGTCATAAGAAGACACATTGCGGGCTGAGACATTGTGGTGTCTGAATATGATGGAGTCTCACTACACAATGCAGATAGCCCGGTCAGCCAATGTGCGGGAGCACTGGTTGGTCGGGCCAATTCAAGTAGTATGTACATGAATGTATAGTTAAAGTGACTATGCATATGTGATTAACAGAGAGTAGCAGCAGCGTAAGAGGGGTTGGGGGGCACACTCAGTGAGCAGAGAAGTGACACCATTCCTCACGCTACCAGACCCGATAAGTCCGTGGTGCCATTTCTCTCTACAGACTTGTTCAAGCTGCTTAAGAGCTTGATGAGCAGATTCATTAAGCCAGACCTCATGAAAGAAGCAAAGACCCCTCAAAAACCTATTGATGTCGAGGTGAGCCAGTCATCCAATCACATCGACTCCTCACAGGTCGACTTGGGTTTTGTTACTTGGACAAACATTGATGGACATCAAAATCGCTTGTAAGAAGTGTATTCTCACAACTGTTAACAAACTCATTGAGAAATCTCCATTGAAGTACACTCTGGTCTCGCATCTTTCTTTCTTGGATCCAAGGTAAATGGAAGGATGCTGTGTACAGCAAAATTGAAGACCCTGACCTACCTTGTAAATGGTCTTGTTTTTGTAGTTAGGATTAGCTAACCAGATTACATGAAACGTCACTTTCCATCTGTTTTAGATTAGTGAAAAGGAATCATGCTTTAAACATTCCTAGTATGATCCTTATATGTTTTAGCTAAGTTGGTTAATAACCATGTCATAACGTATGGACAAACAGGACAGTGAGTATAGATGCGTGAGTGGTACTTTTTTCATGGTGTCTGTGACCACTCTACCTTTTCATTGTCTCACCAGGTAAATTCCTGTCAATAAACTGTTGGGCCCCAAGTATGATGCCAATGTGCCAGAAGATAACAGGTTTCATCCAAGCATGCTCTCCCAATATTTAAAGCGTCTCAAGGTATGTCTTCCATGATGTTGACATGTGTTTACTAGTCTTGTCTCTCTTTGGGAAATATAAATCAGTGCTCTATTCACCACAGTAGTCTGTCAACATGTGTTTTGTGTATTCTCTAGGTTAAAATGGGTTTGCTTGTTGATCTAACAAACACTACCGACTTCTACAGTATGACCCCAACGAGATCGAGAACGAGGGTGTTAAATGTGTGAAGCTTCAGTGCAAAGGGTACGTATGAGTGACCTGTTTAAAACTCAAGATTAATTCTCCATGTTTACAAATGCCACTAGTTGATTGATCTGATGTGATGTGTTCGTTCCTTGTTTAACTATGGAGAGTGTTCTTCAACAGAGACTACTGAGATGTTCATCAGACTGTGAGCACTTCATGGAGAAGACTACCACTGATAGGTAAGGAATGCAATGCATGTAAGGTTTTTTTACTGGAGCTGTATATTTCCTTTTCTTTGTTCTTGTCTGGGGTATTGTTCATACAGAAACACATGTTGTGGATACATTTTTTTTTGTTTAGTTTTGATAGCAGTCAAGGGGTAAAATACAGTCACATTTGAACTTGGTGATACATTATCCCAAAGTATATACAACATTCTCTTTGGGGTGTTGTATTGTAGCATATTTTCCTGACAACTCAGTGGGCGTGGCGTTTGGCCAGAGCGATGTGGATGGTTAGCCATGTCTTGCAATGGAAACCGTTTACAGTTTTTGAACTAAACTGAAGCAAATGGAGCAAACTGAACAAATCAGGTAGCGACCTACCTGAATTTGTTCAATAGAAACTCGTTTTCGTTGAAAAACCCATTCCTTTGGAGCACACGGTTTCTGTTACAAAAGGTTTTGCAACAGAATCAGTGTAATGAATACACCCCAGGCGAGTAGCAAACAGTAACAACAAAATAGATTATCAAAGTAAGATGAGGTACAGGTTTGTCCACTAGGGGGAGCCAGAATATAACTAAACAGTTCTAATCTTTTTAGTACTAACCAGACACCCTCCCTTCCTAATATTCCATCAGCTATTTCTGAAAATATGCATTTTGTTTGTAAATACTATAAAACGGGTTTGCTAAATATTAAGTCGAAGTAATTGCATCGCCACATAGGCTTTCTTGTAGAATTATAACCAAGTGTGTTGGTTGGTGGTCTGCTCTGCACATAATATGAAACACATATCTGACTGAAATTGGTACTAATCAGACGGCAGGATATTAATAAACAAATTTGATGGGAATCTGAAATGTGTAGAGGCTTTTGCAGGTGCCATGTTTAGTATAGCTCACCATATGTGTGTATGCAATCACTTTGTAGCTCAGCATGTGACCTGTCTGAGTCTAACTCAGAAGCCCAGGGTTTGGAAAGACCCAACTGGACCCCTGCTGCTTAGAGGCTTGAAGGCAGATAAACCAATTTCAAAACATTGCAGTCATGAATGATAAATGCAAAACCTCCCCTGTTGTGCTTTTTTTGTATGTCCTTGAGCATCTAGTGGGAGATGGTAAAGTGTGCAGAGGGAAATAAATATTTCTCAGGTTGGAATATATGAATGTCATTATAAAGATGTCCTCCTGTTGGCCACCCGTTGATCTTTATCTGTTGTCTCTCTGGTATTAATGCAGATGTTGAAATTAGACAGCGGACCCTGTGAATGTAACCTTCCTACAATCCCCCCATCATCATTACTGGAGATTTCATCTCCATTTGTGCTGCCAGACAGACGTCTTGTCCTGTCGGACGGACAGGGTGTTACAGCAGTCAAGTTGAGGTCAATCAGTGGAAACGTGCATCCAATGGAGATTACCATGCATTGACTATTCAGACTGTATCAGAGGGGGGAGAGAAATATTTTTATCCTGATTACTACGATAAGTCCAGATTGACTTTCTATGACCTTACTTTCAGAGATTTTGTCAGATCTCATAGTGGCTGGTCTACCCAGTTCTCATTTTATACCACTCTCCAATTATTCCTATCTAAAGTTAAATAAAAACGTCTGAATACCAATGACCAACTGCATCATGGCCGAGGGAGATGCTTCAGACTGACACGGCATAGAGTCTAAAATCCATAGAAAATTTCCCCCCAAACCACCCCTGAATGCTGATAGAGGCTCTGCCATGAACATTTTTAAAGTGGAGTGAAGATTTTTTTGCCATTATTATCCATCCCTGCCTTGAAGATCAAAGCAAACATGAACCGATTCCCTGTGTGCCCTGGCATTTTCTTTCCTCTCCCCTAGCGTTAGATTGCGTCTGCCGTCCGTATCAATTAAACGACTCTGGTGCTGGTCTAGGATCAGGCTCTCCATGTCCATTTATTATAATAAAAAAATCAAAACTGTTCCTAAATCATCACTCCTACTCTGAGATGCTTTAAGAATACAGGCCCTGGAGTATGTAGCATAACCTCCAGTTGGCTGATGAACTGGTTTTAAATATGAGGCTCCCACCTAGAGAAGTACCAGCACACAGTTAAGCTGGGTGTACGCTACACTAATTGGCCCGACTTAACTGCCCAGTACAAGTTTTAGAGATGGGAGACAATCCCCATGTCGTTGCTTACTCGGCGTGCATCCGTTTTAATGTTACGCCTCAATCACTCTGACAGCTTCACTGCCAAAATGTTACGCAGCATCATCTGGATATGTGTGCAAATAAAGTTTCTGCTGCCATTTCTGTCAAGCCGTTTACGCATGCAGTTTGATGCATACTTTCGATAAATCCATCATATGCACCACACAGAACGCACTGCCTCTGAAACGCAATGCTGCAAGGCAAACGCAGCTTTCTATTAAATTAATATACTTTTGGTGTACCAAAATGCAATGATGCTATCGGTGTAAACGAGGCGTTAGCTTCAGAGACTCAATCTGAGTGCTACCAATCCCATCATTGAGCAGTTCCAGACATCCCAATATTTTCAAACATGTTTGATTTTGACACAATATCTGCAATACTCTTGTAGTGTGAGATGTGCAACTTCAAGTTGAGAACGGTGATCAGCAATAGCCAATGAGAGCTCGTCAAAGAAGCCAGTGATATTACGTTGTTTTGCATCACCCAGAATGTGTAGACTCGAGCAGGAGTCATGACTACTACTAGTATGTGTTTGTACTTGCCTTTTAACCAAAGCGTCAAATCGTTACAGCTCTGAAGTTCACAAGCAATGTTATTCAATTCAAAATGTTGGTTAGAACATTTCAACTCTATGGCAAGCATGAATGTCTGACTGAAAACATTTGAAGCTGCTTTCAACCACAGCTCGTTCTAGCTACGTTAACAATCTAATCACATTGTTTTTGCGAGACAGCGTGGTGGAATGGAGATTCCTCATGACCAAGTGAAGAATGGTGTAGTTTGTGACACCTCGTCTGTGCCAGATTGTTTAGTGTGGCACCACTACGTTGGCAAGACAAACTACAGGAAAGACAGTCGTTTAATGTGAGAGGCTCTGCGAGGTTAAGATTTTGAAAGTCGTGAAGTGAACACCCGGCATAAGGGCTCTCTCAGGAGGATTCAGTGGGCGTTATGCGTAGCCAGGCCACCACCACCTCCTCTCTTCACAGATAGGACTATTGATTTAGCAAGAGAGAGATGGTTGGAAAATGACAGGGTTATTGGACTGTCTCATTTGCATTTCATTGAATATCAAATGTATTTATAAAGCCCTTTTTACATCAGAAGATATCACAAAGTGCTTGTACAGAAACTCAGCCTAAAACAGCAAGCAATGCAGATGTAGAAGCACAATTGCAAGTACACACAATTGTAGTAGTAGGGACAGATGGGCACTTTGCTTGATTGTCTTAAGCAGTGTCTCTCTCTTTCTTCTCCCACAGGTGTCCACTGCACGTACGGCTTCAATCGGACAGGCTTTCTGATCTGTGCATACCTGGTGGAGAAGATGGATTGGAGGTAAGGCCTAGCCATCCCAATCAAGCAGCACCACAGGGAACTGTGTTTGTTACGCTCTGTCTGTCTGTCCGGCCGTCCGCCAGCTAGCCAAATTACTTAATGGATTCCAATATTGACCACACAATCAACACAATTCCCAGAGTGGTTTGTTTTGTGTCACTCCTCTGTGTTCAGGATGTACTTATCTTGTCCCCTAAGGGGGTGTAGCCATGTTGCAGTGGAAGCAGACTTAAGACGTCAGCATACTTCAGCTGGCGCCTAGCTGAACTCGGCTAGCCGACTCGAACGAAAGTCCCTTAAAAGACTGCTTGCATACGAGAAAAAAAGGGAATAGTACTGTTTGTCCATCTTGTGATGCCGTAGCTGGTATAAACTTCTTCACAATACTCTGTATTAACATAAGAAAACTCAAGAAATCTGTAATTCATTAATCGCACAATTTTACGTCTAACTAAGATGTTTGGTTTAGTATTTTTCAATTAACATTTTTTGCATGAAAACAAGTCTCTTGTTGAATGACTACAAAGACTTTGTTGAAGGGTCCCTACTATTATCCAATCACCGACGAAGGGGCGAAGACTTGGAGGACAAAGAATGCTGAGTTGCATCCAAAGAACACCATACCTACTGTGAAGCATGGGGGTAGAAACATCATTCTTTGGGGCTGTTTTTCTGCAAAGGGACCAGGACGACTGATCCGTGTAAAGGAAAGAATGAATGGGGCCATGTATCGTGTGATTTTGAGTGAAAACCTCCTTCCATCAGCAAGGGCATTGAAGATGAAACGTGGCTGGGTCTTTCCGCATGACAATGATCCCAAACACACTGCCCGGGCAACAAAGGAGTGGCTTCGTAAGAAGCATTTCAAGGTCCTGAAGTGGCCTAGCCAGTCTCCAGATCTCAACCCCATAGAACATTTTTGGAGGGAGTTGAAAGTCCGTGTCGCCCAGCAACAGCCCCAAAACATCACTGCTCTAGAGGAGATCTGCATGGAGGAATGGGCCAAAATACCAGCAACAGTGTCTGAAAACCTTGTGAAGACTTACATAAAACGTTTGACCTCTGTCATTGCCAACAAAGGGTATATAACAAAGTATTGAGATAAACCTTTGTTATTGACCAAATACTTATTTTACACCATAATTTGCAAATAAATTCATTAAAAATCCTACAATGTGATTTTCAGGATTTTTTTCTTCTAATTTTGTCTGTCATAGTTGAAGTGTACCTATGATGAAAATTACAGGCCTCTCTCATCTTTTTAAGTGGGAGAACTTGCACAATTGGTGGCTGACTAAATACTTTTTTGCCCCACTGAATATCCATACACACATGCAGACATATATACACAATAATACATACACATACCTATACAGACATACATACTTTTTTTAAAGAATATACCTTTATTATTACTCCCCGCAAACCCGATCTCCCAATTGGAGTAAACTAATAAACACTTCTGCTCTTACCTTCAATTTATACATCTTATACACATTTTACGGACAGTCTACTTTACAATAGTTCTCTCTTGTTTGTTTGTCCTTAGTCCATCCAGTTTGATTTATATTTGTAACTATGCTATTTCACAAAAGTTACGAACCTATATACATTTTACAGATCCCGTATGCTTTACATTGTTTATCTTGTTATTAGTCCCACCCTTCAGCTCCATTCAACCCCTCCCATCTATCTCTCAACGTCATCCATTTCGGATTTCTATTTGCCATATATTTTTCAACTGTTCTGTGATGCTTCACAAAATAATTGAACCTTCCTATTCTCATAGCTTCTACAGATTGTAAATTAAAAATATTTTTTTTTGCTAAAATAATTATTATATTATTGATTGTTTGACTATGGCTTTTCAAATCACCCAGTATTGCTATCTGTTGCGTTAGTTCTAGGCAAATGTTGTAATTCTTCAGCCATTCCTGGACCTGTGACCAAAAACGAGCTACATATGGACAATAGCAAAATAAATGATCTAATGACTCTGCCTCCTCACAGCAAAATCTGCAGAGCTGGGAAGATTATATGTATATGTATGTATATATATATATAACATTCTATTAGTTGACAGAATTTTGTATAGTAATTTAAATTGAAAAATTCTAGGTTTTGAATCCGGCGTTGTTTTGCGTATCAAATCATAAACCATGTGCCATGGAATGGGTACATGGAAAATCTCTTCCCAACTGTTTCGCAATTTATATGGCACAGCTGTCAGTTTTTTGGTCCTTAAATGAAATTGGTATATGTTTTTATTTATCACACTTTTCTTTAACCATTTATGTTCTTTAATACAGGGCCGACATAACATTTCCTTACTTCTTTCCCCTTCTACTTGCCTCTTCCATTTTTGTGGTAATGCTGCAATTAATTGGTTGTAATTTTGGGTAGAGCAGACATTTCCATATGTCTGTGTTAGCTGCATGTGTGACATAACTCCACCAGTCCTATTTATGATATCATTCACTAAAATTATACCTTTTTTAAACATTTCTTCGATAAATACTGTTTTTTTTATCAATTAGTATATTTGAATTCAACCACAATATTTGTTGTATTATTTGTTCCGTCCTTTCAGGTGGATTAAACTGAAATTGCAACCAACTTTCTAAGGCTTGTTTAAAAAATCAAGATATTTTGGAGATGATTTCCTTTTCAAACAACTGAAAGTGAGCAGGTGTAATCTGAATAAAGGGGAAAGGCCCTTCCTGAATATAGGATGAGACATTCATACCAATTTATTAGAGTACCAGTTTGGATTTAAGTATAACTTTTGTATGACTGATGCCTTTAGTGAGAGGTCTAATGCTTTAATATTTAATAAATTCTTCCTACCGAATTCATATTCGTTATATAAATAGGCCCTTTTAATTTTATCTGGCTTGCCGTTCCAAATAAAATAGAATTTTTTTTTTTCATATAATTTAAAAACAGGTCACTAGGTGTAGGCAAAACCATAAGCAAATAGGTAAACTGTGATATAACTAAAGAGTTAATCAGGGTGATTTTTCCACAAATAGACAGGTATTTTCCTTTCCATGGTAGCAAAGTGTTATATATTTTTGCTAACTTTCTATAGACATTTATTGGAGTGAGATAATTTCTTTCTTTTGGGATTTGTATACCGAGTATGTCCATATCTCCGCCAGACCATTTAATTGGTAAACTACATGGTAATGTAAAATGTGCATTTTTTTGTGATCCAATACGTAATATGGTACATTTATCATAATTTGGTTTTAATCCAGAGAGTATAGCAAAAGTATCTAGATCCTCTAAGAGGCCTTGGAGAGACTCTAATTGTGGTTTTAAAAGAAAACATGAATCATCAGCGTACAATGACACCTTAGTTTTTAAGCCACGGCTTTCTAATTCCTTAATATTATTGTTTGATCTAATCTTAGCAGCTAACATTTCGATGGCAATAATAAATAGATATGCCGATAGTGGACAACCTTGTTTTACTCCTCTAGATAGTTTAAAACTTTCTGAGATGTAGCCATTATTTACTATTTTACACCTAGTGTTACTATACATAACCTTAACCCATTTTATAAGAGATTCCCCAAAATTGAAATGTTCTAGGCATTTATATATAAACTCCAGTCGTACTTTATTAAAAGCCTTTTCAAAATCAGCTATGAAAACCAGGCCTGGTGTCCCCGATATTTCATAGTGTTGTGTTTCCAGTACTTGTCTTATATTATCTCCAATGTATCGTCCATGTAAACAACCTGTCTGATTAGGATGAATAATATCTGACAATACTTGTTAATTCTATGCGCCAAGCATTTTGCTAGGACTTTTGTATCACAACACTGAAGTGTAAGAGGTCTCCAATTGTTTAAATGGACTGGATCTTTATATATACCACTTGGGTCCTGTTTCAGTAATAATGATATCAGACCTTCTTGTTGTGTGTCTGATAATCTACCATTTATATAGGAGTGGTTAAAACAAGCCAATAATGGTCCTTTGAGTATACCCCAAAAAGTTGTGTATACTTGCACTGGTATGCCATCCAGCCCTGGAGTTTTCCCATCCTTAAAGGTCCCAATTGCCTCAAGCAGTTCCTCCTCTGTAATTTGGCCTTCACATGAGTCTTTCTGTACAGATATTAATTTTACATTATTATTATGAAAAAAAATCCATGCAATTAGTTTCAGTTAGTGGAGATGGAGGAGCCTGAAATGAAAACATATTCTTAAAGTACTTTACTTCCTCTTTCAAAATATAATTTGGTGAATCATGCGTGACTCCATCATTTGTAACAAGTTTTAATACATTTTTTTTGGTGGCATTTCTATATTGAAGATTGAAAAATAATTTGGTGCATTTCTCCCCATATTCCATCCAGTTTGCTTTATTATTATAATATATTACACTGGATCTTTCTTGAAGAAGTTCCATTTCTTTTTGTTTTTCCTCTAACTTATTCTGTGCCTCTATAGTACCGTTTTTATTGCTATCTAACTGTACTGTTAGTCCTTCAATTTCCTTTGTTAATATGGACTCTTTTGATCTAAATTGCTTTTGTTTTATAGATGAGTACTGAATTGCAGGCACATTTAAAAGTGTCCCATACTGTAAGTGGATCTGCTGTACCTATGTTATGTCTGAAAAATTATTTTGTCCTAGTTCTAAACAATTTATCATCTAGTAGGCTTTGATAAAATTTCCAAAATCCTCGCCCACCATTCTGTAGGAGTAATATATATGCCAATTATGTGATGATCCGACCGCATTCTGTCCCCCATCAACACTTTTTAAACGTTTGGTGCCAGAGAGAATGGTATAAGAAAGTAGTCAAGGCGACTAGCTTGATTAAGCCTCCGCCATGTATATCTCACTAGGTCAGGGTATTTAAGTCTTCATATATCCACTAATTCCAATATATCCATGACATTCATGATTTCCTTAAGTGCCTGAGGGTGATAGTTTGTAGTGTGATTTCCTTTCCGGTCCACAGAGGTATTTAAGACCGTATTAAAATCTCCCACCATAATAATAGAGTCTAATGTTGCTTGTAGAGTTGATAAATTCTTATATATATTTTCAAAGAAGCTTGGATCATCATCATTTGGACTGTATAGGTTAATAAGCCATATCTGTTTATTGTCCAATAACATATTTAAAATAATCCATCTACCTTGAGGATCTGTTTGGACAATTTGCACATTTGGATCAAAATGACTGTTAATTAATATCATCACCACTTTTGAATTTCTTTGCCCATGGGAGAAGTATATTTCGCCCCCCCAGTTCTTTTTCTACAAAACTTCATCTAAAACTGTTGAATGGGTTTCCTGTAAACAATATGTATTATATTCCTTCTCTTTTAGCCAGGTAAATACTGATTGTCTTTTCTTATTATCTGCTAGGCCATTACAATTGTAACTGGCTATACTTATTTCACCACCTATCATATTGAGACACAACTTTCAATTATTTTTATCAAAATATATGTTCGTAAACGTACCATTAAAAAGTAACATGATGGTTGAGTGTCTATATAGCTGTACCATGATCTTTGCATTTCTACTAAGTAAACCTCCAATTGGCCCCTACTATTCAACCCGCTAAAAGCCCTCCTCATCCCGAGTTGGGTTGTCATCCCAATGCCCGGCAGACCACCCTCGACCCCCTGTATCCCATAACCCATAACCGACTGGGATCCATCCTTTGAAAAGAGCACACAGTGCCATTTACCGAATTGAAGTAGATTAACTGCCAAATGCATTACCATCACCCTCACCTCAATTTGTATTATATATAGCTGTGGATCATCCTCTATTGTCGCTAACATCTTTTACTCCTTCGCAACAGTTGTGGGATACACACATACACCCACACACACTCAACCCATACCCCCACACAACCATAAGCTCACTTACTCAACAATTACACCACCCCAGAGCTCAACTCAAGATAGGTCTTGATTTACAAATGCACTTGCAGTTGCAGCTGCATGAGAAGGCCTGCAAGGCCGCTCAAAAAAATAGGCAAAAATTGAGAGATTTTATTTACCATTGTCACATCCTAAATGATGGAGGTCAAATGTACACCTTTCCCTGAAACACCAACAATACGGTCCCCCGTATTGACCATATTCCCAAGCATCTCCATGCAGTCTGACTTTGATTCTGTGCCACTAGGGTCACAATAATATACCCCCTCTCTGAATGTCCGAGTGTGACCCCCTCCCCATGGGTTACTGCAGCTAGTGTTGCCAGCACTGCCACTGCCTGGGTGGGGGCACCCCACCGGAATCCCCACCGGCTAGGTACAAGGTCATCAAGGTTCTCATTAGCAGCTTTGAGAATTTCCTTGTGTAGTATGCTCTCCCTTTAGGGGGCTTTGGCTTTGCAGGACCAACCCTGCCAAGCAGGCTCAGAATCTTGAGGGGGCAGTGCTGCTCTTGGTCTCTGACCATCATTTTGGCTGCATACAGACTGCTTACAGCATGCACATAAAACAGTTAGGGACTTCTCCTTAGTCTCTGGGTCATTCAGGTGGGTGTCTAGGGTATAGGGTCATGGGCCGTACCATTAAAATAGGATCATAAATAAATAATTAGATATCATTTATTTTAAAAATGTAGTTCCCCATACTAGGACAATAACAAATCAAATGTATCATTTATTTTAAAACTGTTCCACCATGATAGGACAATAAATAAACAAGACGTATAATTCATTATAAAAGTATATCCATCATCTGAACAACATTGAGAGCTCTCTCATACCCCGGCCCACAGCAGTACATTGTCTCTGGGATATGCAACCATTTCATTACTCACTCACTCAACTTTCCAAACATAACAAATAAAAATAAACACACACCACACATACTGTGCCTTCTGTTTACTTCGTTTTTATCTTCACTATGTTGAATTAGTGCTTGTGTGTTCAATTAGTTATATGTGAAGATATATAGAAAAGCTATATTTTTAATTTTATTGTTACAATCCATAACCGGGCTAGAATTGTGTTTATTTTCCTCATCTATGAGAACTTTGTAATTTTTAAAATAACCATGGAGTAGTCTTTGTGTCTCTGAACAACTGGTTATCAATATATAGTTTATCAACGACGAGAGCTACTCGTTTCGCTTTTAATCTATTTTCTTTGAAAATTGGATACAGAACTTTGCGCCGTTCTGCAATTTCCTTCAGAAACTGATCATTCACGTAGTGGTCTTAGCATAAAGGCCCCAAAATATAATTTAAGATTTGGGAGGTTTTTGGCCTCCAAAACACTGCTGTCTCTTTAAAGTGGACAGTTTGATCCATATTAATTTGGAGATCAAAGTATGCAATTCCTTCCAATATCCCATTGGTGGTGAAACGGGAATCATAGAGCTGTAAAAGTTTATCTGTGGAAGTATGTTCATCTTAACGATGGAAATACATGTCTGAAAAGAGTTAGAATTTTTGCATTGAGACCATCTTTGCAGGTCTGACTATTTGTTTATAAACACTATTGAAATTGGTAGTGGTGGTGATATGTTGTCAATACCTAGGTATTTGAAATTGGGATTGGGATTACTATTGGGATGTCAGGACAGAGTATTCCTCATTCAGCTGAATTGGTGCCGATTTTGACCAATACATTTTGTAACCTGAGATTGAATATACAAGATGTAGGGAATGAAGAATGTCTCCAACATATAATCTGCATGAAGGGCTCTGTCTTCTAAATGTCTGATGTCATAAGGAGGGATGCTG
Source organism: Oncorhynchus clarkii lewisi (assembly GCF_045791955.1). Classification (NCBI taxonomy): domain Eukaryota; kingdom Metazoa; phylum Chordata; class Actinopteri; order Salmoniformes; family Salmonidae; genus Oncorhynchus; species Oncorhynchus clarkii. Next base: position 17,798,760 of record NC_092154.1, on the reverse strand, counting down.
TCTATCAATGAAGTCACGCTTAGGGAAAGACGGAGCTTGTGGTGAAGAGCCGACTCCAGAGGTGCTGAATAATTTACTGCAGCGGAGCAGAAAGGCAGCGGATTAATGTGTGTTTGGGCACAGAGTGACTGGATCTAGAAATGTTTAGCAGAATCTGTGAATTCCCTTGGGCTTAGAGTTGGAGGTATAGACAGGATGAGGATGGACCTCCTCAATTCCCCTCTACCCCCCATTTCCTCTGGTTTAATAATCCCACAGCACTCTCAGATTCTGAGATGTGCATCACTTCTGGTTCTGTATGACATTATCACATGTGGTTCATCTTTCCTTTCTCACACTGTCAGCCACAGAATCAGTCAGCGGACATACAATAACTAAGCAGCGACGTGATCCGATGTTGTTGAATGATTTTTGACAGGGTTGTCCATTGGTCAAAGATGATTGATAAGCTGAGACAGTGTAGTCCACTGATGGATATCAATTAACTCCTGTCTCTAGAGGGATCTCCTGTTAGGCCAGAGGGCCTGACTGATGTTGTGATTCTGTGTGTTTCCTTCATCTTGATATGGGTCAGTATTGAGGCGGCGGTGGCTGCGTTCGCCCAGGCCCGCGCACCTGGGATCTGCAAAGGCGACACCTCAAAGAGCTCTTCCGTCATTGTGGACGTGCCTGGCCCCCCTCCCCGCAACGTGATTGGTCAGTAGTCGTCTCAGTTGGGGACCCTCCTCTGGGTCGGTCCCGGGAAAACGGAGGAAGGAGAGAAAGTGGTGAGACTGCCTGAGAAAAGTGAAAGGACTGGGGAAATGGGCTGTAGCCAAGGAGAGATGCCGTGTCTGCACAATAATCAAATTCACATCAAAATTTCAATATTGACATGTGCAATATCCATATCACAGAAGCATGCAATATTTTGAACCGCCCCTCAGCTGCGTGTAACATCTGTTTTTAGTATAACCTGTTTGTCGTCTCGCTCTTTTGTAGCTGCTTCCCACACACAAGGCCCCTGTCACTCTAGCAGCGCACTTCCACGGTTAGATTCACTCTAAAGGCATCAGCATGCTTCAGTTCAGCTGGCGACTCGCACACTCCCTTAAAAGACATTCACTTGAAAAACAAGACGCCGTATTCAGTATACACTTCCTTAAAATAGTCAGAATTAATCTAAGATAACTCAAGAAATCCGTCATTAATGTTGACGTTTTTGCAGAGATCTTTATTACATCTAAGATGTTTGGTGCAGTATTTCTCAATGAAGAAATGTGCATTAAAATGAGTTGTCTCATTGAATGACAACAGACTTGATTGAAGAATCCCTATTGTTGACCAATCACCGATGAAGGGGCGTAGACTTCGGCTTGCCTCTAGGAAACAATTGGTGTCCCTGAACAGCCGGGGAAAAAAATAACTCACCGAAGTCCAAAATGAACAAAAACGTCACAAAATGTTGTCATAATAAACAAAAAAACATAATAAACAAAAAAAGAAACATCCTGTCGTGTCTTTGGCTATGCCGGATTAATTGCTATGACATCTATAAAATACTTTCTCCGTAATTAATATCACCTGATTGAGCTAATCAGGTAAATGTAATTAACTAGAGAGTTGGGCACCACAAAATAATATTTATAGAGCTGTTATCTTCTGAATAAACTCTTAAAGATTTAGCAGTATTTTACATCAATAGCAGTCAACATTAATCGTCATCTTACTTCAGTCTCATATTCTGAAAGTTGTAAATTCTTGGTTATCTGCAAGAATCCTGGCTAACAAGTTGAATCAGCAATACAAAATTGGGTTTAATTATTTAATTACTAAATACCTAACTAATCACACAGAATAACATATACAAAGAATTAATTATACCTGGATAATTCTTTACGTCATTGGTAACGTCCCTAGCGGGTGGAACAGATATGACAGCTTGTTACACAAAGGAAAAGGGGCGGGTTTGAGTGAAAGAGCGGGAGACTGGGGGAACATAGGGAAGAAGCTGTGCTATCGTAAATACAGTATCTTATGCATTCTAAATTACCGCCCATTTGGAAAAGGAAAATGCAAAAAAATATTTACTCTGAGCTGCGCTTCAGTAGGTTGGTGGTAGGTGGAAGGCCGTGTTGCCAAACCGAGTCCTCTGTCCTTTGAAGAATGTCTCTGGTGGTCACTTGGATAAGTTGTAGTAACGTCGTTATGTGGTAGATGGGATACTCTGTCTGTTCCTTCCTAACCTGCGTTTGCAGCTGCGGAATAAGAGTTCCAAGTTCATACCATTCGCAACCAAAGCTCATGCTGATGTTGGCTTCGTTCTGTAGTTTTTTCCTGAACCATTCTGACATGGGATCGTCATCCTCACATCCGCGGAACAGAAAGTTATGTTGTAGTCAAGAGCTTATATAGGAAGGAAGAGGAGGGTGTGTTTGAAAAATTGTATAGCCTTTGTCCCTTCACAGGGGAGGGCCACTGATTGAGCAGCCCTGTCTTATGAAAATCCAAATCTCACATTTTAGAAGCTAAAATCACATTTCATCCCATCACAAATAATTTCATATTCAAACATTTAAATTGAACAACAATTCCATGTGAATCTGATAACTCTGATGTATAGACTTTCCACTGTGGAGTTTATGTCATCTTATCATTGATGAGAATGTCTCAGATGACAACCGAACTGACATCATATTCATTAAGTACCACTGCATATGTTCAATTATTCGGATTACCAGAATATAGTTCATTTCCTCCCACATACTGATATTCCCAGAATCACTATGTTAACCAAGGGGTTTTTAAATGTAACCTCAGTAGGCTTAGAGAAGAGAAAAGAGGGGAAGAGGTATTTATGACGGTCACTTGGTCACTATCCCCCTGGCCAATGTCATGACAGTCCTCTCACTGTCAACATTTATTTTCAGCAAACTTAACATGTGTAAATATTTGTAGAAACATCATATTCAACAACTGAGACAAACTGAACAAGTTCCACAGATGTGACGAACAGAAATTGAATGTGTCCCTGAACAAAGGGGGGTGGGGGGTCAAAAGTAACAGTCTGTATCTGGTGTGGCCACCAGCTGCATTAAGAACTGCAGTGCATCTCCTCATGGACTGCACCAGATTTGCCAGTTCTCGCTGTGAGATGTTCCCCCATTCTTCCACCAAGGCACCTGCAAGGGGGGGGCTCTAGCCCTCACTCTCCGATCCAACACGTCCCAGACATGGTCAATGGGATTGAGATCCAGGCTCTTCACTGGCCATGGCAGAACACTGACATTCCTGTCTTGCAGGAAATCACGCACAGAACGAGCAGTATGGCTGATGGCATTGTCATGCTGGAGGGTCATGTCAGGATGAGCCAGCAGGTAGGGTACCACATGAGAGAGGAGATTGTCTTCCCTGTAACGCACAGAGTTGAGATTGCCTGCAATGATAACAAGCTCAGTTCGATGGTGCTGTGACACACCGCCCCAGCCCATGATGAACTCTCCACCTCCAAATCGATCCCGCTCCAGAGTACAGGCCTCGGTGTAACGCTCATTCCTTCGACGATAAACGTGAATCCGACCATCACCCCTGGTGAGACACAACCGCGACTCATCAGTGGTAGAGCACTTTTTCCCAGTCCTGTCTGGTCCAGCGACGGTGGGTTTGTGCCCATAGGCAACGTTATTGCCGGTGATGTCTGGTGAGGACCTACCTTACATCAGGCTTACAAGCCCTCAGTCCAGCCTTTCTCAGCCTATTGTGGACAGTCTGAGCACTGATGGAGAGATTGTGTGTTCCTGGTGTAACTCGGGCAGTTGTTGCCGTCCTGTACCTGTCCCGCAGGTGTGATGTTCGGATGTACCGATCCTGTGCAGGTGCTACACGTGGTCTGCCACTGCGAGGACGATCAGTTGTCCGTCCTGTCTCCCTGTAGTGCTGTCTTAGGCGTCTCACAGTACGGATATTGAAATGTATTGCCCTGGCCACATCTGCAGTCCTCATGCCTCCTTGCAGCATGCCTGAGGCACGTTCACGCAGATGAGCAGGGACTCTGGGCATCTTTCTTTTGGTGTTTTTCAGAGTCAGTAGAAAGGCCTCTTGTTGTTCTACGTTTTCATAACTGTGACCTTAATTGCCTACCGTCTGTAAGCTGTTAGTGTCTTAACGACCGTTCTACAGGTGCATGCATGTTCATTAATTGTTTATGGTTCATTGAACAAGCATGGGAAACAGTGTTTAAACGCTTTACAATGAAGATCTGTGAAGTTATTTGGATTTTTACGAATTATCTTTGAAAGACATGGTCCTGAAAAAGGGAAGTTTCTTTGTTGACCGACTTTTAAGCAAATTTGCATAAATCACCAGAAAGGAGAGATATTTGATAAGAAATCATGGGCATTTGATCTAGCTTCTCAAACTGCGTTACAAATAGCTCACTAAATAGAGTGGCATCTTGGACTGGAGCACATATGGCTTTGGTCGGAAGTAGTGCACTATATAGGGTGCCATTTGGGACGTAGGTTCAGTCTCAAACCCACTGATAGCACAACACCATGGAATGATGGCATTAGATAACTTGTTTCCTGATTATTATTTTTTTTAGGCAGTTTATCTAGCAAAACCTACCCCAAATGTAATTTCTGGGTCGTTTCCCAAGCAGTCGGTAGGGTGCATTTTTAGTAGGAGGCGGTGAATGCCCCACCAACTCAGTGGCCTTGTGGTGGGTTGTGAGTTCGATCCCTGGCAGAGTCGCACCAAAGAATGTAAAAATGGGACCCGATGCCTCTCTGCTTGACACTCAGCATTATGAGATGGATTAGCAGTAAGGCCTTGCGATAGACTAGAGTCCAGAAGGTGTACTTGTACATCAAGCTGCATCACGCTACAGAAATTTTCCTATGAGCCGCTCCGGCTCGTGCAGGGCTACTTACTGTGAATGCCCCCAAAAGTCCCAACCTGTTGTGTCATGTTCTCACTCACACCTGTTAACTGCCACATAGACAGAAGTTTGACTTTTCTATAAAAGCTGAGAGCCAACTCTGTTTGTTGGGCATTTAACTCTGAACTATTTAAGTGATTGTTGATTGCTCTATTTTTGCAAATCTTATTATAAAGTTGTTTGAAGAATCTACAGTCTCTTTTAAAATGTCCATGACCCCTGACAGAGCTTAAGGATCTGCAGAGAGAAATAGGAGAAATTCCCCAAATACAGGTGTGCCAAGCTTGTAGCGTCATACCCAAGAAGACTCCAGGCTGTATTCGCTGCCAAATGTAAATGGGCAGAATACTTTTGTAAATGTGATATTTCACTTCTTTTTTATAAATTGCAAAAATGTCTTAACATGTTTTTGCTTTGTCATTACGGGGTTTTGTGGGAAGATTGATGAGCATTTAAAAAAAAAAACAATTTTAGAATAAGCTTGTAGCACAAAAATTTGTTAAAAGTGAAGGGGTCTGAATAGTTTCCGAATGCACTGTATACCTTCTGGTGCACTGTGTGTGTGACCCACTCTTATACAGGTTGGCATTTCTTGTCATGAGTCTTGCCCTGGAGGCAGCTCTGTCACTAGCTGGCACAGCCACAAAGTCATAAGATCTTTAAACCTAACCTTAACCACACAGCTAACCCTAATGCCTAACCTTAAATGAAGACCAAAAAGCAAATGTTTTTTATTTTCATGCATTTTTTACAATATAGCCAATTTTAACTTTGCAGCTGGCCCATCTAACAGAAATCACCCCCGTTCTGCCTCCAGGGCAAGATCCATGGCAATAAATGTCTTAATGAATTTGTATATTTCAGAGCGTTGTGCTGTTAAGATTAGGCTTGCACATTTTGGGGAATATTTAGAGGTGGAAACTTTCCTTGGGAATATATGGGAATTAACTGAAATATATGCACATTTAATAATACAATGTAGATGTTTTTTGCATTGGAAATGTTTACCATTTCATATGGAGACAGAAACAAACTTTATTGAATGAGCCATCGCATCTCCCTCCCAATTTTTTTTAACACATGTAAAATGATAGTATAGAAACTAAAGCTTTGTTTGTCTTCATCTCAGGCTTCCATGTCTTCTCCCTGGACATTCTCAATGTCCACCTCTTGAACATCAGACTCTGAGGCCTCATCTTCACTGTCACTTTCCAACCTTGTTGAGGATGGCTCGTTGTCAGGCTCAAAAGCCTCACATTTGCCCGGATGGCCACCAATTTAGCATCCCTTGTATTGGTCAGCCTGTTGCGTGCTTTGGTGTGTGTGTGTGTGTGTGTTCCCAAACAAGGACCAGTTGCGCTCTGAGGTGGCTGATGTTGGCAGGATTTGGAGGATGATGGAGGCAACAGGGGAAAGAGCCTCAAGATCCACAAAGTCCCTTCCACCAGGTGGCTGATGAGATATGTTGGCACGACTGCCATATTGCATCTCCATCCCAAATCCCTTGCTTGGAAGCGTACTTCGTCAGACTGCCAAGAACCTTACCCTCATCCAGGCCACGGTGGCGAGACACGGTAGTGAAGACACCATAGGCCTTGTTGATCTCTGCACCATACAGGATGCTCTTGCCAGCATACTGCACTTAGGGACCAACATGTACGCTGTGGTGTGTATGGGCTTCAGGCAGAAGTCTTCACGCTTTTTGATGTGTTTCAGAACTGCAGTTTCCTCTGCTTGGAGCAACAATGAAGTGGGCAGGGCAGTACGGATTTCTTCTCTATCATCTGCAAGCAAGGTCTGAACATCAGACAGGATTATCTCCCTCAATCCGTGCAATGGCTACTGCGCTAGGTTTCACGCTGCTTACCACTCTCTCCCAAAATACATCATCTAGGAGGATCCTCTTGATGGGGCTATCCATATCAGCAGACTGATGTGGCCATTTCTTGGAGAGACTCCTTCCCCTCCAGGAGATTGTCAAACATGATGACAACACCACTCCACGGGTGTTGCTGGGCAGCTTCAATGTGGTGCTCTTATTCTTCTCACTGCTTGGTGAAGTAGATTACTATAACTTGATGAACCTTCACATGCCTAATAATTTCCTTGGCTCTCTTGTATCCATTGTTTCAGTGCAATGATGTCCTTGAGGAGCAGATTCAATGCACGAGGAGCACAGCCAATCGGTGTGACGTGAGGGTAGGATTCCTCCACTTTAGACCAAGCAGCCTTCATGTTCGCAGCATTGTCTGTCACCAGTGCAGATAACTTCTGTGGTCCAAGGTCATTGATGACTGCCTTCAGCTCATCTGCAATTTTGAGACCGGTGTGTCTGTTGTCGTTTGTGTCTGTGCTCTTGTAGAATACTGGTTATGGGGTGGAGATGATGTAGTTAATTATTCCTTGCCCACGAACATTCAACCAAGTCTGCTTTCTCTATGATTTGCTTGACCTTAATTTGAACTCTGTTGAACTCTGCATCCAGCAAATTAGTAAATAAAGCATGTCTGGTTGGAGGGGTGTATGCTGGGCAAAGAACATTCAGATATCTCTTCCAATACACATTGCCTGTGAGCATCAGAGGTGAACCAGTTGCATACACAGCTCGAGCAAGACATTCACCAGCATCTCTGACTACGTTCCTCCATTGAGCCAAAAATACTTCTGATTCCAGACATCCATAAGCAAGCTGTTGCTATCGATAGGGTGTCTGATTCATCATGTTCACCTCGAATAGAAGTAGAGGGACTTTTGTCAAAGGTTGCTTGTTATGAGTGCTGAGGGAACTTTATGCACTTGGCCAGATGATTCTGCATCTTTATTGCATTCTTCATATATGATTTGGCACAGTATTTGCAAATGTACACAGCTTTTCCTTCTACATTAGCTGCAGTGAAATGTCTCCACACATCAGATAGTGCCCGTGGCATTTTCCTGTAGAAATGAGTTGTTTTTTTTAAATAAAAAAAAAACAATTCCATGTACAGATAAATAGTTAAGCAGTTAGATTAATCAACTCATTTGTGAGAAATGTTTCAAAATGAAACGTGTATGGAAACAGGTGAATTAACACTCAGTTAGCAGGCTCAAGCAAGCTAAAACCCACATGGTAGAAAAACTAACTAGCAGAAATTGTTAACAAGTTAGAAATGATTTAAACACTTTGCTGTAGGCTACTATTTACTAGTTAACAGAAAAGAGTGTATGTCATATAAAATATATCCACCCCACCCAGTATTGTCGTCAAAACTTACCAGAAAGCATGTAGACCTTGGCTCAGACAGTTATGGTAGTGTGGGCTCAATAGCATCTCATTAGTATGCAAGATCTTGAGTATCAGCTGCACGTGATGGAATAATGCATTGTGCATGCAGAGTTGCATGACGTGGTCTTCCTGTCTGGGTTGGCGTCCCCTTTGGGTTGTGCCATGGCGGAGATCTTTGTGGGCTATACTCGGCCTTGTCTCAGGATGGTAAGTTGGTGGTTGAAGATATCCCTCTAGGGGTGTGGGGGCTGTGCTTTGGCAAAGTGGGATGGGTTACAGTGGGGCAAAAAAGTATTTAGTCAGCCACCAATTGTGCACGTTCTCCCACTTAAAAAGATGAGAGAGGCCTGTACTTTTCATCATAGGTACACTTCAACTATGACAGACAAAATTTGATTTTTTTTCTCCAGAAAATCACATTGTAGGATTTTTTATGAATTTATTTGCAAATTATGGTGGAAAATAAGTATTTGGTCAATAACAAAAGTTTATCTCAATACTTTGTTATATACCCTTTGTTGGCAATGACAGAGGTCAAACGATTTCTGTAAGTCTTCACAAGGTTTTCAAACACTGTTGCTGGTATTTTGGCCCATTCCTCCATGCAGATCTCCTCTAGAGCAGTGATGTTTTGGGGCTGTTGCTGGGCAACACGGACTTTCAACTCTCCAAAGATTTTCTAAGATTTTTTTCTCCCCAATTTTTTTAGTAGCTACTATCTTGTCTCATCGCTACAACTCCCGTACGGGCTCGGGAGAGACGAAGGTTGAAAGTCATGCGTCCTCCGATACACAACCCAACCAAGCCGCACTGCTTCTTAACACAGCGCCATCCAACCCGGAAGCCAGCCGCACCAATGTGTCGGAGGAAACACAGTGCACCTGGCAACCTTGGTTAGCGCGCACTGCGCCACAGGAATCGCTGGTGCGCGACTCTCTCACCTTTTAAGTGGGAGAACTTGCACAATTGGTGGCTGACTAAATACTTTTTTGCCCCACTGTATCAGCTGATGTAAGAAGGGCTATATAAATACATTTGATTTGATTAGTTGCAATGCCATTGAATTGGGGATTGTTTAACCAACATATGCCACACGACCTAGAATTGCCTTGTGTATCCCACAAAAAATGTTCACTGTTATAAGCTAACTTTTTTTTGATGAATTTAAGCAAAATTGCCCAAATTCCAGGGCTTAACTTCCCATGGGAAATTTACCGGAAAGTTTCCGACCCTTTGGAACCATAGTTAAGAGACACCAGGGCAGAACACTGCCTGTTATTTCTCCAGTAAAATGGCTGTTCTGCCAGAAGAGTCTTTCTTTGCTAGACATATGGAGTAATTGTGTTGTTTCAGCTCTAAAGCGGCATAAGAGAGGAGTATCACTTCAAAGTTTATTACGTTTTCTGAATTTCCAGTCCCTTATGCTCTAAGCAGTTGATTAAACATGTTTTATTGTGTGTGTGTGTGTGTGTGTGTGTGTCTGTGTGTGTGTGTGTGTGTGTGTGTGTGTGTGTGTGTGTGTGTGTGTGTGTGTGTGTGTGTGTGTGTGTGTGTGTGTGTGTGTGTGTGTGTACGCCAGGATTCTGCCAGATGTGACGCTTGGCATTCAGGCCAAAGAGTTCAATCTCGATTTCATCAGACCAGAGAATCTTGACCACATGGTCTGAGAGTCCTTTAGGTAACTTTTGGCTTCCGTCTGGACACCCAACCATTAACCTCTCTTGGGTAGGCGGCAGTATTTTCACATCCGGATGAAAAGCGTGCCCAAAGTAAACTGCCTTTTACACAGGCCAGAAGCTAGGATATGTGTATATAATCGATAGATTTGGATAGAAAACACTCTAAAGTTTCTAAAACTGTTAAAATTATGTCTGAGTATAACAGAACTGATATGGCAGGCGAAACCCAGAGGACAACATTTCTTTTCACTGTTTTCAATGGCTGTCACTTTTATTATAAGGCGAAATCCTCCCAGATTGCCGTTCCTAGAGCTTCCACTAGATGTCAACAGTCTTTAGAAAGAGTTTCATGCTGGCTTTTGGAAAAATGAGCCAGAAATTTTTGTTTTCTAGGTGGCTCCCATTTTGGCTGTAGTGTTTCCAAGCGTGTGCAAGAGAGCGCGTTCTTTGGTATTTTCTCCGGTAAAGACCATAATGATTCTCCGTCTTAAATTTGATCGTTTAGGTACCTTAATACGTAAATATGGTTTGATTATAAACGTTGTTTGACTTGTTTGGAAAAGTTTATTAGTAACGTTTGGGATTCATTTTGTATGCATTTTGATGCATTTTGATGGAGGGGAACTGAGTTTTTATGGATATAAAGAAGGACATTATCGAACAAAAGGACCATTTGTGATGTATCTGGGATCTTTTGGAGTGCCAACAGAAGAAGATCATCACCGGTAAGGCATTTATTATATCGCCATTTCTGACTTTCGTGGCGCATCTGCCTGGTTGAAATGTTTTTCATGCTTTTGTATGCGGGCACTGTCCTCAGATAATCACATGGTGTGCATTCGCCGTAAAGCCTTTTTTGAAATCTGACACAGCGGCTGGAAGCTAAGCTTTATTTTGATGTATTACACTTGTGATTTTATGAAAGTTAAATATATATAATTCTGTATTTTGAATTTCGCGCTCTGCAATTTCACCGGATGTTGGCCAGGTGGAACGCTACCGTCCCAACTGCCCGTAAGAAGTTAAAGGCCTGATTGATGGAGTGCTGCAGAGATGCTTGTCCTTCTGGAAGATTCTCCCATCTCCACAAAGGAACTCTGGTGCTCTGGCAGGGACCATTGGGTTCTTGGTCACCTCCCTGACCAAGGTCCTTCTCCCCTGATTGCTCAGTTTGGCCGAGTGGCCAGCTCAAGGAATAGTTTTAGTGGTTCCAAACTTCTTCCATTTAAGGATGATGGCTTCTTGGGAACACAGTGGTCCAGAGTTCCTCTGTAGATATGGGAGAACCTTCCAGAAGGACAACCATCTCTGCAGGCCTTTGTGGTAGAGTGGCCAGATGGAAGTGGAGTTTGCCAAAAGGCATCGAAAGGACTCTCAGACCATGAGAAACAAGATTCTCTGGTCTGATGAAACCAAGATTGAACTCTTTGGCCTGAATGCCAAGCTTCACGTCTGGAGGAAACCCTGCACCATCCCTACGGTAAAGCGTGGTGGTGGCAGCATCATGCTGTGGGGATGTTTTTCAGCGGCAGGGACTGGGAGACTAGTCAGGATTGAGGAAAAGATTAACGGAGCAAAGTATAGAGGGATCCTTGCTGAAAACCTGCTCCAGAGGGAAGGTTCTCCTTCCAACAGGACAATGACCCTAAGCACACAGTCAAGACAACGCAGGGGTGGCCTCTGGACAAGTTACACAAATGTTTTTGTGTGGCCCAGCCAGAGCCTGGACTTGAACCCGATCGAACATCTCTGAGAGACCTGAAAATAGCTGTGCTGCGACGCTCCCCATCCAACCTGACAGAGCTTGAGAGGATCTGCAGAGAAGAATGGGAGAAACTTCCCAAATACAGGTGTGCCAAGTTTGTAGCGTCATACCCAAGAAGACTCTAGGCTGAGTAAAAAGGTGCTTCAACAAAGGTGCTTCAACAAAGTAAGGTGCGCGAAAGGTGCTTCAACAAAGTACTGAGTAAAGGGTTTGAATACGTATGTAAATGTGATATTTCAGTTTTTTTATGTTATATAAATGTGCAAACATTTCTAAAAAGCTGTTTTTGCTTTGTCATTATGGGTTATGATGTGTAAATTGAAGGAAAAAAGTTGATTTAATCCATTTTCGAAAATGTGGAAAAGTCAAGGGGTCTGAATACTTTCTGAATGCACTGTGTGCTGTAAGTAATAGGGCTATGGTCAAAAGTGTACTAAATGGAATAAGATGCCATCTGGGACACAGCCCTTGTGTTGAGATGAATGAGAGCTGCTCATTACCTCCTGAGAGCCCAACCAGGCCACCTTCAATTTGCAACGGCTCGCCTGTGGGGGAACCACTACCTTCCTGCCCACGGCCTTTCCTCCAACCACTTCTTACAGCATTCCTCCATCTTTAGTGCATCTGAAAATCACTTTATTGTATAGGAGATGAAACAAGCCAGCTTAATGTTTTTTTGCTTATCTTTTTCCCCTGGCCTGCACTACAAAGTGCATTATAAATGAGCCCTTGTGGGTTGAAGCCATGGTAAATGCTCTCATTGATGCTCTTTTTAAAAATATAAATCAGGAGTGAGTCGTGCTTGTGCATTCATGCACGACTGAGTAGCATCATGAGGAGGGCCCAGTCGTAGTTTCCCAGTTGGAAGGGAAGCAAAATAAGGAATGGAAGGGAAATGGATGCAAGACATTGAATATATGCAAGTCAGTCAGTCAAACTAATGTTGATTTATTTGTTGTTGGATCTATTGCTGGAGGAGATTGAGCCCTTCACACCAGATGAGACGTCTTATCACACAATGCGTAGTACAGCTCTATCAGTACACCAACAACAGGGCTTGGTTCTTCTATTGTTGGTGGAGATGAAAAATATTTTTTGAAAGCTCACTGAGTGGTAATAGCACAACGTGTTCAGGGCCATGCATGTGGCTAGCAGATGTACAACCTCCATTTGTGGCAAGGTCTTTTCTATGAATGTGAGAGGAGGTTGTCAGAGAAGAGCAATATTTATTTCAGAAATGCTGTGCTGCTTTTTCTCTGCTTGGTTGTTATTTAATCTCATACAGTTTTAATATATAATTATATATGCTGTTTAGCATACCTTTAGGTCTTACATACATTTTCATATTGGTTACCCTACAACCTTGACTTTTGAAGTGCCAAGCTCTACCAACTAAGGCACACAGGACCCCCAGATGTTTGCCTGTTTAGCCAAGAGCCAAAGTTCAATATGTGAATTGTGTGTGTCTGTAAGACACAATTAACAGGCAGGTGCTGAATAAAGATCATTGATGATAAAAACAATTACAACCCTGTCCTCCCTGGACCTGCTCAAACATCCTCTCTGAATGGTGGTGACATTCAGCTACAAACAACCCTCTCCTCCCTGGGCCTGCTTAAACATCCTCTCTGAATGGTGGTAATGTTCAGCTACATAAAGCCTGAAAAGCACCTCAGATAAGTCTCAGGATGCATCCCAAATGACACCCTATTCCCTACATAGTGCGCTACCCTATGGCCCCTGGTCAAAGTAGTGCACTATAACGCGTAGGGTGCTATTTGGGATTCAACCTCATTAGGGTTAAGGTGGTGGACGGATGCCGGGTCAATTTATTTAGTTGTGGTGTACGTGAAGCAGCATATGCACCTGTCCTATGACGTTGGCCGTAATTAATCCCAGGCAGGGTTGCCATGTCTGCCAGTTTCTCACCAAACTGGGCTACTTTGAAAACGACGTTGCTGGTGAATGTATTAGTCGCGAATTGTGAGTTTTTGAGCTACTTCTAAATTACAACTCGGCCGTCATGGGATTGGAAAAAAACGGTTTCACTGTGACCTGCAGTGAGGCAGGCTGATTGAATGAGTGAGTGAGTGAGTGGGGAGGGAAAACCGGATGGAACCACTTTTATGGGGGGAAAAAAACACTGGCCATTTGTTGACAAGCAAATTCAGTTCATATTATTGATATTTAATTCAGTGATTTGAAATTACGACCCCATCCTCAGTAGCCCATTAGAGCAAGCTATTGGGGAAATGAGCACTTCTTATCTCAATCACCTCGCTATACATGTTGCATACCTGACTGCCCTTAACCAACACAAAAACATCCTATGGCGTTCTGCATTAGCATCGAACAGCCCCCGTGAAATGCAGCTGTTCAGGGAAGCTAGAAACCATTATACACAGGCAGTTAGAAAAGCCAAGGCTAGCTTTTTCAAGCAGAAATTTGCTTCCTGCAACACTTACTCAAAAAAGTTCTGGGACACTGTAAAGTCCATGGAGAATAAGAACACTGAAGATAGGAAACACTGTCACCACTGATAAATCGACCATAATTGAGAATTTCAATAAGCATTTTTCTACGGCTGGCCATGCTTTCCACCTGGCTACTCCTACCCCGGTCAACAGCACTGCACCCCCAACAGCAACTCGCCCAAGCCTTCCCCATTTCTCCTTCTCCCAAATCCATTCAGCTGATGTTCTGAAAGAGCTGCAAAATCTGGACCCCTACAAATCAGCCGGGCTAGACAATCTGGACCCTTTCTTTCTAAAATTATCTGCCGAAATTGTTGCCACCCCTATTACTAGCCTGTTCAACCTCTCTTTCGTGTCGTCTGAGATTCCCAAAGATTGGAAAGCAGCTGCGGTCATCCCCCTCTTCAAAGGGGGGGACACTCTTGACCCAAACTGCTACAGACCTATATCTATCCTACCATGCCTTTCTAAGGTCTTCGAAAGCCAAGTCAACAAACATATTACCGACCATTTCGAATCTCACCATACCTTCAGAGCTGGTCATGGGTGCACCTCAGCCACGCTCAAGGTCCTAAACGATATCTTAACCGCCATCGATAAGAAACATTACTGTGCAGCCGTATTCATTGATCTGGCCAAGGCTTTCGACTCTGTCAATCACCACATCCTCATCGGCAGACTCGACAGTCTTGGTTTCTCAAATGATTGCCTCGCCTGGTTCACCAACTACTTCTCTGATAGAGTTCAGTGTGTCAAATCGGAGGGTCTGCTGTCCGGACCTCTGGCAGTCTCTATGGGGGTGCCACAGGGTTCAATTCTTGGACCGACTCTCATCTCTGTATACATCAATGAGGTCGCTCTCGCTGCTGGTGAGTCTCTGATCCACCTCTACGCAGACGACACCATTCTGTATACTTCTGGCCCTTCTTTGGACACTGTGTTAACAACCCTCCAGGCAAGCTTCAATGCCATACAACTCTCCTTCCGTGGCCTCCAATTGCTCTTAAATACAAGTAAAACTAAATGCATGCTCTTCAACCGATCGCTACCTGCACCTACCCGCCTGTCCAACATCACTACTCTGGACGGCTCTGACTTAGAATACGTGGACAACTACAAATACTTAGGTGTCTGGTTAGACTGTAAACTCTCCTTCCAGACCCATATCAAACATCTCCAATCCAAAGTTAAATCTAGAATTGGCTTCCTATTTCGCAACAAAGCATCCTTCACTCATGCTGCCAAACATACCCTTGTAAAACTGACCATCCTAACAATCCTCGACTTTGGCGATGTAATTTACAAAATAGCCTCCAATACCCTACTCAACAAATTGGATGCAGTCTATCACAGTGCAATCCGTTTTGTCACCAAAGCCCCATATACTACCCACCATTGCGACCTGTACGCTCTCGTTGGCTGGCCCTCGCGTCATACTCGTCGCCAAACCCACTGGCTCCATGTCATCTACAAGACCCTGCTAGGTAAAGTCCCCCCTTATCTCAGCTCGCTGGTCACCATAGCAACTCCCACCTATTGCATGCCCAATTTTTCAGTTTTTGATTTGTTAAAAAAGTTTGAAATATCCAATAAATGTCGTTCCACTTCATGATTGTGTCCCACTTGTTGTTGATTCTTCACAAAAAAATACAGTTTATATCTTTATGTTTGAAGCCTGAAATGTGGCAAAAGGTCGCAAAGTTCAAGGGGGCCGAATACTTTCGCAAGGCACTGTATATCTCTCTAGTCACCCCCAAAACCAATTATTTCTTTGGCCGCCTCTCCTTCCAGTTCTCTGCTGCCAATGACTGGAACGAACTACAAAAATCTCTGAAACTGGAAACACCTATCTCCCTCACTAACTTTAAGCACCAACTGTCAGAGCAGCTCACAGCTTACTACACCTGTACATAGTCCACCTATAATTTAGCCCAAACAACTACCTCTTTCCCTACTGTATTTAATTAATTTATTTATTTTGCTCCTTTGCACCCCATTAATTTTATTTCTACTTTGCACATTCTTCCATTGCAAAACTACCATTCCAGTGTTTTACTTGCTATATTGTATTTACTTAGCCACCATGGCCTTTTTTGCCTTTACCTCCCTTCTCACCTCATTTGCTCACATCGTATATAGACTTGTTTATACTGTATTATTGACTGTATGTTTGTTTTACTCCATGTGTAACTCTGTGTCGTTGTATCTGTCGAACTGCTTTGCTTTATCTTGGCCAGGTCGCAATTGTAAATGAGAACTTGTTCTCAACTTGCCTACCTGGTTAAATAAAGGTGAAATAAATAACAAATAAATGTCTGTCAATTTGAACTAAGCAAGCTGCTAAACCATTCAGCTTGCATCTTGCAACACATCTTGCCTAGGCTACTGAAGGCTCTTAAATTAGATGCAGGCATATCAGGGGCTATAGGCTTCCTGCATCTAGCTCAGCAAACCATGGCAAAGTGAATTACAATCATAAACCCAGATATTAGTCAGTAGCCTATGCCTATTGAAATGACATGTCAATCTTGCAAATAGGCCATTTATAACAGTTTGTAGTCATAACATCTGGCACATAATAAGGCACAGTTGCCAGAAAATAGCCTAACATTGGTTTTTGAAGGTCGTCCAAGTTTCTTGCGCAGAGATTTCGAGATCCTCTGTCCAACCTTTGTCACTCAAACTCTCCTATCGGATTTTCTTATGCACATGTGCAAAAGGGATTTATTTACAGTCACAACAGTCAAGAGTTAAATCGACATCCGTTGATGGAAAATTATCTGGCGAGTTTAAATAAGGACAAATTATAATTTCTCTTGCAACATATAGAAATTCCTTTCTCTCAATTATTATATTGATGGAAAACCACATTTTTAGCATTATATTGTTACAAGTTACGTTGATGTTCCTTAATTCGCTTGATAATATTATAGAAAAAGGGTTTATTGGATAAATGTGGCAACTCCTCTCTTGCTGCGGCAAAAAATAAATGTAGTTTTCAGACCTTGTTGGCTGGTTTTGAGAGATAATTTTATCTGGACATGTTTGTTCAACTGGCAACCCTGATCTCAGGAACAGGGATAATAAGTGTTCACATTTCTGAAATATGAACCTTCAATGCTAGAAGCAATTAAGAGCTGTGAAATTGTCATGCCTTGGTGATGAGATTTATAGGAATTTCAAGGATTCTGGCGCATTTATTTCAGGAAGGGAGACTTGCTGATTGATTGCCGTTGTGCAGTTTGATCTTAATTCAACCTTGCGGATTATGTCGAGAATTCCTGACGCTTATCGTTTTAACTGCTGGATTGGGAGTCTTCAATTGGCAATGTGTCTGCACTCAAGGTGGTCCGGCAAGATTGGCTCTGCACATATTCCCATGGGTTTTCTGGGTAGTCAACAGTAAACACACGCACACACTGTCAGTTCAAAGTAAGCATGACTTGGTTTTTTTCTCTCCATCTTATTGAAGTGACTCACACAAAGAACCTCTTGTTTATTCCACATCTCTCCAGTCACTCACCCTAGTAACCTCAGTGAGCATAAGAAATTTCATTTTCTAGCATTGTTTCAATTTTTGCTGCTTACAAATATTTCAACAGTCTCCAAACAGTGTGCACTCCACTCACACTTCACCAGTCTGAAAAAGTGATACAATCAGTCCTCTCTGGACTGAAGGAAGGGAGTTGGTGGTTCGATCTGTGTGACAGTCTGCTGCTTCCCTCCATGGAGAGAGAGGGAGCTGGCTGCCAGTCATTGGGGTGGCTGAGGTGAGTAGGAGGGGGGCTGAGGGGTTAGGAGGGGGACTGAGTAGTTATACGTCCCAAATGGCACTCTATTCCTACGGGCCCTGGTTAGAAGTTGTGCACTATAAATGGAATGTGCCCATTTGGGACGTAGGGGTCTTGATCCAGGTCCTGATCCATGGGTTAAGGAGGAAGAGCGACACTGGTCCCTGGGCCTCTAGACCAGCGGTTCTCAATCCTGGCCCTAGCACTGCACACCTGATTCAAATAAACTCATCAGGCTTTGATGATTTGAATCAGGTGTGTAGTGCTAGGGCAAAAACTAAAATGCCCTTTGGGTCCCCAGGGCCAGGATTGAGAACCACTGCTCTAGACACTCCCTTATCTCAGACCAACAGTGGGCAAGCGCTTAATTCCTAATTTCTCCTCCTCCCTCCTCCTCTCACCCCCTTCCCTTGTGTAGCCTAGTTGCAGTCATTTTCTCAAAAGGAGTAATCAATAGGACTGATGGTGTAAGAAGTGTTAGATTAGATTGTATCTCCTGGCTAGTAAAGGAGACCGAGACACATGCTGTTGATCTAATATTGCCAGGTATTATGTTCTCTCTCTGTGTTGATCTGTCAGATTTTCTGGAGATGATTTTATTGCACACAAGTCAGTCCACACAGCCCAAACCCAGATCAATATACAGTACGAGTCCTTATATTAAAAATGCTAATTTCTGTTGAATTTGATCTAACGTTACAACACTCTTAGAGGCTGTTGCCCAATACTGAAACCCTTTCATGGATTGTAAATCCATTATGTGTACTGAAATACCATAATATGTGTTCATCAGAGGTCATGGCTCCCTTCTACCTATTCAGTATTACTAGTTTATGTTGAGTATGTCACTGGCTCTGAGAGTGTAAAGAGGAAATCAGCACAAGTGTCGTACAATATGGCAACGCTTGATCGTACACCTCCCAATTATTTATGTAAAATAACCTTTCTCACTGTGGTGTCAAATAGGAGAAATAGGCCCACACTCCTCTACCACTGGGGGTATTAGGGTTGTTTGAGTGGCAGCCTTGCCCTGCCCTTCCTGCCAGTGGACTCTGCTGCTCACTAATGATGTGCAAAGCTGCTGGATCTGATCTGAGGGTCCCCGAGGGGGGTGGAGCTGCTGTCACTCAGGCCTCTGGGCACCACTGCTAGGAGCCAACACAATGGCCTCTGTGCATCATTAGGATCAGGGCTGGTAGATGAGGGGGAATCAGAGCCTTACAGAACTGCATGGGAGGAGGGGGGTGGAGAACAGCAGGTGGAGAGGGATTTCTGCCAGTATGAATAAAAGGGTATTTTGAATTTTAGTAGGGCCTACATTTTCGGGATCCATTATATTTTGGCACCGGGTATACAGCTTCATGATGATGCCTTGAAAGGGAGCGAGAGTGGGAGGGAAATGTGGCTTAGGATCCTTGACTGATGAGGAAGGGCTCTTCAGAGAGTTAGGCTGCAGTGACTGCTTCTCCAGACTCACTACATAAGGCACTTGACAGCAGAGACATGTCTAATTGGTCAATTAGATGACAGGGGGACCACTTTAGCCTTTTGCAATAACTGTTGTCTTCTCAGTGGGTGACACATCTGTCCACTTTCCTTCCAAAATATAATGACACTCGTCTTTTGTTGTTCTTCTAGGAACATTGGCCCAATTTTAGGAAGGAGATGGGAGTGGTGTGGTTTGAAATTGTCCTTCTGCAGGAGTGAAGATATTGCCTCGTCTCCTCAAACTTCATGTTTGCTGAAGCCATTGTATGCAAGGCCAGGCAGTGCTGCATTGTAATCGAATGGATCATTTTCAATTCACCCTTGTCACATCAGCAGTTGTTTACAAGCTCTCTGAAACACATTCAGTACAGTCATTGTGAGCTCGGAAACCATTTCAGAACAAATCATCCACCACTATCATTAATTAAATATCCTCTCATCTGCTTCAATTTCCTGCCAATCACTGTCTCAAATCAAAGCAAGTCATATTTTATTGGTCGCATACACATTTATTTATTTGTATATCTTTTTATTTAACCTTTTATGTAACTAGGCAATGCAGTTAACAAATTCTAATTTACAATGACGGCCTACCAAAAGGCCTCCTGCAGGGACGGGGGCTGGGTTTAAAAATTTAAAATACATTTAGGACAAAACGCACATCACAACACTACATGAAGAGAGACCGAACACAACAACATAGCAAGGCAGCAACGCATGGTAGCAACACAACATGGTAGCAGCACAAAACATGGTACAAACATTATTGGGCACAGACAACAACACAAAGGGCAAGAAGGTAGAGACAGCAATATACATCACACAAAGCAGCAAAGCAACTGTCAGTAAGAGTGTTCATGATTGAGTCTTTGAATGAAGAGATTGAGATAAAACTGTCCAGTTTGAGTGTTTGTTGCATCTCGTTCCAGTCGCTAGCTGCAGCGAACTGAAAAGAGGTGCGACCCAGGCATGTGTGTGCTTTAACAGAATGTGACTGGCAGAAATGGGGGTTGTATGTGGAGGATGAGGGCTGCAGTAGATCTCTCAAAAGGGTGATTGAGGCCTAAGAGGGTTTTATAAATAAGCATCAATCAGTGGGTTTTGCGACGGGTATACAGAGATGACCAGTTTACAGAGGAGTATAGAGTGCAGCGATGTGTCCTTTAAGGAGCATTGGTGGCAAATCGGATGGCTGAATAGTAAAGAACATCTTGCCACTCGAGAGCACCCTTACCTGCCATTCTATAAATTACCTCTCCGGAATGTAACATGGGTAGGATGGTCATCTGAATCAGGGTTAGTTTGGCAGCTGGGGTGAAAGAGGAGCTATTACGATAGAGGAATCCAAGTCTCGATTTAACTTTAGCCTGCAGCTAAAGTTAGCTATATGATATATGCTGAGAGAAGGACAGTGTACCGTCTAGCCATACTCCCAAGTTCTTGTATGAGGTGACTACCTCAAGCTCTAAAACCTCAGTTGTAGGAATCACACTGGTGGGGAGAGGGGCATTTTTCTTACCAAACCACATTACCTTTGTTTTGGAAGTGTTCAGAACAAGGTTAAGGGTAGAGAAAGATTGTTGGACACTAAGAAAGCTTTGTTGTAGACCATTTAACACAAAATCCGGGGAGGGGCCAGCTGAGTTTAAGACTGTATCATCTGCATATAAATGGACGAGAGAGATTCCTACTACCTGAGCTATGTTGATTTAAATTGAGTGTGGGGCCTAGGATTGAGCCTTGGGGTACTCTCTTGGTGACAGGCAGTGGCTGAGATAGCAGATTTTTTTACTTTATACACTGCACTCTTTGAGAGTGGTAGTTAGCAAACCAGGCCAAACACCCCTCAGAGACACCAATACTCCTTAGCCGGCCCACAAGAATGGAATGGTCTACCGTATCAAAAGCTTTGGCCAAGTCAATAAAAATAGCAGCACAATATTGCTTAGAATCAAGGGCAATGGTGACATCATTGAGGACCTTTAATGTTGCAGTGATGGGGGAGACAGGCCAGGGCAAAAAGGTGAACAGATTGCCAGGTGGAAACCAAGCCGGAGAGATTACAGCTACCAAGGTTTCCTTTTTCCAAGCTATACGGAGGGTGCTCTAGGAAACAATCAGCAGAGACCTGAGGACACCATCCAACCTGGAACTGAGCTGCCAGGCTTACGAGGACAGGCCAGATACAGCTTCAATTAGCACTGAGGTGTGAAGTAAAAGGTGTTGGGGCCTTTGGGCCCAACAAGTGGCAGGAGTCTTTGAAGCGCCCTTTGATGCTCCCTACTGCTGTTCAAAGACCATTCACTGGCATTTTCTACAAGAAATCTGCCTCCAGAAATAAAAGCTTCTCCCAAGTCAGTGTGACACCTACTGCCGTTGTCTACTGCACTGCACTATTCCCTATGTAGTGCACTATATAGGGAAAATGGTGCCATTTGCAGTACGGCCCTAGAAAACAGTCAATCTCACCTCCCTGTATTGATCCCCTCCAGTGGAGGAGAGGTATGAAGGACTAGTACAGCTTCAAGTGGCCAGGTCCACCTTGAACCGTTTCGATATAAAAGTGACGATGAGACTATACGTCAGTGCCTGGCCCCCACTGTATTTTAAAAGCCCTCCATTAAGCTAGAGATGGTTAGCTTTTTTGTTGATTATGTGTGGATGAGAAGGGCTATAGCCTACACTCTACTCAAGGCTGGGGGCCTTGTGGTAATCATGTGCACATGGCATCCACAGGCACTGTTCAACAGCATACTGCTGTTCAGAACCCACATACAATGCCGAAGCCGTTGCCTTTATTTTGTCAGTGAGTCTTTCAGATTTGACATCATGGAATTATACCCGATGAACACTTGCATGAAATTGAATTAGACCGGAAGGGAATTGTTGAAAATGGGAATGAAGGGTAGAATAAAATAACTAGATAGGAGGATGACTGATCATGATTAATGTGTGTCTGAGTGTAAGAGTTTTAAAGAGAGCACTGCTAATGGGACACCAGGGATGCTGTTGTCCAGACTCCTGCGTTTTTGTCAGAGTAGCAGCAGAGCAGGTGCAGGAAGTCAGTGGTTCTTCCAGAACAGAGCCTATAGGAGCAGAAGAGCACAAGGGAAGGCAGATGTGGCCCACCACTCCTCAGTCATCAGGGATAAGGAGCTCAACGGACATGCTCTCTATGGACTAGTATAGCCCCAGCAGACACTGGAAGATTATATGCCTCTTACTTTAACGCCACGCTGTTGTATCTCGTAATTGGGACCAGGAGTTTTTCATGGCCCTGCTCGTAATCCTGTAGCAGGTCAGAAGTGGAGGTGTCGTATCCAGCTCTTTGGAGGTCTTGGTTGGCTATGAGAGTGCATGACCATCTTCAATGACTGAGAGGCTCTCTCATGGGTTTTCTCTCTAGGCCTGTTTCATATTGTCTGCATTCCAAATGCACCCTTTCGCCTATTTAGTAGATTAGGGAATAGGGTGCCATTTGGGACAAACACTTTTGTATTCCACACAACTCAGGGACCTGGATGCCTTCCAGAGCTCTCTGAACCAGCTGGTATAGATGGCAAATTAATTAGGTCTAATCCATATATGATTAAGGCTTTTTTTTGTTCTTACTGCTGCTCACACTGTAGAAAATGCAGTAAAGTTGGCAGTGATCTGCCATCCATCTCTGTCACCAGTCCCCTCTCCTCTGGGGAGCTATACATCTGTCACCAGTCCCTTCTCCTCTGGGGAGCTATACATCTGTCATCAGTCCCTTCTCCTCTGGAGAGCTGTACATCTGTCACCAGTCCCCTCTCCCCTGGAGAGCTGTACATCTGTCACCAGTCCCTTCTCCTCTGGAGAGCTGTACATCTGTCACCAGTCCCCTCTCCCCTGGAGAGCTGTACATCTGTCACCAGTCCCCTCTCCTCTGGAGAGTTGTACATATGTCACCAGTCCCCTCTCCCCTGGAGAGCTGTACATCTGTCACCAGTCCCCTCTCCCCTGGAGAGTTGTACATATGTCACCAGTCCCCTCTCCCCTGGAGAGCTGTACATCTGTCACCAGTCCCCTCTCCCCTGGAGAGCTGTACATCTGTCACCAGTCCCCTCTCCCCTGGGGAGCTGTACATCTGTCACCAGTCCCCTCTCCTCTGGGGAGCTGTACATCTGTCACCAGTCCGGCTCCCCTGGAGAGCTGTACATCTATCACCAGTCCCCTCTCCTGTGGGGAGCTGTGCATCTGTCACCAGTCCCCTCTCCCCTGGGGAGCTGTACATCTGTCACCAGTCTCCTCTCCCCTGGAGAGCTTTACATCTGTCACCAGTCTCCTCTCCCCTGAAGAGCTGTACATCTGTCACCAGTCCCCTCTCCCGTGGGGAGCTGTGCATCTGTCACCAGTCCCCTCTCCCCTGGGGAGCTGTACATCTGTCACCAGTCCCCTCTCCTCTGGGGAGCTGTACATCTGTCACCAGTTCCCTCTCCCCTGGGGAGCTGTACATCTGTCACCAGTCTCCTCTCCCCTGGGGAGCTGTACATCTGTCACCAGTCCCCTCTCCCCTGGGGAGCTGTACATCTGTCACCAGTCTCCTCTCCACTGGAGAGCTTTACATCTGTCACCAGTCTCCTCTCCCCTGGGGAGCTGTACATCTGTCACCAGTCCCCTCTCCCGTGGGGAGCTGTGCATCTGTCACCAGTCCCCTCTCCCCTGGGGAGCTGTACATCTGTCACCAGTCCCCTCTCCTCTGGGGAGCTGTACATCTGTCACCAGTCCCCTCTCCCCTGGGGAGCTGTACATCTGTCACCAGTCTCCTCTCCCCTGGGGAGCTGTACATCTGTCACCAGTCCCCTCTCCCCTGGGGAGCTGTACATCTGTCACCAGTCCCCTCTCCCCTGGGGAGCTGTACATCTGTCACCAGTCTCCTCTCCCCTGGGGAGCTGTACATCTGTCACCAGTCCCCTCTCCCCTGGGGAGCTGTACATCTGTCACCAGTCCCCTCTCCCCTGGGGAGCTGTACATCTGTCACCAGTCCCCTCTCCCCTGGGGAGCTGTACATCTGTCACCAGTCTCCTCTCCCCTGGGGAGCTGTACATCTGTCACCAGTCCCCTCTCCCCTGGGGAGCTGTACATCTGTCACCAGTCCCCTCTCCCCTGGGGAGCTGTACATCTGTCACCAGTCTCCTCTCCTTTGGAGAGCTGTACATCTGTCACTGCATTTTTAGAAAGGGTTCTCTTCGCCATCCAACAGGCCAGGCACGGCCCGCCTTTGTATTCATTTAGAAGTTTGCAGAAAAAGCTTGGTGCAGTTAGCGCAACATGATTGCACTAATGCTATAAAGTGGTGTAATGGGGTGCAAGCTCATTTGCCACTGTTTTAGGATGCGTTGATTAGGCTACTTAACCTTTAGGAATAAAACGCTAACCGATACTGTGTTGCTCATTAAAACATCCTGCTTCACTTGGCATTTGTTGATGGAGAGAGAACTGCTGCCGGTCAGCCTACTGGAAGCATATAATTGGATTGATCAACTCTGCCATGTAATTGCACATTGCTGAGCGGGTTTTTGTTTGTGTTGATTGTAAGCAAGAAGTGTGTGTCCGCGATTTTTGTTTGATCCTATCCTCTCAGCTCTCCTGTTGTTGACTTTCATGGGTTGACTTTACTCCTCTTAATCAAAACAGTTTTCATGTTGACTTAGATTGTTTATTAATTTACTGAAACAGAGGAGCAGTTGGCATGACAGCTTTTGTTTGCTCTTTGTTCTTTGCATTCTATTGAAGGCATGGAAATCTGATGGAGGGATCAGGCAATAAGAACGGAGGTGGCGTGGCAGGCTGTGGGATACTTAACAGTTGGGGTCTGCAGTCTGCCCCACCATTCTCCCACAGTTCTCTCTCCACCACCATCCATGTTAATGGAACGTCTTAGAGAACCCAGATTAACTTGACTTTCAGCAATATCCTGTTTTACACGCCTCTCTATTGCATGACAATATTGTAATGAAACGAAGGTCCTCAGCAGTAGGATTAGATCTGATGTGTTTCACTGGGACAGGGGCATTGAAGAATGATAAGAGTCAAAGTAGTGCTCAAGAGTGTATGACTACATTAAGGCCTAACACCACTCCTCTTGGAAGACTGGATCAACATTGTCTTCATGGCTTTGCCTCCAGTCCTGTACTGTAGATGCAGTCAGAGCTTTCTCAAAGTTCCTCATAATCAAACGTTAATATGCATCCAGAAGGACTGTCTTTGTACTGCAGGCTTATGTGATCTTCCCGAGGCCAAGGAAAGGGCAGCGCATTTCTTAATGCAAACTAAGTCCCGTATCTCACCTGCAAAAGCCTGAGAACTAATTCAGGATTAGTGCAAAAACTTCCTCAATGAGTGAAACAACTCGCCTACCTCGTCGCTGCCGGTGAACGTAGCAGCACATCATGCTATTTGAAGATATGGCTGTCTCTAACTGCAGGCTGGCACATTTGCATTGAAGTAGAGCGGCTTTAGGATGTAAATAACATCACAAGATATCAGTCTGTCTTTTTTTGTCATCCAGTTGTGTCAGTAGAGGAGAGAATTGGTTTGAAAGTGTCTTCGTGCTGTAGAATATAATGTGGTTGTTTCTGTAGGTAGAGGTTGAGGTGAGTTCAGTGTCTGGAGTTTGATGCAGTTTTGTTCCCCAGATACTTTATTAACCCAACCATGTTTGGATTTAAACTGTAAAAGATGCCGTTGAATCTGTGGCTCTGAGTAATTATGAAGCACCTGTTTGAATATGATTATATCCATGTAATATGCAAGTCAATTTCAGTTGGAGTGAAACTTTGAAGTTAGATTTCATGCAATCGATCTACTGCATTCAATATGTATCTGATTTGCTACACTCTCTCTCTCCCCTCTCTGTCTTTGTCTGTCTTTCTCTCTCTCTTTTCTGTCTGTCTGTGTGTCTCTCTCTCGCTCGCTACGAATGTCTTGCCCCTCAGGCCTTCAAGAGGTGCCCAATCTGCCAGGGCACCAAGGCTATAAACCAAAATGTGGACAGTTCTTCTAACATCTTCAATATGCACCTCAGATTTTGATAAGAACACGCGCCGTTGCATCCCCGACGTGTCTGTCTTTTCTTGTAGCCTTCTTCGGAGCTGCGATTCTTGTGAGAAAAACCCGGTCACATGACAGGCATTGGCTAATAAGAATTGATATATCTGAGAGAGCCATGTGAGTAAAAGGTGCTTCGAGGAGGTGCGATTGGCAGCCGGGAGAAGGGAATTATAATTATTATGTTCAGCCCAAGGGCACAAAGGATTTTTTTTTAGGGGCATTCTGGCCACACAAGGGGGCATCAATGTGCATGGCTGCCAAGGCCGCAAGGAAATTCGAGGCATGTCACCCTGTCTTTATACTTTCCTGGGATTTCTGTCCCATCTTTCTCTTGTGCTGGGACCTGGGTGAGGTGACCTAGGCGGCATCTGAAATGGCACCCTGTTCCATATATAGTGCTCTTTACTAGGTCCCAGCGCTCCCCAAACCGCAGGTGCACAAGACACCAGTCACTTATCACCGTCCCTAAAGGGAACCGAGGAGAGAAGAAGCTAGCTGTCTTTATGCTTCATGCCTGGCTACACAGCCCTGCATTCTGTACAGCAGCCCAGTTATGTGGGAGGTGAGTTTGCTTAGCCATCAATCTCTTTTCCTCAGATGATTATTCTGCTCTGAGCAGTCTTATGCTAAGCAGGTGTATTTTTCCTCTTAGTAATTCAGTGTTACTGATTGAGCTGGTGGGTTTGGTGTCTTTGTGCAGGGTACACATTAGGAGGCTTTGGAAGCAGCAGACACTGCAGATGTGACAGTCCAGGCCTGGGTAAACTACGGCCCAAGGTCTGAGTTAAAAAATGTTTTGTTAACAGTGGTCTTTCTTCATAGAGTTGTATGGTTTGTTTAACTTTGCAATCATCAAATTGTATCTGTCTCATGCGCCGAATACAACAGGTGACAACCTGACAGTGATGGTGCTTACTTTACAAGCCCTTAACTAACAATGCAGTTTTAAGAAAAATAGGTGTTAGGTAAAAAAATAGATACATTTAAATAATAATAACAAATAATTAAAGAGCAGCAGTAAAATAGCAGCGGGGGCACAGGTTAGTTGAGGTAATATGTACATGTAGGTAGAGTTCAAGTGACTGCATAGATGATAAACAAAGTAGCAGCAGCGTAAAAGAGGGAAGGATAGGCTTCGTGTCTCAATGTGTTGTATGTCAACTCATGTTTACAGAACTGTCTTCATCTCCCCCAGAGAAATTCACAACAACTTGTCCAATGTCAGTGAGAATCAAAGCTAGCTGATTGCCCTGTAGTTCACTGCTGTAGTGTCATCATTTGAGTAAGTGTTGTCTTATATTTGCCTGCGATTATACACTCACATTTGAGTAAATCGTTGATGAGTAAGATCACTTAAAAGGACAAACTAGAGTGAAATGTCATAATGGTATAGCATTTCCCTTAATGTTCCTATGGAAATGTGTCAGAATGGTGGTGTGTACTGTATAATTCATACTCTCTCGTCCTCTCTTTCTCTCCCTGCACCACCTAGTTGCATGACATCACTGTAAACTCAGTCATGTGTCAGTTGGGCCTCTCCCCAGCTCTGATGTACCTGATTCTCAACTCCACGCTGTTGAATAATGAATGTTTAAATCTATTTCTGTCGCTGCCTGCCATTTGCTGTTCCTCTCCCCGGTACTTCCTGGTATGTGCCGCAGGC
Organism: Oncorhynchus clarkii lewisi; assembly: GCF_045791955.1. Taxonomy (NCBI): domain Eukaryota; kingdom Metazoa; phylum Chordata; class Actinopteri; order Salmoniformes; family Salmonidae; genus Oncorhynchus; species Oncorhynchus clarkii. The sequence goes on along the minus strand of NC_092154.1, from coordinate 17,770,640 downwards.
TGCCGTACGCACTCCTCAGGAGACGCAGCCGGCCCCTTTGAGAGGGCTTAGTTACCCCCCGCTGTTGGACCGGCACTTTCCAGGATACTCCTGTTATTGTCTGAGTGGGAAAGTTTTCCCTTCAACACCTTGCTCTGGTCTGTCTGTCGCTTTCTGTCTGTCGCTCTCTCTGTGTCTTTCTGTCTGTGTCTCTGTCTCTCTATGTGTCTCTGTCTGTCTAAAATGTCCTCACCACCCCCTCTGGACACCTTTCTGTCTCTTGTTTCCACAGGAGAGGATTATCGACAAGGTGAACGGCCAGCCCGTCCCGCACTACCTGATCTATGACATCATTAAACTCAACGTGAGTAGTGCCTTGCCTGCTGTGCCTGGTCAGCTGAAAATGTGTAGCCTCTGATGCGTTGCCCCTGTCATTCCCTGACGAGGTGCCAGACATACCAGGCCTTAGTCAGTACGCCCAAGGTCAGCCAGTACACCAGGTCTATTGGCACACTAAAACCCCACAGCATGACCCCTGTGTTTAATAGTTAATATCTCTATCTACATTGTTAGCCCTGCCACTGTCCATGGTGGCAGCTAGTCTGTGTGTCAGACTGATGAATGCTGCCTGGGAGGAGAGGAGCGGAGCTCAATCTGCCTGCTCCCCAGACCCCTCCACTCTCTGGTCAGCCAGCCAGCAGGACTCAGTAAAACCTGACCGTAAAGATCCAGGACACTGTCCAGGATGCACGTGCTAACGTCACAGCAGCCAATCTGCCAATCGCTAAACATGTTTTTGCAAAAACATTTAAAAGTACATCTCTATCACAGCCATTTCAGAGTAGCCTCGCTGGACCACAATCCTGTTTTGCATGTTTGCAGTCCTCAGACTTTCTGAATGTTTAACTTCCACAAATCGCATGTTTGTTTTTCTATTTCACAAGTTCTGTTGTATACACCAACTACTGAAGACACTCCGCTAAGGAGCATTGAGCTTGATGGTCTTCTTCTCAACTGAAACTAATTATCAATTTACTGCTAATTAGTTACCTGGGCGATCAATCCCACTGACATCTATGTACAGAGAATATTTGTTATAGAAGACTAAAGCTGAATCCCAAATGGCACCCTATTCCCAACATAGTACACTACCTTTGACCAGAGCCCTATGGTCCCAGTAAGGAATAGGGTACTACTCGGGACGCACGTTGATTATGTATTCCCTGGCTTCATCCATATCACACATTTTCACTGAGCTGTGAGATTGCTGCCGTTTATTTCAGGGGGAAATGGCATATAGGCTATTAACAGATAATATTCCTACTGATGTCTAATGAACTCATAGCCGGTGCTGATGCCAATCTCAATGCTAGGCTAGCTAGGCCTTTACCAGGCAGGCTCAGAGATGAATGCGCGTGCATGAAACAGTCTGCCAGCCAGTCTGTCAGTCCCTGTTCTGTCCTAATAATAGAAAGGATGGATTCCAGGAGGATGGATTCCAGGAGGATGGATTGAGGCCATTATGTGGAGTGTGTCGCCTCCTGCCGCCATCGATCAGTGGATCACACAGGGAGGGAAGTAGAGGGTCTTGGTGAAGGCAGTGGTGGGGGTTAGGAGGGAGGTGGCGGTACAGAGGTTACCAGCGCTGTGTAGCTCCCCGAGCCGTCATTAAGCGCTGGACAATTGATCCCCAGTACCCAGCCCATTATTGGCCTGCTCTATCATCCCAGTCAGACAGCCCAGCCTAGGCACCAGGCTCCACACAGAGACAGTCACAACTTATTTTGGCAAGACACAATCAATCGCCACTATTCTCTAATCGCTTGTCTGCTTTGCTGCCAGAATCATTGCTCCTTGGTCAGATCATTATTGTAGAAGACGATGTGTTCTTGAAGACAAGTGGGTTGTAATAATGATCTATCCATTTGGGCCTATGTGGCTGTAATCTTTGAAAGGAAAGGATGAGGTTACAAAGCTTAGGTTGGAGTTGTGTGCAGTAGAACAGAGTCGATTGGCTACTGTTACAGTTTGTTTGATATGGATTATCACTTCATGCTGCATTACTCTGTTACAGTACATTACTTCAACAGTCATCCTACACGATGCCACAATGCTGGTCCCTTGTCTATGACTAGGTGCCTCTCGAAAACATGACATTGCTTGACCTCAATCACCACCTGGAGACAAGGGGGAGAAAATGATATTTTCTGCTGTTGCCAGGGGTTATGAAATAAGCTTTTTTTTTGTTTTCCTGGAAAGGTCCTGTCGGTGTCTGCTCCAGAGTTAAACCATACCACTCACTGTCAGCCACAGGAGAATCCAAGAGCTGTGTCATGATAAAGACACAATGTCACTGTAGATTTATCTCCATATTTAATATATTTCATCACCGTTTCTGCTTTTTGGATTTTGTAATGGAAAGACATTGACTTGAAATTAAACTGCCAATGGCCAAGTCATTTCTGCAAATGACATTATACACAGATATCCCCCTAATGTTCCTATTGCAGTCAGGTGTGTCATTAGGTGTGGCAGAATGAAATGATGTTCTCATTTTGTAAGGCATGTGTGTTTGAGGGAACGCTCGGAGGGAGCCCGTTGCGTGGCAACCCGGTAGGACTCATTACTCTGTCGTGCCTGCTAAGGTAACTGGTCTGTGGGCGTGTGAAGCCTTGTCACCTCCAGTCCCTTCCGCCTCACCAGTCACCTGGTGGCTACAGTAAGTGGCATGGGATATCTGCTCCTGGGTATAGAGCCAGGGCTCGACCACACAGCATACGGGGGGGGGGTCTGTCTGTCTGTCTGTTTGTCTGTGTGGGGGTGGGGTCTGTTTGTCTGTGTGGCGGGGGGGGTGTAAGTCAACCAAGGATGCAGGAAGGAATCTACAGTACCAGTCAAGTACCTACTCATGGACACCTTTCTTTTGAAATAGGTTTCTTTCCATCTCGCATACATTTGTCATGCATTAATGTCATACATTTGCCATGCATGTCTCTTCCTCGCATCATTTTTGGCTTTTCTGACTGTACAAATAAAGTCCCATGAATGGCATATCGCTGCAGAATGCTGTGGTAGCCATGCTGGTTAAGTGTACCTTGAATTCTAAATAAATCAGATAGTGTCACCAGCAAAGCACACCCACACCATCACACCACCTCCTCCCTGCTTCACGGTGGGAACCACACATGCAGAGATCATCCGTTCACCTACTCTGCATCTTACAAAGACACGGGGGGTTGGAACCAAAAATCTAAAATTTGGACTCATCAGACCAAAGGACAGATTTACACTGGTTTAATGTCCATTGCTCGTGTTTCCTGGTCCAACAAGTCTCTTCTTCTTATTGGTGTCCTTTAGTAGTGGTTTCTTTGCAGCAATTTGACCATGAAGGCCTGATTCACAGTCTCCTCTGAACAGTTGATGTTGAGATGTCTGTTACTTGAACTCTATGAAGCAATTATTTGGGCTGCAATTTCTGAGGCTGGTAACTCTAATGAACTTATCCTCTGCAGCAGAGGTAACTCTGGGTCGTCCTTTCCTTTGGCGGTCCTCATGAGAGCCAGTTTCATCATAGAGCGGGATGGTTTTTTGCGACTGCACTTGAAGAAACATTTGAAGTTCTTTAAAATGTTCAGATTGACTGACCTTCATGTCTTAAGTAGTGATGGACTGTCGTTTCTCTTTGCTTATTTGAGCTGTTCTTGCCATAATATGGACTTGGTCTTTTACCAAATAGGGCTATCTTCTGTATACCAAACCTACCTTGTCACAACACAACTGATTGACATCAAACGCATTGAGAAGGAACGAAATTCCACAAATTAACTTTTTACAACGCACACCTGTAAATTTAAAATGCATTCCAGGTGACTACCTCATGAAGCTGGTTTAGAGAATGGCAAGAGTTTGCAAAGCTGTCATCAAGGCAAAGGGGGGCTACTTTGAAGAATCTCAAATATTTTTGGTTACTAAATGTTATTTCATAGTTTTGGTGTCTTCCCTAATATTCTAAAATGTAGAAAATAGTAAAAATACTGGTACTGTAGATTCCTTCCAGCATCCTTGGTTGACCCCCCTAAGAGCTCTTATATGATGCTCTGGATTGTGGCTTGAATAGTACTATTTCTGTATTAATGAACCCATTCCTGAGATTATAAGCGTGTTTCCTTGCTTCATTCTATGCAGCTTTTCCAATTAATTCAGTATACTGAGACGATATTTGTTTTTTGTTTTTTGGGGGGTAAATTTAATTAGGTTATTTTCTATCTCGCATACATTTGTCATGCATTGATGTCGTGCATTTGTCATGCATGTCTCTTCCTTGCATAATTTTTGGCTTCTCTGTCCATACAAATAAAGTCCCATGAAATGAATTATGATAATCGACTCCTATAGAGATTTGTACTTTGCCTGGGTCAGGTTTATGCGCTTTTCAAACTTTCAAAAGGTTCCACTTTGCATTTACCATTTTTTGAGGGAAAAACCAAATGGATAAGTAAGAACAAGGTTGGAGAAGGGTGGTCTTTCTTGCACTTGGCTACCTGGGGCGTCAGGGTAGCCTAGTGGTTAGAGCATTGGACTAGTAACCGGAAGGTTGCAAGTTCAAATCCCCGAGCTGACAAGGTACAAAACTGTTGTTCTGCCCCTGAACAGGCAGTTAACCCACTGTTCCTAGGCCATCATTGAAAATAATAATTTGTTCTTAACTGACTTGCCTAGTTAAATAAAGGTAAAATTATTATTTTTTAAATCTTATAGCAGGTATACTAAACTCTGAACTGTACCTAAGCAGAGAGTCTGAAGGGAGGACTGCACATGCCCAGAATAATTGTTTTGTAGCTGTGTCACGTCTTTCTGGTTCTCTCGCCTGATGACGCATCTGACAGATGGTGTAAAACTGGTTGGCTTTGATACCAGTTGTTGCTCCAGGAACATGAAGCTCTGCTTTGAGTTGCTGTACATTGGATTCAATTCTCACTCAAAGCTGATAAATCTTCTTAAAATAAATGAACTATACTCTCGCTTTTCGTCTCACTGTGTGTTCACGTAATCCCTTCTTCCCATCATCCATTAAAAATAGCAGTAATTGTATTTGCCCTCACAAAGCCTAACCAACGTTGCTGAGCCTACCAGGCATAGGCGTCTTTACGGGTTGTGGCTTCATCCCAGATGGCACCCTATTTCCAATATAGTGTACTACTTTTGACAAGAGCCCTATGGGAACTGGTTAAATGTTGTGCACTACATAGGGAATCTGGTGCCATTTGGTACGCAGACAGGATATTAAAGAGTTGGAGACGAGCCATGTCACAGAAGCTGCTGCTGAGGTAATATACAGCCTCTGAAGAGCTTCACTTTCGCTAAAGTTGAATCAAACAGCATTGTAATTAGCCCTCACAGCAGCACTGTGGGGTATTATTCCCTGAGCTGCTTTATAGAAGGTTCAGTTGTTGATGGTCCTCTGTCCCTACACAGTGATGAGCTCCTCAGCTATGACTCTTGCTAGCACCGAGAGGCCCTAAATGCAGTCAGTCCATCAGTTCTTCATTTGGGTAGGTCAGTCTCCAAGCAGAAAAGTATTGAAATGACCCAAAGTATCGAATAGAGCACAGTCAGCTCCAAAAGCATACTATCGCTAACCCAACACACAACCATAAGGTTGATTCCCTTGATTCCCCTGCTTTACGTTGAAGACTCGGGCTCCCGAGTGGCGCAGCAGTCAGTGCTGGAGGCGTCACTACAGACACCCTGGTTCGAATCCAGGCTGTATCACAACTGGCTGTGACTGTGTTCCACCCTATGGGACTCCCAATTGTCCCAGCGTCGTCCGGGTTTGGCTGTTGTAAATCATATTTTTTTCTTAACTGACTTGCCTAGTTAAATAAAGGTTAAATCACTTTAAAAAATATATATATATATCTCCCTGTAATGCTCTTTTGATACCACACAATAAAGCTCTCAGAAGTGTAAAGGAAATATTCTTAATTGCCCCTGTGTTTTCCCAGCATGAAAGTATTGAACTGACCCTAAACTAGACCACATTCGGCTCACGTTAAAGATGCAGTGTGTAGGACCAAATCCAACCCAGTACCATCAATCCCTGCCTTACGTGTAAGACCTTCATCCTCCTGTAATGCTCTTTGATACCACACAAAGCTCTTGAGGAGAGGCATGGCCTTTACACAATGGTGCAGAATACACACATTGATACTTTTTTTGGTCACTTAGCAGACGCTCTTATACAGAGCAACTTACAGGAGCAAAGTGCCTTGCTCAAGGGCACGTTGACAGATTTTTCATCTAGTCAGCTCGGGGATTCAACACAGCAACCTTTCGGTTACTGGCCCAACCTCTTAACCGCTAGGCTACCTGCTGCCCCCTTGACCTATTCCACAATTTGTTGTGTTACAGCCTGAATTCAAAATGGATTAAATATTTTTTTTAAATTGCACCATCTACACACAATTCTCTATAATGAGAAAGTGAAATCATATTTTTTGTGGGTAAGTCACTAATAGCTTTGCACACCTGGATTGTACAACATTTGCCCATTGTTCTTAAAAAAATTATTGATCATTGATGGACGACGTTTTTTTGTGTGTTTTTACCACCTGTTTCCTCTCCAATTTCGTTCCTGTCTCATCACTGCAACTCCCCAACAGGCTCGGAAGCAAAGGTCGAATCTTTCCTCCCCCCGAAACATCCACCCGCTTAACCCGGAAGCCAGCCGCACCAATGTGTCAGGGGAAACACCGTTCACCTGACGACCGAGGTCAGCCTGTAGGCGCCCGGCCTTCCACAGAGTCGCTAGAGTGCAATGAGCCAAGTAAAGCCCCCTGGCCAAACCCTCCCCTAACCCAGACGACACTGGGCCAATTGTGCACCGCCCTATGGGACTCCCAATCACCGCCGGTTGGAATACAGCCCGGGATCGAACCCGGGTCTGTAGTTGACGCCTCTGCACTGCGATGCAGTGCCTTAGACCACCTCTCGGGATCCCAGACAACCATTGACTGTCTTCTTGGTAAGCAACTTCAGTGTAGATGTGGCCTTGTGTTGTAGGTTATTGTCCTGCTGAAAGGTGAATTCCTCTCCCAGTGTCTGGTGGAAAGCAGACTGAAGTAGTTTTTCCTCTAGGATTTGCCTGTGCTTAGCTCCATTACGTTTATTTTTTACCCTGAAAAACTCCCCAGTCCTTAACAATTTACAAGCATACACGTAACATGATGCAAACACCACTATGCTTGAAAATATGGAGTGGTACTCAGTGATATGTTGTATTGGATTTGCCCCAAACATAACACTTTGCATTCATTATAAAAAGTTAATGTTTTTCCACATTACTTTAGTGCCTTATTGCAAACAGGATGCATGCTTTGTAATATTAGTATTATGTACAGGCTTTCTTCTTTTCACTCTGTCAATTAGGTTAGTATTAGTATTTTTCTGCTATCACAGCCATTAAACACTGTTTTAAAGTTACCATCGGCCTCATGGTTTCCTTCCTCCCCGGCAACTGAGTTAGGAAGGACACCTGTATCTTTGTAGTGACTGGGTGTATTTATACACTATCCAATTCATTTACTGCTCTAATTATGTTGGTAACCAGTTTATCATAGTAATAAGGCACCTCAGGGGTTTGATATATGGGCAATATTTCACGGCTAAGGGCTGTATCAAGGCACTCCACCATGCGTCATGCATAAGAACAGCCCTTAGTCGTAGTATATTGGCCATATACCACAAATCCCCGAGGTGCCTTAAACTGGTTACCAACATAATTACAGCAGTAAAAATAAATGTTTTGTCATACTCGTGGTATACGTTCTGATACACCACGGCTGTCAGACAATCTGCATTCAGGGCTTGACCCACCCAGTTTATAACAAGGAATACATAGCTTGTGTAAAACTCAATTATAAACCCAATAGGAGTGCCTTCCAACTACTCCACCGCAATTTACACTTGAAGCAGTCAGCCAGCCAGTCATGTCTTTCATTTTGCTTACCGGAGTGTTACCGCAGCCAGATCAGAAAACCCACAATCAGTGTCAATGCTTTTTGCCTGTAGGCTACGCTACATCAAGGCCCTATGAGAAGTCAATAGAAAGTAGAATGCTGAGTCTATGATGACGAAGAACATGAGGATGACTAGGATGATGATAGTGAATGATGAAGATGGTGCATAGTCTGTAATGCAGTTAACACTCAGCCTGCCTGTCAGCACCTCCAGTGGTCCGCTCCTGCTAATGAGTCAATGGGGCTGGTGTTTTTTAATGAAGCAGATCCAAGCAGACAAGACTGCCATCGGAAAGGGAAGGCTACTGTAAGAATTGTAATTGGTATTAGGATCCCCATTAGGCCATATTGTCACTCTGGCACTCTATTATTAGCACTTCATCATTTCTTTATTCTCATTTTATTTCATTCACTTTAGTGAATATTATTTTCTGTGCTATTTTTTTGCTGCAGAGTTTTGTATTCCCTTTGCTGTATGTATAACTAAGCGTTGGAATTTGAATGTAAACTTGACTTCCCGTGGACACTACAGTAACTGAGATAAGAGCCTTTATGAAGCCACTAAGATGCTGTGTTCGTTTTACTAATAAGTTGCTTCTGTCTCAGCTACATCCAGCTCCTTCCTTGGCAAATGTAGGCCTTGTAGTCCATCCTTGTTTCTGCCCGTTTTCAGGGTCGTATTCATTATGCACCAAACGGAAGAAAACGGACTGACCGTTTGGTACCTAATGAATACGACCCTGGAGTGTGGCCCTTGTGAGCCCTGAGGTTTGGGAGACGTAAAATGTTGCTGTGGTCTGTCTGAAGCTAAAGGCTCCTTTTCTCAGAAACTGTGTGAAAAACAGGAGTGGAGGACATTAGACGAGACCCGCATGGTGACCTCACTAAAATGTTTATTGAATATATGCTCATTGCCTGTGGCTTCTAACTGCCTTAGAGATATGATGACCCTGGGTCTAGCTACCCCAAAAGAACTCAACAATATCTCTCTCTCTCTCCCTTTACCCCTCTATCTCTCTCGCTGTCTTTTCTCTTTCTCTGTCCCTATTTTTTTTCTCTCTCTCTCTCTCTCTCTCTATTCAGTTCATCAGTTCATGATTATTCAGACCTGTACACAGTTGCCATGGCACTGGATTGGCAGCTTGTCTCCTTGTCATATCTAGACAATATATAAAGCGGAAGATGAGAGATTGGATTTCATTTGAAAATATGAATATGAACCATTGAACTGTGGGGAGATATTAGCCCTACTTTGATTGACATTGCATTAGTAAGTCAGGTTTTGCATCCATTCCTTCTCAAATAAATTATGGGAACACAAAGCCTTACACTCAAAGATGATTATTGATTTATTTGTCTGTTTGTCTTTTCAGGGTAGGCCAGTGTGATTTCAATGTTCGGCTATTGTGAAAAGAGAAAGAGATCATCTCCCCTAGGGTGGAGAAGATGAAGACGGGACAGATCGACAAGACCAAGGAGCCCTTCAGTGTCAGGAACAAGCCATTCTTCGACATCCACGCAGCACGAAAGGTAACACACACAAACACACACTGTGCCAGCTCATCCCAAGTCTGAGGTGGTGGTGGTATGACATGCTACAAGTTCCTAATTTGTGATTTTTTTTAAATTTTTTTACTTTTTTTTTAAGGGGTGGAACAGCTTAATATTGTGGAAAGATTGTTGCTTCCATCAATGTAATTGTAACGGTTTTCTTGAGTTGAAGGAGAGGCGGACCAAAATGCAGCGTGGTTTCTATTCATGGTTCTTTAATAAAGACTCTACACATGAACAAACTAACAAAACAATAAACGTGAGAAAACCTAAAACAGCCCTATCTGGTGCAAACACAGAAACAGGAACAATCACCCACAAACACACAGTGAAACCCAGGCTACCTAAGTCTGATTCTCAATCAGAGACAACTAATGACACCTGCCTCTGATTGAGAACCATACTAGGCCGAAACATAGAAATACCCAAATCATAGAAAAACAAACATAGACTGCCCGGGGCGGTCACGCCCTGACCATACTAAATAATGACAAAACAAAGGAAATAAAGGTCAGAACGTAACAGTAATTGTCTGCATTTCCAATCCCCCATATATTTTGGGGGTTAAATATATATATATCCATACACAATGCATACATATATACATACTAGAGGTCGACCGATTAATCGGAATAGCCGATTAATTAGGGCTGATTTCAAGTTTTCATAACAATTGGAAATCGATATTTTTGGGCGCCGATTTTGCAGATTTTTTTTTTTTATACCATTATTTAACTAGGCAAGTCAGTTAAGAACACATTCTTATTTTCAATGACGGCCTAGGAACTGTGGGTTAACTGCCTTTGATCAGGGGCAGAACGACAGATTTTCACCTTGTCCGCTCGGGGGATCCAATCTTGCAACCTTACAGTTAACTAGTCCAACGCTCTAACCACCTGCCTCTCATTGCACTCCACGAGGACCCTGCCTGTTACGCGAATGCAGTTGAAGCCAAGGTAAGTTGCTAGCTAGTATTAAACTTATCTTATAAAAAAACAATCAATCAATCATAATCACTAGTTATAACTAAACATGATTGATGATATTACTTGTTTATGTAGCGTGTGCTGCGTTGCATATAATCGATGCAACGCTGGGGGATGAACTAACAAAAGCGCATTTGCGAAAAAAGCACAATCGTTGGACGACTACCTAACCATAAACACCAATGCCTTTCTTAAAATCAATACACAGAAGTATATATTTTTAAACCTGCATATTTAGCTAAAAGAAATCCAGGTTAGCAGGCAATATTAACCAGGTGAAATTGTGTAATTTCTCTTGCATTCATTGCACGCAGAGTCAGGGTATATGCAACAGTTTGGGCAGCCTGGCTCATTGCGAACTAATTTGCCAGAATTTTACATAATTATGACATAACATTAAAGGTTGTACAATGTAACAGGAATATTTAGACTTAGGGATGCCACCCGTTAGATAAAATACAGAACGGTTCCGTATTTCACTGAAATAATAAACGTTTTGTTTTCGAAATGATAGTTTCCGGATTCGACCATATTAATGACCAAAGGCTTGTATTTCTGTGTGTTATTATGTTATAATTAAGTCAGCAGTCTGACTGAGCGATGGTAGGCAGCAGGAGGCTCGTAAGCATTCATTCAAACAGCACTTTCGTGCGTTTTGCCAGCAGCTCTTCGCAAGCACAGCGCTGTTTATGACTTCAAGCCTATCAGCCTAATGGCTGGTGTAACCGATGTGAAATGGCTAGCTAATTAGCTGGGTGTGCGCTAATAGCGTTTCAAACGTCACTCGCTCTGAGACTTGGAGTAGTTATTCCCCTTGCTCTGCAAGGGCCGCGGCTTTTGTGGACGCTGCTTTGAGTGTGGCTGTTGTCGATGTGTTCCTGGTTCGAGCCCAGGTAGGGGCGAGGAGAGGGACGGAAGCTATACTGTTACACTGGCAATACTATAGTGCCTATAAGAACATCCAATAGTCAAAGGTATATGAAATACAAATGATATAGAGAGAAATAGTCCTATAAATACTATATTAACTACAACCTAAAACCTCTTACCTTGGAATATTGAAGTCTCATGTTAAAAGGAACCACCAACTTTCATATGTTCTCATGTTCTGAGGAAGGAACTCAAACGTTAGCTTTTTTACATGGCACATATTGCACTTTTACATCTCCAACACTTTGTTTTTGCATTATTTAAACCAAATTGAACATGTTTCATTATTTTTTTTTAGGCTAAATAGATTTTTATTTATGTATTATATTAAGTTAAAATAAGTGTTCATTCAGTATTGTTGTAATTGTCATTATTACAAATAAAATAAAAAAATCGGCCGATTAATCGGTATCGGCTTTTTTGGTCCTCCAATAATCGGTATCGGCGTTGAAAAATCATAATCGGTCGACCTCTAATACATACACATACCTATATAGACATACATACTTTTTTTAGAATATACCTTTATTATTCCCCGCAAACCCTACCACCCTTCCCCCAATTGCAGTAAACTAATAAACAATAACACTTAGGCTTCTACCTTCGGTTTATACATACAGTGGGGCAAAAAAGTATTTAGTCAGCCACCAATTGTGCAAGTTATCCCACTTAAAAAGATGAGAGTGGCCTGTAATTTTCATCATAGGTACACTTCAACTATGACAGACAAAATGAGGAAAAAAAATCCAGAAAATCACATTGCAGGATTTTTAATGAATGTATTTGCAAATTATGGTGGAAAATAAGTATTTAGTCAATAACAAAAGTTTATCTCAATACTTTGTTATATACCCTTTGTTGGCAATGACAGAGGTCAAACGTTTTCTGTAAGTCTTCACAAGGTTTTCACACACTGTTGCTGGTATTTTGGCTCATTCCTCATCTAGAGCAGTGATGTTTGGGGGCTGTTGCTATGCAACACGGACTTTCAACTCCCTCCAAAGATTTTCTATGGGGTTGAGATCTGGAGACTGGCTAGGCCACTCCAGGACCTTGAAATGCTTCTTACGAAGCCACTCCTTCGTTGCCCGGGCGGTGTGTTTGGGATCATTGTCATGCTGAAAGACCCAGCCACGTTTCATCTTGTGATAAGGTGCGTCTCGGTGAGAGGTGTAGGAGTCAGGCGCAGGAGAGCAGGGATTTCTGAGAAGCGTGTTTAATATAGATACAGTGCCTTGCGAAAGTATTCGGCCCCCTTGAACTTTGCGACCTTTTGCCACATGTCAGGCTTCAAACATAAAGATATAAAACTGTATTTTTTTGTGAAGAATCACCAACAAGTGGGACACAATCATGAAGTGGAACAACATTTATGGGATATTTCAAACTTTTTTTAACAAATCAAAAACTGAAAAATTGGGCGTGCAAAATTATTCAGCCCCTTTACTTTCAGTGCAGCAAACTCTCTCCAGAAGTTCAGTGAGGATCTCTGAATGATCCAATGTTGACCTAAATGACTAATGATGATAAATACAATCCACCTGTGTGTAATCAAGTCTCCGTATAAATGCACCTGCACTGTGATAGTCTCAGAGGTCCGTTAAAAGCGCAGAGAGTATCATGAAGAACAAGGAACACACCAGGCAGGTCCGAGATACTGTTGTGAAGAAGTTTAAAGCCGGATTTGGATACAAAAAGATTTCCCAAGCTTTAAACATCCCAAGGAGCACTGTGCAAGCGATGATATTGAAATGGAAGGAGTATCAGACCACTGCAAATCTACCAAGACGTGGCCGTCCCTCTAAACTTTCAGCTCATACAAGGAGAAGACTGATCAGAGATGCAGCCAAGAGGCCCATGATCACTCTGGATGAACTGCAGAGATCTACAGCTGAGGTGGGAGACTCTGTCCATAGGACAACAATCAGTCGTATATTGCACAAATCTGGCCTTTATGGAAGAGTGGCAAGAAGAAAGACATTTCTTAAAGATATCCATAAAAGTGTTGTTTAAAGTTTGCCACAAGCCACCTGGGAGACACACCAAACATGTGGAAGAAGGTGCTCTGGTCAGATGAAACCAAAATTGAACTTTTTGGCAACAATGCAAAACGTTATGTTTGGCGTAAAAGCAACACAGCTGAACACACCATCCCGACTGTCAAACATGGTGGTGGCAGCATCATGGTTTGGGCCTGCTTTTATTCAGCAGGGACAGGGAAGATGGTTAAAATTGATGGGAAGATGGATGGAGCCAAATACAGGACCATTCTGTAAGAAAAGAGACTGGGACGGAGATTTGTCTTCCAACAAGACAATGATCCAAAACATAAAGCAAAATCTACAATGGAATGGTTCAAAAATAAACATATCCAGGTGTTAGAATGGCCAAGTCAAAGTCCAGACCTAAATCCAATCGAGAATCTGTGGAAAGAACTGAAAACTGCTATTCACAAATGCTCTCCATCCAACCTCACTGAGCTCGAGCTGTTTTGCAAGGAGGAATGGGAAAAAATTTCAGTCTCTCGATGTGCAAAACTGATAGACATACCCCAAGCGACTTACAGCTGTAATCGCAGCAAAAGGTGGCGCTACAAAGTATTAACCTAAGGGGGCTGAATAATTTTGCACGCCCAATTTTTCAGTTTTTGATTTGTTAAAAAAGTTTGAAATATCCAATAAATGTCGTTCCACTTCATGATTGTGTCCCACTTGTTGTTGATTCTTCACAAAAAAATACAGTTTTATATCTTTATGTTTGAAGCCTGAAATGTGGCAAAAGGTCGCAAAGTTCAAGGGGGCCGAATACTTTCGCAAGGCACTGTATATGTATACATATATATATATATACACACATAGTCCACCGATTCAAAATTGGCACAGATGAAAATCCAAAACTACGCTCTCGAAGGAACAGAAACTCGTGTCAATACACGGAGGAACAACCACAGTTCCGACACTACATACACGTACGTAATAGCGAAAACAATAAACAGCATAGATAATCGAACGCAAATACCCACAAGCTTAATCCTGCACGAATTAAGGCAGGCAACAGGTGCCCTATATACACACAGAAATAAAAGCAATTGAAACCAGGTGTGAAAAGGAACACAGACAAAACAACCAGAAAAGGAAAAAGGGATCGGTAGCGGCTAGTAAACCGGCGACGCCGAGCGCCGCCCGAACAGGGAGAGGAGTTACCTTCGGTAGAAGTCGTGACACATCTTCAATGCCCTTGCTGATGGAAGGAGGTTTTCACTCAAAATCTCATGATACATGGCCCCATTCATTCTTTCCTTTACAGCCCCAAAGCATGATGTTTCCACCCCCATGCTTCACAGTAGGTATGATGTTCTTTGGATGCAACTCAGCATTCTTTGTCCTCCAAACACGACGAGTTGAGTTTTTACCAAAAAGTTATATTTTGGTTTCATCTGACCATATGAAATTCTCCCAATCTTCTTCTGGATCATCCAAATGCGCTCTAACAAACTTCAGACGGGCCTGGACATGTACTGGCTTAAGCAGGGGGACACGTCTGGCACTGCAGGATTTGAGTCCCTGGCGGCGTAGTGTGTTACTGATGGTAGGCTTTGTTACTTTGGTCCCAGCTCTCTGCAGGTCATTCACTAGGTCCCCCCATGTGGTTCTGGGATTTTTGCTCACCGTTCTTGTGATCATTTTGACCCCACGGGGTGAGATCTTGCGTGGAGCCCCAGATCTAGGGAGATTATCAGTGGTCTTGTATGTCTTCCATTTCCTAATAATTGCTCCCACAGTTGATTTCTTCAAACCAAGCTGCTTACCTATTGCAGATTCAGTCTTCCCAGCCTGGTGCAGGTCTACAATTTTGTTTCTGGTGTCCTTTGACAGCTCTTTGGTCTTGGCCATAGTGGAGTTTGGAGTGTGACTGTTTGAGGTTGTGGACAGGTGTCTTTTATACTGATAACAAGTTCAAACAGGTGCCATTAATACAGGTAACGAGTGGAGGACAGAGGAGTCTCTTAAAGAAGAAGTAAGTTACAGGTCTGTGAGAGCCAGAAATCTTGCTTGTTTGTAGGTGACCAAATACTTATTTTCCACCATAATTTGCTAATAAATTCATTAAAAATCCTACAATGTGATTTTCTGGATTTTTTTTCTCATTTTGTCTGTCATAGTTTAAGTGTACCTATGATGAAAATTACAGGCCTCTCTCATCTTTTTAAGTGGGAGAACTTGCACAATTGGTGGCTGACTAAATACTTTTTTGCCCCACTGTATTATACACATTTTACAGACACAATCTTTTTTACGATAGTTATATTTAGTTTGTTTTTAGTCCTTCCTCTATTTCTGATGTCCATCCAGTTTGATTTCTATTTGTAACTGTGCTATTTCACAAAAGTTCTGAACCTATATACATTTTACAGACCCCGTATGTTTTACATTGGTTATCTTGTTATTAGTCCCACCCTTCAGCTCCATTCAACCCCTCCCATCTATCTCTTAACACCATCCATTTTGGATTTCAATTTGCCATATATATTTTCAACTGTGCTGTGATGCTTGACAAAAGTACTGAGCCTTTCTATTCTCATAGCTTCTACAGATTGTAAATAAAAAATACTTTTTTTTGCTAAAATAATTATTATATTATTGATTGTTTGACTATGGCTTTTCAAATCACCCAATATTGCTATCGGCAGCGTTAGTTCTAGGCAAATGTTGCAATTATTCAGCCACTCCTGGACCTGTGACCAAAAACGAGCTACATATGGACAATACCAAAATAAAGGATCTAATGACTCTGCCTCCTCACAGCAAAATCTGCAGAGCCTAATTCGTGATTTAGTGACTCATCTAAAGTCTAATCGAAACATCAGGATAGATAAACGTCCGATTACATTTTAGTCTCCAATTGTTTTCTCACTTTGAAACAAATCTGTATTATTAATTTTGAAGTATTAATGCGCTTTCATAAAGTGATGATGGGTACATTTGCTTCCTACGCTGTTCTACTAATTCCAGTTTCCATTGCTTGTAGTGCTTTTAGTTATTGTAGTTTGACTGCCTTCGTCACCATTAAAATATGTTCCTATGGGAGTGTATTCCTGTAAAATTCACTCAATAATCTGATTGATTATTCACAAATTCCTTTTTACTATTAGTTCTATAAATAAGCAGATAACTAGATTTCTCTAGAAGATCGAATAACGACTAGATTCATATCAGATTATACTAGTAAATCTAGTCATATTTCTTAGCAGATTATACTAGTAAATCTAGTAATATTGAGCTGCCACATCTATATTTGTGTTTGTTAGAATGCTGCTCATGTACTACAGTTTTCTGACAAGGCCAAGGACAAGTGTTTTTATTCTCCAAAAGCTATTAAACCTCCCATTCAAGGCCCTGCACCCTCTGCCCTGTAATGTCTCAGCCGAAGGGTATGGTGCAATTAAATAGATCTGCACTGCGCTGGATCAGTGGGAAACTAGCTCTGTATGTTCACATTAAATGCCTGATAACAGAGTAGAGGAGAGTGAAGGTTTCTAGCAGTTCTGTCAGTCTTCACATTTCTCCCACCACTGTTCATCTGTCTCGTCTGGTCATGGCAGGAGTAGGGAACAGCCCCAGTCCCAGCTACTATCACAGATCTCTTTGTGCTGAAGCCTGTTTTTGTCATTTATGAAATGTTAGCCATGAATGACTGGGTTACCTCCCCTGGTAACCCCTGTTTTGACTTCCAACCAGTACTATCTGAACCCTTTATGACAGATCATAGATCGCCCAGTCTCTTGTTAGCGGGATGTCGATGTCTATCTATATTGTAAACAACAGCTGGTGCATGAAATCTAATGAGTCTTGGGGTTTTGCTCGCCTGAGGTAGAGTATCTCATGATAAGCTGTAGACCACACTATTTACTAAGAGTTTTCATGTATATTCTTCGTAGCTGCCTATTTACCACCACAAACCGCACTCAATGAGCTGTATATGGCCATAAGCAAACAGGAAAACACTCATCCAGGGGAGGTGCTGTCTAATGGCCGGGGACTTTAATGCAGGGAAACTTTGATCTGTTTTACCTAATTTCTACCAGCATGTTAAATGTGCAACCAGAGTGGAAAAAAACTCTTACACCACCTTTACCTCACGCACAGAGACGCGTACAAAGCTCTCCCTTGCCCTTCATTTGGCGACTCTGACCATAATTATATCCTCCTGATTCCTGCTTACAAGCAAAAAGCAAAGCAGGAAGCTTACTTGTTCACTAAAAAAGTGGTCAGATGAAGCAGATGCTAAGCTACAGGACTGTTTTGCTAGCACAGACTGGAATATGTTCCAGGATTCTTCTGATGGCATTGAGGAGTACACCACATCAGTCACTGGCTTTGTCAATAAGTGCATTGATGAGGTCGTCCCCACAGTGACCGTACGTAGAGCTGCTGCTTTCAAGGAATCTTCACTGACATTTTCAACCTGTGCCCAAGAACACTAAGGTAACTTGCTTAAATGACTACCAACCAGTAGCACTCACGTCTGTAGCCATTAAGTGCTTTGAAAGGCTGGTCATGGCTCACATCAACACCATTATCCCAGAAACCCTAGACCCACTCCAATTTTCATACCGCCCCAACAGATCCACAGATGATGCAATCTCTATTCCACTCCACACTGCCCATTCCCACCTGGACAAAAGGAACACCTATGTGAGAATGCTATTCATTGACTACAGCTCAGCATTCAACACCATAGTGCCCTCAAAGCTCATCACAAAGCTAAGGACCCTGGGACTAAACACCTCCCTCTGCAATTGGATCCTGGACTTCCTGATGGGCCGCCCCCAAGTGGTAAGTGTAGGTAACAACACATCCAACACACTGGTCCTCAACACGGGGGCCACCCCCGGGGGTGCATGCTCAGTCCCCTCCTGTATTCCCTGTTCACTCATGCCTGCATGGCCAGGCACGACTCCAACACCATCATTAAGTTTGCCGATGACACAACAATGGTAGGCCTGATCACCAACAACGATGAGACAGCCTACATGGAGGGGGTCAGAGACCTGGCAGTGTAGTGCCAGGATAACAACCTCTCCCTCAACGTGATCTTGACAAAGGAGATGATTTTGGACTACAGGAAAAGGAGGACTGAGCACGCCCCCCTTCTCATCGACTGGGCTGTAGTGGAGCAGGTTGAGAGCTTCAAGTTCCTTGGTGTCCACTTCACCAACAAACTATCATGGTCCAAACACACCAAGACAGTTGTGAAAATGGCACAACAAAGCTTGTTCCCCCTCAGGAGACTGAAAAGATTTGGCATGGGTCCTCAGATCCTGAACATGTTCTACAGGTTGCACCATCGAGAGCATCCTGACTGGCTGCATCACTCCCTGTTATGGCAACTGCTTGGCCTCTGACTGCAAGGCACTACAGAGGGTAGTGCGTACGGCCCAGTACATCACTGGGGCCAAGGTTCCTGCCATCCAGGACCTCTACCAGGCGGTGTCAGGGGAAGGCCCTAAAAATTGTCAAAGACCACCCTAGTCATAGACTGTTCTCTCTGCTACCGCACGGCAAGCGGTGTAGGAGCGCCAAGTCTAGGTCCAAATGGCTTCTTAACAGCTTCTACCCCCCAAGCCATAAGACTTCAGAACAGCTAATCAAATGGCTACCCAGACTATTTGCATTGCCCCCCCCCCCCTTTTACACTGCTGCTACTCTGTTTATTATCTATGAATAGTCACTTTAACTCTAACTACGTGTACATATTACCTCAACTAACTGGTGCCCCCTGCACATGACTGTACCGGTACACTCTGTATATAGCCTCACTACTGTTATTTTATTGCTGCTCTTTATCCAGAATTGTTACTTTAAAAAAAAAATTGTACACTTATTTTTCTTAAAACTGAATTGTTGGTTAAAGGCTTGTAAGTAAGCATTTCACTGTAAGGTCTACACCTGTTGTATTCGGCGCATGTGACAAATAACATTTGATTTGATTGGAATTATGCCTGCCTCACTCACTGTCTTGGTTCAGCTGCTGAGGCCATCTGCTCCAGAGCCTCTGCATACAGCCATATATCTGTTCGAGCCAACATGAAACGGGGGGGAATTGGAATCTGGTTTATTCATTCACAGTGGCGCAGCTCTCCACTTCATGGCATGTTTGCCGGAAATTCCTTCAATGATATTTCAATGAGAGGCCAAAGCTGTGTGATGGCTTTTGTCTATTGCTGTGCGGCTGGATTGTGTCCCGACTCCTGCCTCCCTCATGTTTCCAGCTCTGCTCATTTAATGTGCAATTTTCCCTTTAAATGGGACTATATTGGACTATCTATTTATTTAGTTTGGGAAATAGTTTTGCATTAATCGCAATAGCCTGTATTTTGTTAGAATACAAAGGACTTATCGAGTCGCTCTGTTTTATTTGAGCATTTTGAGCAGTGAAGTGGATGGGACTGGAAAATGGACTCCTAGGAGGCAAAAAAGCATTTGCTGAGTGGACGATTAGGTTTTAGATTTGATTTGCCTTAGCTCTGGTCTAAGTTAAGGGCCCATTAACAGACTGGAGTATGAGAGAGGGTTCAGTTGGAGGCGATGGAGAGCCCTCTGGTCATTTCAAATGGCTGACAGTAGATGTGGAAAAGATCTGGACTTAATGAAGAGTGACACTGAATGCTCTTTCACACCAGCTAGATGTGCTCACTCACTGGTTTTAATTGAGCTGTGTGCTGAGGCCCCTAATAACCCCCACCCACCTTTGCACACACACTTGCGCACACACATAGCCATCTGCGGTCACGTGCTCTACATGTCAAGTGGCTCCTAAGCACACGACAGCATTGGGTCAAACTGCAAATTGGTGCAGTTGTCATTGAACTTTGTTAGCCACCACCTTATCCATTTACTTAGCAGGTCTACAACATTATTATAGCCTGTTTGAATGGATTTGTCTGATATTGATTTGCCCAAAGCGGGAAACCATTGTCTGGTATGTGGTCGGAGTTCGAGGTTCTTACAGTGCCTTGCGAAAGTATTCGGCCCCCTTGAACTTTGCGACCTTTTGCCACATTTCAGGCTTCAAACATAAAGATATAAAACTGTATTTTTTTGTGAAGAATCAAAAACAAGTGGGACACAATCATGAAGTGGAACGACATTTATTGGATATTTCAAACTTTTTTAACAAATCAAAAACTGAAAAATTGGGCGTGCAAAATTATTCAGCCCCTTTACTTTCAGTGCAGCAAACTCTCTCCAGAAGTTCAGTGAGGATCTCTGAATGATCCAATGTTGACCTAAATGACTAATGATGATAAATACAATCCACCTGTGTGTAATCAAGTCTATGGTAAAAGTGCTCCTGCACTGTGATAGTCTCAGAGGTCCGTTAAAAGCGCAGAGAGCATCATGAAGAACAAGGAACACACCAGGCAGGTCCGAGATGCTGTTGTGAAGAAGTTTAAAGCCGGAGTTGAATACAAAAAGATTTCCCAAGCTTTAAACATCCCAAGGAGCACTGTGCAAGCGATAATATTGAAATGGAAGGAGTATCAGACCACTGCAAATCTACCAAGACCTGGCCGTCCCTCTGAACTTTCAGCTCATACAAGGAGAAGACTGATCAGAGATGCAGCCAAGAGGCCCATGATCACTCTGGATGAACTGCAGAGATCTACAGCTGAGGTGGGAGACTCTGTCCATAGGACAACAATCAGTCGTATATTGCACAAATCTGGCCTTTATGGAAGAGTGGCAAGAAGAAAGCCATTTCTTAAAGATATCCATAAAAGTGTTGTTTAAAGTTTGCCACAAGCCACCTGGGAGACACACCAAACATGTGGAAGAAGGTGCTCTGGTCAGATGAAACCAAAATTGAACTTTTTGGCAACAATGCAAAACGTTATGTTTGGCGTAAAAGCAACACAGCTCATCACCCTGAACACACCATCCCCACTGTCAAACATGGTGGTGGCAGCATCATGGTTTGGGCCTGCTTTTCTTCATCAGGGACAGGGAAGATGGTTAAAATTGATGGGAAGATGAATGGAGCCAAATACAGGACCATTCTGGAAGAAAACCTGATGGAGTCTGCAAAAGACCTGAGACTGGGACGGAGATTTGTCTTCCAACAAGACAATGATCCAAAACATAAAGCAAAATCTACAATGGAATGGTTCAAAAATAAACATATCCAGGTGTTAGAATGGCCAAGTCAAAGTCCAGACCTGAATCCAATCGAGAATCTGTGGAAAGAACTGAAAACTGCTGTTCACAAATGCTCTCCATCCAACCTCACTGAGCTCGAGCTGTTTTGCAAGGAGGAATGGGAAAAAATTTCAGTCTCTCGATGTGCAAAACTGATAGAGACATACCCCAAGCGACTTACAGCTGTAATCGCAGCAAAAGGTCGCGCTACAAAGTATTAACTTAAGGGGGCTGAATAATTTTGCACGCCCAATTTTTCAGTTTTTTAATTTGTTAAAAAAGTTTGAAATATCCAATAAATGTCGTTCCACTTCATGATTGTGTCCCACTTGTTGTTGATTCTTCACAAAAAAATACAGTTTTATATCTTTATGTTTGAAGCCTGAAATGTGGCAAAAGGTCGCAAAGTTCAAGGGGGCCGAATACTTTCGCAAGGCACTGTATGTGTCAATTCTAGACTAAGTCATCTTTTTCCAAAAAGGGACCAAGTTCAGATTACTCTTAACAGCTCTTGCACTATTGAATTTATTGAGGAAATGTTGTTCTTCTGAAAAACTACGGAGATGCCCTTTTTAGTTGAGAAGCCCTCCTGAATTAGCCTGGCTGACAGGACCTAGGTGACTCAGCACACAGAGAGCCGTGACACTGGTCTGGGAAGGAGGCAGTTTGTTAATGCAATACTCACTCAGATATTGTGCAACGGTTTTGATTGGTTCTCTCTAAGAATGTAACGATTCACCGATAGGCATCGGTCCCCTATTCAAATGTTTAAAAGATACAAGTGCGTCAATACGCTGACCCCAAACCGATCCAAATGTAGCATGCGTTGGTCAGAAAATGTATTCAAACATTACGAATCGCTGGTTCACAATTTGTTTTTCTTGCTCATATTATATTCTACCTTCTGAAAATGCCTGATATTTTATGACAACTGAAGTGTCCTCTCCTTCAGTGTCGATCTGCATGTAACTGTGTTGACAGTCATTGATCTGCAAGTCATTTTGTATGCCGAACAACCCAGGCAATATCAGTAGCTTAGTCAAACTGCCCAGCTTCGTCCACTGCACCTTCAGCATTCAAATGCTAAAATGGCTTGCGTGATATTAGGCTTTATTATTTGAGTGACAACCTATGTAATTTTCTAGGTTATTGTTATCTATGCGTTGTTGTGATTTACCAGAATAAAAGTAAGCTACCGGAGACAACTTTCATCTGGCTATACCTGCTGTATACCTGTTGAACGGGGCTTACAATAGATTTTTATTTTGATCAGCAATAGTTCTGGTAGTTTTGCTTTAAACAGTATATGGTAATGGTTAGATCATTTCATAATGAGGACAGCAATCACTTTTACGAGGCGCACTGCATTGCCGAAGTGAGTGGAGAAGAAAAGATCGCTCCATTAAAAATATTCAAATGGTCAAAACCTTTCGATTTTGAGATTGGGTAAGAAATCTAAAGTTGTGCTATATATTCATTGGCTATGTCATAGCTAATTTGTAAACGGTAAATATTGATACATTACTAGCTCAAACACAAAAATGACAAGTTAATTAGTGGGTGATGGTGATTTCAGAACCAAAGTGGGGGGACAAAAAACACAAGATACATTGTCCCCCCCTAATCTGATAGTGGTAGATGTCTAGTCTCTTTTATGACCCTAATCTGATAGTGGTAGATGTCTAGTCTCTTTTATGACCCTAATCTGATAGTGGTAGATGTCTAATCTCTTTTATGACCCTAATCTGATAGTGGTAGATGTCTAGTCTCTTTTATGACCCTAATCTGATAGTGGTAGATGTCTAGTCTCCCTTGTGACCCTAATCTGATAGTGGTAGATGTCTAGTCTCTTTTATGACCCTAATCTGATAGTGGTAGATGTCTAGTCTCATTTATGACCCTAATCTGATAGTGGTAGATGTCTAGTCTCCCTTATGACCCTAATCTGGTAGTGGTAGGTGTCTAGTCTCTTTTATGACCCTAATCTGATAGTGGTAGATGTCTAGTCTCCCTTATGACCCTAATCTGATAGTGGTAGATGTCTAGTCTCTTTTATGACCCTAATCTGATAGTGGTAGATGTCTAGTCTCTTTTATGACCCTAATCTGATAGTGGTAGATGTCTAGTCTCCCTTATGACCCTAATCTGATAGTGGTAGTGGGGTGGTAGATGCCTCGTCTTCCTGTATCATATCGGAACCCATGTGTCTACTATACATATGTATCGAATCGTCTTCAAAGAGAAAGATCCACATCCCTAGTCCTCTCAAATATATATTTTTCCCTCAGGCTTACAGACTTCTCATTGTTTGGATTTGAAAATCCAACCTTTGTAATGGAAGGGGGCGTCGCTCAGGGGCTGTGATTGGGTGTTTGTGAGGAGAGACAACCAGTAAAAGCGCTTAATATTAGGCTATGTAGCATAATTATTCTGCCTGATGGTGTTTTTTCTGTGGCTGAATGTAATGTACCCAGATTTAATGATGTGATTGGTAATCTTTCCATGCCTTTCCCACCAGTCTAATATCCACGCCTCAACACTGCCACCAATTAGTTCAATTCACTGTTTAATTTGATCATTAAAGCAGTGTGATCAGTATCAGCAAACCTTGACCTTTAACCCCTACAATAACACTAGCTTAATGCTACCTAAGTGGAATGGTTCTTCAAAACTAGTGTTTCTTATGGCCGGCATCGAGAAACGACTTTCAAGACGAAAGCAAGGGAACAGATGGATTTCTTCCTGCCAGCGAGCCATTCTCATCTTGGAAATGGGATACCTGTTTATCTGCAATTGAATTTTCTTAGGGACCTAAAATGTGGGCCTAGTTCATTTTCCTACTTTATGAGATTCGTTTATTTTCGCCGAATCAGACTTATGGTGGAGGACTAGAATAAAGCTTAGGTGATATATTGACTGCTGGGAGAATTGGACTTTAAAAGAGAGAACTGGGGGACGACTGAAGAATGCAATATCTATCTCTGGGGGCGTACTCCAAAGCACTCATTTGTTTTCTGTGAGGAGTTATGAGTCACAAACTGCAGTCATGTATCTGTGTTGCACCATGAAAGAGCCACTTTCACATTTCTTATGCAGCACTATGGAATTACCTCAACTCTTTTGTGAGGACCTTGTACTGACTGTGTTAGTGATTGGGGTTCAGTTTAAACTCCCATCCCTCCATGTCAGTTCAATGCCTTATCTCAACACAACAGATACATCATTTGTACCTGGGCTTGGTAGCTGTTCTGGGCCCGGGCTAGTGTTGCTGACTGGCAAAGGGAATTCAAAAAGGCAGACTAAAGGAGAGTAAACCCGGTCTTAACTGTGGGATTCCTTAGCGGAGCAATCAATGACTGTCTATCAGTCTGCCTCCTGTCCTTGCTAGGCAGGCTCACAGACTTGCTACCGCCCACCTAGCATTGCCCGCCTAGCACCGCCCCCTTGCCCGTCTGCCCTCCAGCAGCTCAAGGTGAACGTGGTGGGGACTGGGGAGGGAGACACAGTCTGTGTTTTGTGTGTGTGTGACTGCATCATGCTTGTCAATGGAAAGTGTTCTGTCCTTCCCTTATCTAGGTAGGCCTATGTTAAACAATTCCAAGATCTTGTCCGGAGTGCCATTTTTGAATCAGAAGTTTTAGTAAATGTTTTGCTTTTGTGTGCATGTTAACAATACTAAGGTATTGTCCAGATTGCCATCTTTGAATCAGAAGATTTCAACAATGTTCAGTGTGCCATTTCGTATACTCCATCATCACAGAAGTCATTTGCGTTGCAATAAAATTATATTTAGCCTAATTACAAATGTTGAGTTGCAGATGAAACCCCTGCTTCCCCTTATCGGTATTCAATTCCTTGCAAACCATAGAAGCATGTAATCATTGAAATCGCTTGCAGCAAACTCTTAAAGCAAATCCTAAAAAACTGGTCTGTTTTCCTCCACAGTCTTGCACAAACTTCTCCTATATTAAAAATTAGAGACTTGGTCTGAAAGTAGAAAGCCATACACAACACAACCAATAGAACATACAGATAATGTTGTGTTGACACTGCCTTAGAACAGGGGTCTTCAACCTTTTCTTGCCCAGGGACCTCCTCCCAGGCAAATCAGGACCAAGGGGCCCCCATCATACATTAACAAAATAATTATTCACTTTTTCTCAGGTGAATAATAATGGCAAGGAGAAGTAATCAACATTTTAAAATGAATAGATTTGGTATATAGTTTTTGATTATTTTGACCTCACCAGCCACAGTCTAATTGGAAGAGGAAGTGTAAACTCTAACATAGCCTATTAGCTAGACGGGTAACTCCAAACATATTTTTGCTAAGAGCAGCTGTTTAGCTGGATAGGGCTATATGGTTAGGGCTATATGGATAGGGCTATATGGATAGGGCTATATGGATAGGGCTATATGGATAGGGCTATATGGATAGGGCTAAATTGAAATGTTTCTTACAGAATAAATATTTAAAGCATATGCATGGGAACAGTTTGGAGATTATGGGACAATTGTTAGACCAAAGTTGAGGACACAACCGTTCACCTGACACAAGACTGAATCCAAACATTACACTCTTGATTTGATGTGCATTTTACATTTATTGTACTTTTCGCTGCATTTGTTAATAACGAAATCTGAAAATACTCTGGATACATTCGGTAACGTATAAGAGTACTAGTGGAAAATGTAGGGTAGATGTGACATAAGACAAAAAATGACACTGGTTTGAGTCAGAGAACTAACTGGTATCTCCAAGTGGCCGCACACCTCTCCAATGTGTGCACAGTTCCTAAGTAATTTCAATGTAATTTTAAGATTCATAAGTATTTTTTGAGCTCTACTAGCTGTACCGTTGAGGAACTAGAGCAAGCACACTTGTAGTTTTGTTTGGAACACAACCCTGCATCCCAATCATCACACAGTTACTGCTTACGCAATCCAAAAACAGTCTATTATAAATCAATCTGGGTCAGGTGGGCATGATTTTAAAGCTTGTTCTATTGCCAATATGACTAGCTAAATTATAAAGTGTTAGGCTTTCACTGGGCAATTCAGAGAAACAGATCATGTTGGTGGCATAGAAAGGACTCATAAGTGGATTCAGACTCCCTGCAGTACCTTAAAGGTCTGCGGAACATCACTCCCTTCCTGTAAGTCTACTCAAACACACACCTTTCAAAATTTCCTGCAACACTGACCTGCAACATTGCAGCAATTTCTATGGTTGGATTCAAGAACCACATCCTCCATTATCACCTGCATTCTCTCTCCACTTCAACAATGCCTTACAAAGACATGTCTTACCGTCTTTTATAAGGGCTAAAACTGATGCTGTTTTTTTATTTTTATTGATAAGTACGAAAGTTTGTTTACCTTAGTTTCGGGAATTAAAAGCTTTCTTCAAGGCCCTGTTGGGGGGGGGGGTTGACCTAAAATCCCAAATTTGTCAAGTGATTCCATACATTGTAACTGGTTAGTTGGAGTTTGCCTTCTTCTCTCTTTCTCTACAGTCTCCAAATGGAAATCTGCAAAAACGGGTCATGTGACGTGTCTATGTGCTGTTAGCTCTGCTCCGTTTTCAGTCAAAGAGCGATTTAGACATCTGAAAATTATGGACAAAGTCTTTGTTTTATTTCAAGCGTATTGCCAAATTAGCTATTTTTGATCAAAAGTACTATCGGTATTGAGTCAATGTGTACTTTTCCACCTAAAACGATTGAGATTATTCTATGTGCAGACTGCAACAACAGTGTAAATGGGTAACAACTGCGAATCCCTTTTTGTAAAAACTGCATGTAAAGCCCTTATTCACAATCACAGGGGCAAAAAAAGAAATAATCTGGTGGAGAAGTGAGGACCGTAGCCTAGCATGGCAGATTAGTTACACGAAGTAAACAACCATTTACAAACATGTCTGACGAAGAAGTACTCGTTAATGATGAAGAAAAACAATGGCGTCCCTCCAGTAGTTATAACCTGAGATTCTAAAAGAAATATGGCCATAGGGCTATAGGGAATTGTATTGTTAGTATACACATGGCCACTATCGACAGGGGGGGTGGGGGTTACGAATACACAATAGACCAGACTACATGCAACCAAATAGGCCTACCCCAGGTGGTTCCTGGGGCCATGTATTTCATGCAAGGCTATACAGTTGTTAAAAGCATGAAATGTAATCCAAATGAAACATGGTTGGCCAACACATCAGACATGGGACATTATGATTAGGGGGAAAAAGTGAGTAAACTCAGTATAAGTAATTCAATACCCTCACAGTATAAGTAATGAAATAGCCTCACAGTATACAGTTGAAGTCGGAAGTTTACATACACCTTAGCCAGATACATTTAAACTCAGTTTTTCACAATTCCTGACATTTAATCCTAGTAAAAATTCCCTGTCTTAGGTCAGTTAGGATCACCCCTTTATTTTAAGAATGTGAAATGTCAGAATAATAGTAGAGAGAATGATTTATTTCAGCTTTAATTTCTTTCATCACACTCCCAGTGGGTCAGAAGTTTACATACACTCAATTAGTATTTGGTAGCATTGCCTTTAAATTGTTTAACTTTGGTCAAACATTTCAGGTAGCGTTCCACAAGCTTCCCACAATAAGTTGTGTGAATTTTTTTTCTTCCCATTTCCTCCTGAGAGAGATGGTGTAACTGAGTCCGGTTTGTAGGCCTCCTTGTTCGCACACGCTTTTTCTGTTCTGCACACACATTTCCTATAGGATTGAGGTCAGGGCTTTGTGATGGCCACTCCAATACATTGACTTTGTTGTCCTTAAGCCATTTTGCCACAACTTTAGAAGTATGCTTGGGGTCATTGTCCATTTGGAAGACCCATTTGTAACCAAGCTTTAACCTGACTGATGTCTTGAGATGTTGCTTCAATATATCCACATAATTTTCCTCCCTCGTGATGCCATATATTTTGTGAAGTGCACCAGTCCCTCCTGCAACAAAGCACCCCCACAGCATGATGCTGCCACCCCCGTGCTTCACAGTTGGGATGGTGTTCTTCAGGTTGCAAGCATCCCCATTTTTCCTCCAAACATAACAATGGTCATTATGGCCAAACAGTTCTATTTTTGTTTTTGTTTCACATCAGTTCATATGATGGTAATTTGCATATACTCCAGAATGTTATGAAGAGTGATCAGATGAATTGCAATTAATTGCAAAATCCCTCTTTGCCATGCAAATGAACTGAATCCCCCAAAAACATTTCCACTGCATTTCAGCCCTGCCACAAAAGGACCAGCTGACATCATGTCAGTGATTCTCTCGTTAACACAGGTGTGAGTGTTGACGAGGACATGGCTGGAGCTCACTCTGTCATGCTGATTGAGTTCGAATAATAGACTGGAACCTTCAAAAGGAGGGTGGTGCTTGGAATCATTGTTCTTCCTCTGTTAATCATGGTTACCTGCAAGGAAACACGTGCCGTCATCATTGCTTTGCACAGAAAGGGCTTCACAGGCAAGGAAATTGCTGCCAGTAAGATTGCACTTAAATCAACCATTTATCGGATCAAGAATTTCAAGGAGAGCTGTTCAATTGTTGTGAAGAAGACTTCAGGGCGCCCAAGAAATTCCAGCAAGCGCCAGGACCGTCTCCTAAAGTTGATTCAGCTGCGGGATCGGGGCACCACCAGTACAGAGCTTGCTCAGGAATGGCAGCAGGCAGATGTGAGTGCATCTGCACGCACAGTGAGGTGACGTCTTTTGGAGGATGACCTGTTGCCAGCAAAGAAGCCACTTCTCTCCAGGAAAAACTTCAGGGACAGACTGATATTGCAAAAGGTACAGGGATTGGACTGCTGAGGACTGGGGTAAAGTCATTTTCTCTGATGAATTCCCTTCCCGATTGTTTGGGGCATCCGTTAAAAATCTTGTCTGGAGAAGACAAGGTGAGGGCTACCATCAGTCCTGTGTCATGCCAACAGTAAAGCATCCTGAGACCATTCATGTATGGGGTTGCTTCTCAGCCAAGGGAGTGGTCTCACTCACAATTTGCTGAAGAACACAGCCATGAATAAAGAATGGTACCAACACATCCCCCGAGAGCAACTTCTCCCCACCATCCAGGAACAGTTTGGTGATGAACAATGCCTTTTCCAGCATGATGGAGCACCTTGCTATAAGGCAAAAGTGATAACTAAGTGGCTCGGGGAACAAAACATCAATATTTTGGGTCCATGGCCAGGAAACTCCCCAGACCTTAATCCCATTGAGAACTTGTGGTCAATTCTCAAGAGGCGGGTGGACAAACAAAAACCCACATATTCTGACAAACTCCAAGCATTGATTATGCAAGAATGGGCTGCCATCAGTCAGGATGTGGCCCAGAAGTTAATTGACAGCATGCCAGGGCGGATTGCAGAGGTCTTGAAAAAGAAGGGTCAAGACTGTAAATATTGACTCTTTGCATCAACTTCATGTAATTGCCAATAAAAGCCTTTGACACTTATGAAATGCTTGTAATTATACTTCAATATTCCATAGTAGCATCTTACAGAAATATCTAAAGACACTGAAGCAGCAGACTTTGTGAAAATTAATATTTGTGTCATTCTCAGAACTTTTGGCCACCACTGTATAGTTTGTTAACAAGAAATGTGTGGAGTGGTTGAAAAACAAATTTGAATGACTCCAACCTAAGAGTATGTAAACTTCCGACTACAACTGTAAGTAATGAAATAGCCTCACCGTATAAGTAATGAAATTGCCTCACCTTACATAATGATTTTATTCTGTCTATTCTGCAATGTAAGAATTGCTGTTTATTACAATGTAAGGTGACAAAATTACTGTTCATCTCAACATATTCTAACCCCTTTAAACTATACTTTTTATATCTTGGACGTTTAGTCCTTGCATCAGTAGCTCTGTCAGAATTTGAGAGTGCTTACATTTCTCCGGGCAAATCCCTCAGCTTTTTACCAAAGCAGAAGTGGATTGCCCGCTTTATTGTTTCAGCTAAGGATTTCCCCTTTAATGTAGTCAATGATTAATTATTTAGAGGACTGAGGGTATGTGATTGCAATACCAATATATTTAAACAGTGCATTTTCTATCTTTAGTTTTGCTTATTATTATTTTTTTAAATTTAAAAACGTACATGCCCTCCAGGCTTAGTGAGAGAGAGCTTTACACTACAGTTGGAGAGAACCCTGAGCTCTCTGAATGAAGTCTGCGGGTGTCCGTCAATCTTCAGATGTGCTCAGAAAGCCTGCCTCTCGGTGGGATTCAGAGCTATCTCCAATATTGCAGTCAGACACCACCTCGTCAGTCAGGCCTCTGCTCTGCCGCCCTCAGTGGATGACTCATAACGCCCTCCTCTCCTCCTGGCTGCATTCCAAAAGGCACCCTATTCTCTTTAAAGTACACTACTTTTGACAAGGGCCCATAGTAGTGCACTTTATAGGGCATAGTTTACCCTTTGGGATGCAGATGCTGCTTTCACTCCCAGCCCAGGATCCCCCAGTGATCTGCCCACTGTGTGCCTGTGTGCCTAGCACTCAGAACACAGTTGATTCACCCTTGTCTAAAAAAATATGCGCATACAGTGCCTTCAGATTTTTTCCACATTTTGCTGTTACAAAGTGGGCTACATTTTTTTCTATGTTTTGCCCCATTCCGTTTCCTTTTTGTCCTGGAAAAACTCCCTTGTCCTTAACTATTACAATCATAACATGATGCAGCCACCACTATGCTTGAAAATATGGAGAGTGCTAACAGTTATGTTTGGGGCAAATCCAATGCTACACATAATACTTTGTATTCAGGACAGTAAGTGAATTGCTTTGGCACATTTTTTTCCAGTATATCTTTAGTGCCATGTTGCAAACAGGATGCATGGTTTGGAATATTTTTATTCTGTACAGGCTTCCTTTTCACTCATTCAATTAGGTTAGTATTGTGGAGTAACTACAATGTTGTTGATCATTCCATAATTTTCTCCTATCACAGCCTTTAAACCCTGTAACTGTTTTAAAGTCACCATTGGCCTCATAGTGAAATCCATGAGCGGTTTCCTTCCCCCCGGCAACTGAGGTAGGAAGGGCGTCTGTATCTTTGTAGTGACTGGGTGTATTGATACACCATCTGAACTGTAATTAATAACTTCACCATGCTCAAAGGGATATTCAATGTCTGCTTTTTTAGTTTTACCCATCTACCAATAGTTGCCCTTTGCGAGACATTGGAAAACCTCCCTGGTCTTTCTGGTTGAATCTGTTTGATATTGACTGTTCAACTGAGGGACCTTACAGATAATTGTTTGTGTGGGGTACAGAGATGAGGTAGTCATTCAAAAATCATGTTAAACACTCTTTTTGTACACAGAGTGAGTCCATGCGACTAATGACTTGTGAAGCTAATGTTTACTCCTGTATTAATTTAGGCTTGCCATAACAAAGGGGTTGAATACTTATTTACTCAAGACATTTCAGCTTCACATTTTTTATTAATTTGTAAACATTTTGAAAAACATAATTCCACTTTGACATTATGGGGATATTGTGTGTAGGCCAATGACAAAGATATCTAAATGTAATCCATTTTAAATTCAGACTGTAACACAACAAAATGTGGGAAAAGTTGAGGGGTGTGAATACTATGGGAAGGCACTGTATGTGTTCTGCCATGCTTTTGGACAGATATGCCTTGTGGGACTCTTATATTGACATTAAAGCTCTTTGAGAAGGACAGGCTCTTTCTGTCGTCTCTGTAAGCTCTATCAGACAGTCATATGTAAGGACCTCAGTGACAGGGCACTTTCTGGGAGATTATGCAATAAACATCATTATCCCCATCATTACCTTCATCAAATGGAAGATGAACACAAGTATAAGATACACCTCAGCAATCCATAACTTGTGTGCATTCAACCAGAAGTGCTCATTTGGTGCTCAATTACTCCAGACAGAGCGAAATCTTTGATTGGCACCTCGGGCTCCCGTCGCATCCCAGATCACTTTTCAGTTGGGTGAAATTCAGTCATCAAGCTTCCATCCATTTACGTTTTAGTAATTTAGCAGATACTCTTATCCAGAGCAAGTTACAGTTGGGCAAAAAAGTATTTAGTCAGCCACCAATTGTGCAAATTCTCCCACTTAAAAAGATGAGAGAGGCCTGTAATTTTCATCATAGGTACACTTCAATTATGACAGACAAAATGAGAAAACAATATCCAGTAAATCACATTGTAGGATTTTTTATGGTGTAAAATAAGTATTTGGTCATAACAAAAGTGTATCTCAATACTTTGTTATATACCCTTTGTTGGCAATGACAGAGGTCAAATGTTTTCTGTAAGTCTTCACAAGGTTTTCACACGCTGTTGCTGGTATTTTGGCCCATTCCTCCATGCAGATCTCCTCTAGAGCAGTGATGTTTTGGGGCTGTTGCTGGGCAACACGGACTTTCAACTCCCTCCAAACTTCAGACGGGCCTGGACATGTACTGGCTTAAGCAGGGGGACACGTCTGGCACTGCAGGATTTTAGTCCCTGGCGGCGTAGTGTGTTACTGATGGTAGGCTTTGTTACTTTGGTCCCAGCTCACTGCAGGTCATTCACTAGGTCCCCCCATGTGGTTCTGGGATTTTTGCTTGTGTGTGATCATTTTGACCCCCCGGGTGAGATCTTGCGTGGAGCCCCAGATCTAGGGAGATTATCAGTGGTCTTGTATGTCTTCCATTTCCTAATAATTGCTCCCACAGTTGATTTATTCAAACCAAGCTGCTTACCTATTGCAGATTCAGTCTTCCCAGCCTGGTGCAGGTCTACAATTTTGTTTCTGGTGTCCTTTGACAGCTCTTTGGTCTTGGCCATAGTGGAGTTTGGAGTGTGACTGTTTGATACTTATTTTCCACCATAATTTGCAAATAAATTCATAAAAAATCCTACAATGTGATTTTCTGGATTTTTTTAAACTCATTCTGTCTGTCATAGTTGAAGTGTACCTATGACCTAAGTGTACCTAAGTGGGAGAACTTGCACAATTGGTGGCTGACTAAATACTTTTTTGCCCCACTGTACTTTGCTGAGTGCATACATTTTCATACTGGTTCTCCAGGGAATTGAACTCGCAACCGCCATGCTCTATTTACTGAGCCACACGGGATCCAAGCAACAATACTACAAAAAGAGGTCATATGTATCACAGTACTAGAGAGTTCAGGAGGCAGGGCAGCAGGCACCACTGGGGAATGTGTTCACAGAGGCATAATAGAAATGGACTCTGCTCTTATGTTAGAGGGAGGGATTGGCTGCCTCCCTGCACTCATAATGGCTGCAGTAAGTGGATGTGCCACTAACACCATCCTCAATTGGATTTGCTATAGAAAATAATCACTCTCATGGCTCGACATTAACCCTTGTACGCTTGTCCGGGGACTAGTAAAAAAATAAAAAATAAATATATAGAGAGATTTAAGTTGTCTATATGAACAAATAAGAAAAATCACAATATCATACAATTACTCCAATCAGAATTGGATCAGAGAGGCCAACGTTTGAATAATATTTATTTTTTATGTACATACATTTTTTTAAAGCCTGCATGTCAAAGTGTAGGTCATATGCATATTGACTGAGAGAGGCTGCAGGAAATGTAGCCAAACATTGAGACTTTAGGTTACTTAAATATAGACTCAACACCAGTCATGTTCAACAAATATAATGTAGGATAATTAACATGAACATCTAGAGGCTTGATTCTGCCAACATACTTGAGGCACAGTTCGTTCAGATCAAATGGGAACAAGACCAGAGAGTATAATCAATATCAGTAGTACTATACAATATGAAATAAAAAGTCAAGTTGAACAAAAACACAAGAAATAATACATTTTGTGCAACAACAAAAAAAAAGTTACATAAACGCCAAAACAATCACAAAATAGCAACGTTGGATCAGAGCTCGCAAGACTGTAGCCATACAGCACGTGGCCATCTCAAACAGTCTTGGACAGTCACCTGAGATCAGTGAGTTTGGGATACACACAGTGGCATATTATCACCTTCAGTGATCGCAACACTCAACTGACCAAATCCAGTGTGGGAGTGTCTATTAATCTTCACGTTTTCCCTGCTCATGAATGTCTTTGCTAAGTTATGGTTTTATTAAATCCATCCGTCAATGCCAAACCCCCAAACGTCTTCCGCTTCAGTTTCTTCAGACGGTAACCTTGTTTGACTCTCGGCCAGCAGGCAGTAGCCTAGTTACGTAGTCCTGCCATGCTCTCTCTCTCTCTCACTCTCTCTCTGATGTTGGCTTGTATATTTAACAGGGAGGTTGAAGCCTGCTACAGAGGGCCAGTCGTCGCATTAGACATGAAAGCAGCCTCCGGCAACAGCCCTGTAGACTGACTAGAATATCAATCTATCCTCTTCCTCCTTTCATTATATCCCTCCGCACCTGAAGCTCTCAGAGTGATGAGGTGCAGCGAGCAGGCCGGTGGAGGTGGAGAAATAAGTGTACATCCAAAATGACAACCTATTCCCTATTTAGTGCACTACTTTTGACCAGGGCCCTGGTAAGAAGTAGTGCGCTACATAGGGAATAGGGTGCCATTTTGGACTGACGGTGCCTGGGAAGGGAAATGCTTAATTTCACTCAAGTGTATGGAGGGGAAATTGCAGGTATGGAAGAAATAAAGTGCCAGTGTTATGAATTCTGTTCCTGAATCACTCAAGCTTTACGTGCTGGGATTCTGTGAAAGCCCTGATGGTTTGTACACAGTTGTCAAGTTTTATTAGTCGTATGCACAGGATACACAATGGTATACACTGTCCAACGCAATGCTTATTTGCATGTTTCGTCTTGACAATGCAACAACAATGACAAATAATAAAAGATAAGCATATAAAGTAAATATACAACATAATTAAATACGTTTTGATTTATTGTGCTTTTACTGATCATAATTTTTCTCTCTTCACAGATGGTGTATGGGATGGGTAGAATGTCATTCTCCATTAATACAATTGCAACACAACAGAAAAAGTAAACTATTTAATAGCGTTCTTTAGAGAAACTGTATTGTACATAACTTGAATGGAAAATGGGTTCATGCATGGTGTTTGAGAATGTATTGTACAAAGCTTATGTATCTCGCCTTAGAAGCCTGATTAGTGGGAATCTCAGTCTCGCAGGGGTGCTGTGCCACTGAACTACAACCACTTACAGAATGTATTTATATTTTTGGACAAGTAAAGCTTATCTTCTGTGTCTCTTCATTTGTCTCTCTCTCTGGATAATAACACTGTCCCCTAATCTGATGGAGCCAGTGCAGTGCTCGGGGAGCATCCGTTGGAGTTACCTTCAAAAGCTTCAGAGGAGATTGAGTCTTTTTTCAGAGAGTAAGGTGGCACTATTCTGTGGGTATTCTATGCGGTACCCAAGGCTTGGTCACGGGGCCATGGTTGGCGGAGCGGTCTGTTTCCATACCTAAGCTACTGATTAGTGCTCGGTGATGATATCTCCTAGACACGCCCATTGCTCATGTGTGAGGAAAAACAACAGCTGTGGTTGTGAAATTAATTAAGAGCCTTTTGTTAATTATACATTATTTATTGAATGTGTTAAATGTCAATATCCTCCAACACTCCCACTTCTCAGTTCAGACAATGGCTGCCTCCTGATATGCTGTTGTCTCTGAGAGAAGACCGGGAGGGGCGGGGCAGCTGGCTGCTAGGAGGAGGGATGTGGTCTTTTGTGCGTTCCGTTGGTTTAAGAACTGCAATGCTGCTGTTTTTTTTCACGCTCAACAGTTTCACGTGTGTATCAAGAAAGGTCCACTACCCAAAGGACATCCAGCCAACTTGACACAACTGTGGGATGCATTGAAGTTGACATGGGTCAGCATCCATGTGGAACACTTTCGACACCTTGTAGAGTCCATGCCCCAACGAATTGAGGCTGTTCTGAAGGTTAAAGGGGAATGCAACTCAATATTAGAACACTATGTGAGCAAAATGTTCAGAACATCAAATTAAATGTTGATTGTGTCACTGATCTACACAAAATACCCCATAAGGTCAAAGTGGAATTTGGTTTTTAGAAATATAAAAATAATTTTAAAATGAAGAGAATATATTGAGTCAATTCAACCTCTTTGTTATGACTTGGACTAACTGTGTGCAA
Organism: Oncorhynchus clarkii lewisi; assembly: GCF_045791955.1. Lineage (NCBI taxonomy): Eukaryota > Metazoa > Chordata > Actinopteri > Salmoniformes > Salmonidae > Oncorhynchus > Oncorhynchus clarkii. Next base: position 17,733,812 of record NC_092154.1, on the reverse strand, counting down.
TAATGGTGTTTAACATTTTTGAATGACTACCCCCATCTCTGTACCCCACACATACAAAGGTCCCTCAGTCGAGCAGTGAATTTCAAGCACAGACTCAAGAGCAAAGACCAGGGAGGTTTTCCAATGCCTCACAAAGAAGGGCACCTATTGGTATATGGGTAATAAAAAAAAGCAGAATTTGAATATCCCTTTGAGCATGGTAAAGTTATTAATTACACTTTCGATGGCGTATCAATACACCCAGTCACTACAAAGATACCGGCGTCCTTCCTAACTCAGTTTACGAAGATGGATCAAAACATTGTTGTTACTCCACAATACTAACCTAAATGAGAGTAAAAAGGAAGCCTGTACAGAATACATAATATTCCAAAACATGCATCCTGTTTACAACAAGGCACTAAAGTAATACTGCAAAAAATATGTCAAAGGAATTCATTTTTTGTCTTGAATACAAAGCATTATGTTTGGGACAAACACGACAAATTACTGAGTACCGCTCTTCATATTTTATAGACTAGGGTCTGTTGTCTGCTTTCCAACAGACACTGGGAGACAAATCCACGTTTCAGCAGGACAATAGCCTAAAACGCTAGGCCAAATATACACTGGCGTTAATTACCAAGATGACATTGAATGTTCCTGAGTGGCCTAGTTACAGTTTTGACTTACAGTACCACAACTACTCATTCAAGGGTTTTTCTTTCTATATTGTAGAATATTAGTAAAGACATCAAATCTATCAAATGACACATAAGGAGTTATGTAGAGTTGAAGTCAGAAGTTTACATACACCTTAGCCAAATATATTTAATCTCAGTTTTTCACAATTCCTGACATTTATTCCATTTATTAAAAATTCCCTGTTTTAGGTCCGTTAGGATCACCACTTTATTTTTAGAATGTGAAATGTCAGAATAATAGAAAATACATTTATTTCAGCTTTTATTTCTTCACATTCCCAGAGGGTCAGAAGTTTACAACACTCAATTAGTATTTGGAAGCATTGCCTTTAAATTGTTTAACTTGGGTCAAACATTATGGGTAGCCTTCCACAAGCTTCCCACAATAAGTTGGGTGAATTTTGGCCCATTCCTCCTGACAGAGCTGGTGTAACTGAGTCAGGTTTGTAGGCCTCCTTGCTCGTACACGCTTTTTCAGTTCTGCCCATAAATTGTCTATAGGATTGAGGTCAGGGCTTTGTGATGGCCACTCCAATACCTTGACTTTGTTGTCCTTAAGCCATTTTGCCACAACTTTGGAAGTATGCTTAGAGTCATTGTCCATTTGGAAGACACATTTGCGACCAAGCTTTAACTTCCTGACTGATGTCTTGAGATGTTCCTTCAATATATCTGCATCATTTTCGTTCTTCATGATGCCATCTATTGTGAAGTGCACCAGTCCCTCCTGCAGCAAAGCACTCCCACAACATGATGCTGCCACCCCCGTTCTTCACGGTTGGGATGGTGTTCTTCGGCTTGCAAGCCTCCCCTTTTTTCCTCCAAACATAATGATGGTCATTATGGCCGAACAGTTCTATTTTTGTTTCATCAGACCAGAGGACATTTCTCCAAAAAGTTAGATCTTTGTCCCCATGTGCAATTGCAACCCCGTGGTTTCTTCCTTTGCTGAGCGACCTTTCAGGTTATTTCAATTTAGAACTCGTTTTACTGTGGATATAGATACTTTTGCACCTGTTTCATCCAACATCTTCACAAGGTCCTTTGCTGTTGTTCTGGGATTGATTTGCACTTTTCACACCAAAGTACGTTCATCTCTAGGAGACAGAACGTGTCTCCTTCTTGAGCGGTATGACGGCTCCGTGGTCCCATGGTGTTTATACGTGAGTACTATTGCTTGTACAGATGAACGTGGTACCTTCAGGCGTTTGGAAATTGCTCCCAAGGATGACACATACTTTTGGAGGTCTGCTAATCTTTTTCTGAAGCCTTGGCTGATTTCCTTTGATTTTCCCATGATGTCAAGCAAAGAGGTACTGAGTTTGAAGGTAGGCCTTGAAATACATCCACAGGTACACCTCCAATAGACTTTTAATGACTCCAACCTAAGTGTATGTAAACTTCCAACTTCAACTGTAGTAACAAATGAAGTGTTAAACAAATCAAAGTAGATTTTAGATTTTAGATTCTTCAAAGTAGCCACCCTTTGCCTTGATGACCGCTTTGAACACTCTTGTCATTCTCTCAACCAGCTTCATGAGGTAGTCACCTGAAATCAGTTTCAATTAGCAATTATGCCTTGTGTGTCAACTTTTGACTGGTACTGTAAATCAGCTTGAAAATCGATGGCAAGACTTGAAAATGGCTGTCCAGCAATATTCAACAACCAACTTGACAGAGCTTGAATTATTTAAAAATTAATATTGGGCAAATATTGTACAATCCATCTTTGCCAAAGCTCTTAGAGACTTTCCCAGAAAGACTCACAGCTGTAATTGCTGCCAAAGGTGATTATATTGACTCTGGGTTGAATACGTACCTAATCAAAATGCGTTAGTGATTTATTTTCCATTGAGATGTGTGTGTATATATATATATATATATACACACACATCTCAATGGAAAATAAATATATATATATATATATTAGAGATCATTTTTTCTATTTCTTTTTTTTACTTTAGAGTATTTTGTATAGATCGTTGAAAGAAAATGACAATTAAATCCATTTTAATCCCTCTTTGTAACACAACAAAAAGTGGGGAAAATTCTGTGAATACTTTCTGAAATCACTAAGTATCGTGATATCATATCGTGAGGTCCCTGGCAATTAACAGCCCTCTTTTATAGAGAGCACTTCTTTTGACCAGAGTTCTATGGGCCCTGGTCAAAAGTAGTGCACTACATACGGAATAGGGTACCCTTGTTTTATCTCTTATGGTTGTGATCCTCTAGCAGTCGTTCTAGGACCATTCCCAGCTATTACCCACGTAATAGAAACAGGCATGAGTAGTGGAAAGTGCTCGTTCCTTATGATTGTTTCCATCATAGCCCTTGTAAAACATGCTTGTATTATATTTGGTAGATTGTACGAGTTCAGGGTGGATGTTAACCAAGCACTTGCGTGTCTCAGGGACGGTTCAATAAAGCGTGGAGGTTGCAGTGGCAGTGTTTATTTTTATGGAGAACGGGTGTGTTGGGCATTTGTAAATCCCACAAAACAGCAAGCACCTTCCATGATGTTCTCAACCCACCATTGTATTCCATAAAGGCTTAATTGGGACATTTGTTAATTCAAATAGTGTACAGTATTCCTGCTTTACCATAAATATCATTAAACTCCTTTGTTTGCACATCGATATAAAACGACCCCAGCAGGATGGTTGATGGTAAGTGTTTTTCAGTTGTGACTTGTTGCCAAGGCGTGCGCTGCTGTCAGACCTGTGGAAGGCAGATTGCCGGGAGGGATAGATGGAGGAGAAAGAAGGCTGGGAGGATGGCATGCTCATTGTCCCTTTAATGTTACTCAGCCCATCTCCGACCCAACTATGACTCATCACGGTGCCACTATGTGAAATGAGCCTGGACGCTCGACAGTAGGGCAGAAAAATGCACTGACTTCCATTCCATCACCTTGGCATGAAAATATTCTCTCATTAGAAAGCTGAGTGCAACACTAGTCATCCGGTACAGTAGCGATTCCCACCTTCACCCTGACGTCTCCTGTGGAATCCTGATGGATCTCCTAATAGGGATGTGTGGTTTTATCTCCTCGACAGGCCTACCAGGCGAAGGTGGGTGAATCCTGTCTTAAAAGGTTTACCTTGAAAGCCAGGGCGCACTGCCCTCTGAAACCTCCAAGCAACCATAGCTCCGGGGGGGAAATGGGGGAAGTCACCGTCAGCTCACCTTTCCTCCGCCTCGGGTTATTTTCGCTCTCGCTGTGTGTGTGTGTGTGTGGGAGAAAGGGCTCTGAGATGCAGTGGGGATGGTGGGTTTACTATGGTGTCAAAGAACCGAAAGGGAACTCCAGATAGACGTACATACAGTTGTATCAGAAACACTTCTAGAAGCAGAACTTCATATGAAAGTTAAGCTTCAGTATGGAACCGGAATGACTTACTCCTATTCCATTCCAGGTTGCCCTGGCGCTTCTCTTTAGTGCCAATTAAGGCTGACTCCAATTAGTTGATTGTTTGGTCGTTAGGCTGTTGGTCGACCGTCATTGTTTTAGTCGAGCAGTAACAAATATACACTACCGTTGAAAAGTTTGAGGTCATTTAGAAATGTCCTTGTTTTTGAAAGAAAAGCATTTTTTTTTGTCCTTTTAAAATAACATCAAATTGATCAGAAATACAGTGTAGACATTGTTAATGTTGTAAATGACTATTGTAGCTGGAAACGGCTGATTGTTTATGGAATATCTACATAGGCGTACAGAGGCCCATTATCAGCAACCATCACTCCTGTGTTCCAATGGCACGTTGTGTTAGCTAATCCAAGTTTATAATTTTAAAAGGCTGATTGATAATTAGAAAACCCATTTGCAATTATGTTAGCACAGCTGAAAACTCTTGTTCTGATTAAAGAAGCAATAAAACTGGCCTTCTTTAGACTCGTTTAGTATCTGGAGCATCAGCATTTCTGGGTTCGATTACAGGCTCGAAATGGCCAGAAACAAATAACTTTCTTCTGAAACTCGTCAGTCTATTCTTGTTCTGAGAAATTAAGGCTATTCCATGCGAGAAATTGCCAAGAAACTGAAGATGTCGTACAACGCTGTGTACTACTCCCTTCACAGAACAGCGCAAACTGTCTCTAACCAGAATAGAAAGAGGAGTGGGAGGCCCCGGTGCACAACTGAGCAAGAGGACAAGTACATTAGAGTGTCTAGTTTGAGAAACAGACACCTCACAAGTCCTCAACTGGCAGCTTCATTAAATAGTACCCGCAAAACACCAGTCTCAACGTCAACAGTGAAGAGGCGACTCCGGGATGCTGGCATTCTAGGCAGAGTTCCTCTGTCCAGTGTCTTTGTTCTTTTGTCCATCTTAATCTTTTATTTTTATTGGCCAGTCTGAGATATGGCTTTTTCTTTGCAACTCTGCCTAGAAGGCCAGCATCCCGGAGTTGCCTCTTCACTGTTGACGTTACCATGAAAGCCAGGGCTCCACTCTGGGGTACCGGCACCTCAAGAAAACTTGAGGTGCCGATACTCCGCTCCAGTGAGCTCCTGCCCAAGTCAAGCACTGCTTTTTATCCCTTGCACAAATAACCTACAGGGGTGTCTGTCCCAAACTCACTAGTGCTGGAAACTCTGACGGCGCAGAATATTTTATACAATGTTGAAAGTTCGCTCATGAAAGCTTTGGGCTGGACCCAAGTTAAATAGTTGATACAATGTTTCAAGTTCGTTACAGACAGGCCATGTCTAGCCATTGTTATTTAAAGGATATTTTTTTGGGCTATTTTTACATAGTTGGTAATGGCATTAGAAGTTCGTTTTTTAAGTTGATAATTTTGACTTAGATTTTAATAGAATTCAGATTAACCACATGACATTGATTTTGCGATATGAAGATGTTATTATAAATTAAATGAAACTGTTTAATGAACATTTGCATATGAAACCATAACTGGCACGCAGATCTGTATAAATGGTAAGATAAATTGGCATTTCATGTGAGAAATGTTTGCAACTTCAGGAGAGTAGTGGCAGAATCTGCGAAAGCCAGCTGGAGCGGGGGGAGAATAGTTGGGTCAGGTTACGGTTTCTCTTCTGGTTATCTAGATCTCTGGCGCCCTCTTGAGGCATTTGTCGTATTTCATTAAAGCGTAAGCTTAAAGCATCTGACAAACTCAATATAGTTGATTTTATTATAACACATGGGGTGTGTCTATACATGGAAAAATACACAAAAACATTTTGACCAATCGATTTCGGTCGACCAGTATTTTATTTAGTCGAGGACAGCCCTAGTGGCAATAGTCACTGTCAAGTACTGTCTCAGGAGGTTATCTACTGCCAGCTGAAGGAACCATTACCACTACTTTATCAAATTTTCCACCTGTGGCAGCTGGTAGATCTTCTCCACTTAGCCACCAAGCAGCCATTCTGTTTGGGGGCTCATTTCATTATTTCCCCCTGACTCAGTCTGTGCATGCAGTGTTTGACATTAAAGAATGAATTCCCAAATCAATTGCATGCCGTCACAATAATTAAATCTGGCTTCTGCAAGTCTGTTGTGTGTTGAGCTCCATGGTGATGAAGCGTTGTTTCTATGTAATCAGCGGGCAGATGATACCTCACAGTTCCTGAGTGTTGGCTGAGGCAGCTTGTTGACAGGTTCCGAATCTCTCCTCTACCCTCCCCCCCCACAACTTCAGATTGCTGAAGCACCCCTGTCTCTTAGCTACAGGCTCTAGTACTAGTGACACAGCCAAATCCTCTAAGTGAAATGACAGATTCTGACGACACAGAGAGTGTCTTCGTTCTCCACGATTAGCAAATGATGACTTTTGTTAGAAGTGTCACTGAACTCCAGTCACTCAGCTGGTATGATGCTATAAGTGGTGATGATAGTGCTGTATGAATGTGATTGTTGTTTCTACCTTGTTGTGCGTTGCTGCTTGTGTTTCAGCTTAGTCTCCTCTCTCTTAGTGCATATGATACCTGACCCTGCTTTGTGGCTAATGCAGGACTGTAATTATAGAGGAGCAATGCCATTTCCTGCACGTTAACCCATTTACCATTCATGTTACAGCACTTATGGCTCAGGTAGAAACATCCCTCCTGGGTAATTTTTTGAAAACCATTGAAGAGATTGTAAAACCATGGATGAGAAAGATGGGCAAAAATGACTCTGTGGTCTTCCTTTGTTGTACAGCTCATGGTTCCTCAGCGATAAATCCACGATAATCGAGAATTTCAATAATCATTTCTCTATGGCTGGCCATGCTTTCCTCCTGGCTACCCCAACCCCGGCCAACAGCTCCGCACCCCTGCAGCTACTTGCCCAAGCCTCCCCAGCTCCTCCTTCACCCAAATCCAGATAGCAGATGTTCTGAAAGAGCTGCAAAACCTGGACCCGTACAAATCAGCTGGGCTAGACAATTTGGACCCTCTCTTTCTAAAATTATCCACCGCCATTGTTGCAACCCCTATTACTAGTCTGTTCAACCTCTTTTTCGTACCGTTCGACATTCCTAAAGATTGGAAAGCTGCCGCGGTCATCCCCTTATTCAAAGGGGGAGACACTCCAGACCCAAACTATTTAAAACCTACAGTTGAAGTCGGAAGTTTACATACACCTTAGCCAACTATATTTAAACTCAGTTTTCACAATTCCTGACATTTAATCCTAGTAACAATTCCCCGTTTTGGGTCAGTTAGGATCACCACTTTATTTTAAGAATGTGAAATGTCAAAATAATAGTAGAGAGAAGGATTTATTTCAGCTTTAATTTATTTCATCACATTCCCAGTGGGTCAGAACCAGTGGGTCAGAAGTTTACATACACTCAATTAGTATTTGGTAGCATTGCCTTTAAATTGTTTAACTTGTGTCAAATGTTTCGGGTAGCCTTCCACAAGCTTCCCACAATAAGTTGGGTGAATTTTGGCCCATTCCTCCTGACAGAGCTGGTGTAACTGAGTCAGGTTTGTAGGCCTCCTTGCTCGCACACGCTTTTTCAGTTCTGCCCACAAATTATCTATAGGATTGAGGTCAGGGCTTTGTGATGGCCACTCAAATACCTTGACTTTGTTGTCCTTAAGCCATTTTGCCACAACTTTAGAAGTATGCTTGGGGTCATTGTCCATTTGTAAGACCCATTTGCGACCAAGCTTTAAACTTCCTGACTGATGTCTTGAGATGTTGCTTCAATATATCCACATAATTTCCGTTCCTCATGATGCCATCTATTTTGTGAAGTGCACCAGTCCCTCCTGCAACAAAGCAACCCCACAACATGATAATTCCCCCGTGCTTCACGGTTGGGATGGTGTTCTTCGGCTTGTAAGCATCCCCCTTTTTCCTACAAACATAACGATGGTCTTTATGATATATACAGAAAAAAGAGTTGGCCCGAGAATTAAACCCTGTGAAATCCCCATAAAGACGATGGTCTTTATGATATATACAGAAAAAAGAGTTGGCCCGAGAATTAAACCCTGTGAAATCCCCATAAAGACTGCCAGAGGTCCGGACAACAGGCCCTCCGATTTGACACACTGAACTCTATCTGAGAAGTAGTTGGTGAACCAGGCGAGGCAGTCATTTGAGAAACCAAGGCTGTTGAGTCTGCTGATAAGAATATGGTGTTTGACGGAGTCGAAAGCCTTGGCCAGGTCGATGAAGACGGCTACACAGTACTGTCTTTTATCGACAGCGGTTATGATATTGTTTAGTACCTTGAGCGTGGCTGAGGTGCACCCGTGACCAGATCGGAAACCGGATTGCACAGCAGAGAAGGTACGGTGGGATTCTAAATGGTCAGTGATCTGTTTGTTAACTTGGCTTTCGAAGACTTTGGAAAGGCAGGGCAGGATGGATATACAGTTGAAGTTGGAAGTTTACGTACACTTAGGTTGGAGTCATTAAATCTAGTTTAATACAGTGGTAGCTTTTGTATGCAAGCTACTCTGGCTGGCTGGCTGGCTGGCAGTCATAATATGAACCCTCTATGGAAATGTGTGTATCTTACAAGCACTTACATGTAGGCTATTTTGCTCTAGGGTGCCTACAAGCCTCACAAGGCTCAACAGCCAGTTTGTTTAAACATGACTGGCAGTCTACCAAACTTGTCTGCTTTATCGAGTTTCAAGTTTCGATGTCACATGCACAAGTGCAGTGAAATGCCTTTCTTCCAAACTCAAAACCCAACAATGCAGTAATCAATAACAATGTAATACTAGAAAAAACAGAAATATAAATAAGAATATGAAATAAACAAAGTAGGCAAGCATAATATATACAGGAAATATTTAAAAAGTCAGATCCAATACCATATTTACAAAGGATTCTGGAGTGATTGAGGCAGATATGTATAGGGGTAAGGTGAATAGGCAACAGGATAAAAGATAAACAGAGTAGCAGCAGCTTGTATGTGAGTGGGTGTGTGGGTGTGTAGAGTCAGTGTAAATGTATGTGCATATTATATGTGAGTGAGTGTGCATAGAGACAAAAATAGTTTGCAAATAAAAGTTCAATAAAGATAGAAGGTTCGCTATTTATCAGTGTTATTGCTTGGAGATAGAAGCTGTTCAAGAGCCTGTTGGTACCAGACTTGATGCATCGGTACCGCTTGCCGTGCGGAAGCAGAGAGAAAAGACTATGGCTTGAGTAGTTGGATTTTCCAGGCCTTACTTCCACACTGCCTGATATAGATTCTCTCATCTAGGCTTTTTACCAAAGGGGCCCAGACTGCCTGAAGGGCCCCTTCTAGCTGCTCCCTCCTCGCATCAGGGCCAGCATTTACTAATAATAATACCGCAAGTCTGCTCGTAGCCACAGGCTGCTCCAGTTCCACTCTTTCATATTCAGCCACACAGTGAAACAATGAGAAATTGTCCTTTTTAATGTTAAGCCTAGCTGAGGTGTATTGGTGCGGTCCAGAAAACAGAAATGAGTCATGTTGTATTATGTATGACTGGCACCCAGTTGGTTCTGGTTCAATAACACAGGACAAAATAGGCTTGACAAAATAAAGAAGACTTAGTCATAACCAATTTCTCAGAAAGTCGCACAAACTAAAAGTAAAATGTTTTGTTATATACTCCGATAACCTTTGGTTGGTCACAAATTGGTCTACAAATGTTATCACAGTTTTCTGCCTTGAGACTTAGCAGCATTGTGCAGGCTTGGGCTTTGTTGTCAGCCAGTGTCACTAATGTACTTAGATTCATCCTCACAGTGTTCGATTCAACCTTGACTTGGTGCTTCTCATTGTGTGGCTCTCTATCAACACGCAAGCCTGAGAATATCTGTGCTGTTTCCTCACTGCACTGCCGCAGTGGAACAGAACACAACTCCATTATATTCTTATGCTCTAACGCCTTGTTCATATTAGTACTTTAAGTCATGAATGTGCTTTGCAAATTCTTTCTTACAAATTCTTTGAACACACCGACAGTGTCATTGTATTTTGGTACACCAGAATTACATTAATTTCCAATGAAACTCTGCTTTTGCCTTGCATTGCGTTGCAGAGGCAGTTGCAGTGCGTTGGATTTGGTGCATACGTTGGATTTATCGAACGTATGCGTCAAACTGTATGCGTAGACGGCTTGACAGAAATGGTAGTAGAAGGTAAATGTTGAACTTTTGTTGCATACGTATCCAGATGATGCTGCGTACTAATTAGCGCAATAACGCTGTCGGTGTGTTCGAAGCTTTAGTCCTATTCGTTCCTGGGTGAACATAAGTACTAAAGATTTTCAACGCTGCCAAGCAAATTCTGCAGTGACCATAATCTTAAACTAAACTCTCTGGCCCTGAGCTTTTCCATTAGCCTCAGATTGTACTGCTCTTGTTTTTTTAAGACCGTTTTCATTCAGATCAGCTAGCCGATTGTAATATTAGAGCTCAGAGTAATTGAGTTTCTACGGAAGCCTGTCTCTGCCTCCTCTCTTGGCGTTGCCGCCGCCAATATGGTACTGTAAATTCTTTCTCTGAACATCTGTCGTACAGTCATTGTTAATCAAGTAGTTAGGCAAACCCAGAGTCATATATTAATACATTCTATACATGGCTCTGGGCAAACTTCTCTGCTCCCTCCATGTACCTAATGATTTGTTGTTTTGGTCTTAGACCTAAGCATAAACTGTAAAATTGTGTGCAACTGGGCATTGATGTTTGCAACTTGATTGATGCATTATCAATTACTGTGATTAGTGCTTGAAACTGATAAAGTAAGACGATTAGTGTTTCAAAATTCCAGGAACTTTCAATAAATTACCTTGTTTTCCCGGTTGGAGGATTCCCGGAATCGGGTGGGAATAATCAGGAATTCCGGAGTCTTCCAGTCTTCCCTGAGTTTTGCAACCCGAAACGATATCACGGCAACAAAAAAAAAGCGTATTAGCTAAAGTCACAGAATAACTACTGGGCTTAATTTTTTTGAACATTGAACAATATGTTGATGTTGAAACAACAATTTCTTTCAAAAATAAAACACCATATTAAATAACAGAATAATGTCTTAAATGTTCCTTATGAAAACCCATATGAAACTCGGAGCATACAAAATTATTTTACAATTACATATATTACAACTGTTTTAAAATGTAATTAGAAACATATCAGGGTTAATTGGCTCAACTATGGCCATAATATTGTGTCAATTTACATTACATGTTAGTCATTTAGCAGACACTCTTATCCAGAGCCACTTAACAAGAGCAATTAGGGTTAAGTGCCTTGCTCAAGGGCACATTGACAGAATTTTCACCTAATCTGCTCTGGGATTTGAACCAGCGACCTTTCATTCCTATGATTCATTACAGCTACAGTGCATTCAGAAAGTATTCAGACCCCTTTTTCCACATTTTGTTACATTACAGCCTTATTCTAAAATGGATTAAATACATTTTTTTCCTCATCAACCCACACACAATACCCCATAATGACAAAACGAAAACAGGTTTTTAGATTTAAAAAGAAAAACAGAAATACATGAATTACGTAAGTATTCAGACCCTTTGCTATGAGACTCGAAATTGCTGCATGCTGTTTCCATTGACCATCCTTGAGATGTTTCTACAAGTTGATTGGAGTCCACCTGTGGTAAATTGAATTGATTGGACATGATTTGGAAAGGCACACACCTGTCTATATAAGGTCCCACAGTTGACAGTGCATGTCAGAGCAAAAACCAAGCCACGAGGTCAAAGGAATTGTCCGTAGAGCTCAGAGACAGGATTGTGTTGGCACAGATCTGGGGAAGGGTACCAAAACATTTCTGCAGCATTGAAGGTCCCCAAGGACACAGTGGACTCCATCATTCTTAAATGGAAGAAGTTTGGAACCACCAAGACTCTTCCTTGAGCTGGTCGCCCACCCAAACTGAGCAATCAGGGGAGAAGCGCCTTGTTCATGGAGGTGACCAAGAACCCGATGGTCACTGTGACAGAGCTCCAGAGTTCCTCTGTGCAGATAGGAAAACCTTCCAGAAGGACAACCATCTCTGCAGCACTTTTTCAGGCCTTTGTGGTAGAGTGGCCAGATGGAAGCCACTCCTCAGTAAAAGGCACATGACATTAAAAGGCAAACTCCTGCTTGGAGTTTGTCAAAAGGCACCCAAAGACCATGGGAAACAAGATTCTCTGGTTTGATGAAACCAAGATTGAACTCTTTGGCCTGAATGCCAATTGTCACGTCTGGTGGAAACCTGGCACCATCCCTACGTTGAAGCATGGTGGTGGCAGCATCATGCTGTGGGGGTGTTTTTCAGCGGCAGGGACTAGTCAGGATCGATTGAAAAGATGATCAGAGCAAAGTACAGAGAGATCCTTGATGAAAACCTGCTCCAGAGTGTTTGGGACCTCAGACTGGGGCGAAGGTTCACCTTCCAACAGGACAACAACCCTAAGCACACAGCCAAGACAACGCAGGAGTGGCATCGGGACAGGTCTCTGAATGTCCTTGAGTGGCCCGGCCAGAGCCCGGACTTGAACCTGATCGAACATCTCTGGAGAGACCTGAAAATAGCTGTGCAGCAAAGCTCCACATCCAACCTTACGGAGCTTGAGAGGATCTGCAGAGAAGAATGGGTGAAGCTCCCCAAATACAGTGTGTAACAGACAGACCTATAAAATGTTTAGGAGGGAAGTTTGGTAGGGTGACCTGATGTGTAATAACTATGAAAATCATTTTGTCAAACAGATTTTGGATCCCGCAACGCAGTTGGCATCAGTTGCTGGGAATGCTTGTCTCTTTCCAATGATCCTGCCGACCACGGATAGGTCTGAGGAGCTATTTGACGTCGCAGCTAACTTGCTATATATCAAGCTAGCGGGGTTTGGCCTCCCGAGTGCCGCGGTGGTCTAAGGCACTGCATCACAGTGCTAGTTGTGCCACTAGAGATTATAGGTTTGAGTCCAGGCTCTGTCGCAACCGGCTGCGACCGGGAGACCCATGTGGCGGCACACAATTGGCCCAGCGGCGTCCTGATTGGCCGGCAGGGATGTCCTTGTCCCTTCACGTGCTAGCGACTCCTGTGGCGGGCCTGACACAGTGCACACTGACACGGTCGCCAGGTGTATGGTGTTTCCTCCGACACATTGGTGCGGCTGGCTTCCGGGTTAAGTGGACATTGTGTCAAGAAGCAATGCGGCTTGGTTGGGTTGTGTTTCGTGGGACGCACGTCTCTCGACCTTCGCCTCTCCAAAGTCCGTATGGGAGTTGCAGCAATGAGACAAGACTGTAACTACTAATTAGATACCACAAAATTGGAGAGAAAGGGTAAAAAAACAAACTTGCGGTGGTGACCTGAATGCTGCCCGCGACGCGGTTAGCCATTGTGGCTGGGACGGCGGATTGTCCCGGGTTTGTGGCTGTCTAGATCCCTGCTGTTTGTTGTTTTCAATCTTCTCTGTGACCTGCCCTGTCTGGAACTGCGAGGAGTAACAGCGTAACCTACGTTGCTAGCTACCATGACAAAGACCAAAGCCGGTGGGAGTACCGTTGACACTGGTGTCTCTCTATCAAACATGAAGGATCTTTTAAGCAAACAAAAATAGACCTACAAGCAGTTGTTACAACAAGAAAATAGCTTGAAGTGTTTTGTCCAAATACTTGTGGATTCTACTAATAAAATAATGGACGACCTGACCAGAGAGGACCAGGACCTGAAGAACAGTTTGCAGTTCTCCCAGGGTCAGCTCGATAAGTTGAAATAGGAGAACAGCAAGATAACAGCAATCTGTAAGTCATTGAGAGAGGACATCAGCTCTGTATGTGAATCCATGACAACAATGACAGATAAATCAGACTCGAGGGACAATCAAGGCGGAACAACGTGGTTGTGGATGGAATTGTTGAATCTCCACATGAGACCTGGACGGAGTCTGAGGACAAAGTGAGGGAAATGATCTCTGAGAAATTGAAGATGGACCACAGGAAGATTGAGGTGGAGCGCGCCCACAGGACTGGAAAACCCACCACGTATATCTTCCTCAACGAGGACTATCCTGAAGCTGTGCGCCAGAAGAGGAAAGCACTGATCCCAACCATGAAAGCTGCCAGAGCGCGTAGAGATTATTGCTTACATTTGCTGTGACAGGCTCATTATCCACCCTCCTTATGACAGGCTCATTGTTGTTCTTTTGGGGTGTTGCTATAGGCCATCAAGTGCCAACAATCAGTATCTAAATAATACGTGTGAAATGTTTGATAGTGTATGTGAGGTATCTGGAGGCGAAAGAAACAAACACCTGTTTAGGCGAGGTGCTGGCTTATTATAACCTGATGAAGACAGCTTGTCTGTCGAAATGTTGGATATTAGGTTATTAAAGTATTGCATCTGAGTTCTTTGAGTGTGCGGCTCTCCTTTTCTTTTTCAAGTGTATGTGATGTAAACAGAGAGGTCTACTTTCTTGGGGACCTAAATATTGGCTGGTTTTCATCAAGCTGTCTGCTCAAGAGGAAGCTTCTTACTTTAACCAGTGCCTGTAGTCTGTTTCAGGTTATTAATCAACCTACCGGGGTGTTTAAAAACACTACAGGAACAAGATCATCCACATATATCGATCACATTTGTATTGCATTGGATGCAGTGATCACAATATAGTGGCTATATCCAGGATTTTTGTATTTTTATTTACTTTGGGCAACAGTTGGTCCACTCTGGACTCCAAAGGCAACAAGCCCACATCCCAGAACTCCTGTACCCCTATGTGGGTCCTAGGGGGGACATTCAGCATATACCCGATAACATTATTTTGCATGACCTGCATTCTCTTTTTCAGCTTTTTTGATAGCCCACTATACCAAGCAGAGCAGGCATAATCAAAATGACACTGAATCAAGGTTGAGACAAGCAGTTTCTTAACTTTTAAGTGGTAAACTATCTAGTGTTACGATATGAATATTTCAATTTGTTTGCCATTTTAGTAATAGTTTTTTGCAGCAATCAGGCCTCCAGAAAGGGATTGATCTAGGTTCACACCAAGATAAGATACTTGTTTTAGATTCAATCTCCTTGTCTGCATAGTTTACTGTTATCTTGTCAGCCCTAAGCAATCTACATTTTGTTTAAACCAAAACCGATTAAGTTTTTCCCAAATGTAGTGACAATTTGTTGTCAGACAACCAATCTCTAACAAAATGCAATTCCTTACTCAGGGTCTCCTCTATGTAAACTGTATCCTTCCCAGATACCAGTATGGCTGAATCAGCTTAAAGCAAGAGTTTGCACTTTACTGTATCTGGCATATCATTAACATATATATAAGAAATAAGAGAGGCCCTAAAATTGATCCCTGCGGTACTCCACAGGATATTTCTTTGGCCTCTGACAGAACATCACCAACATTATATACTTGTCCTAAACCAATTTACTTCTACATAATTTAGACCCATGCATGTCAGTTTCATTAGGAGAATATCATGGTCTACAGATTCAAAAGCTTTCTGCAAGTCTACCATGACCATACCTGTATAGTTCCCCTTCTCACTTTCCTGCTTAATGTGGTCAAAAAGGTGGATAAGGCAAGTATCAGTGGAATGAGCTGTTCTGAAGCCAGATTGTAGTTCAAAAATAAGTTTGTGCTCAAGAAGGTATCCCTGAAGTTGGAAAGCCAAAGTTTCAACAGCTGGGCCTAAAACAGTGTATAAGAGTTCATACAAAATATTTTGCTGTGACTCTTATGTGGATGATGTTACAAATATTTGTTTGTCTGATGTGATTAATGAAAGCATCCAGATGTTGCACTTGATGAATTTATGAAGTTGCTTCTTCCAATTATTGATAAACATGTACCTGTTAAGAAACGGACTGTTTGGAACTTTTAAGGCTCCATGGATGGATGAGGAATTGAAAACCTCTGTGGTTGAAAGAGATGGGGCAAAAGGAGTGGCTAATATGTCTGGCTGCACATCTGACTGGCTTACTTAAAATGAAATTATGAGCAGGAAGACAGATTCAACTCCATCTTTCATCGAATCAGATGGCTTATTCATCACAAAACCCTTTGATGTTGCAAATTATTTTAATGATTATTTCATTGGCAAAGTGGGCAAACGTAGACAGGAAATGCCAACAACAAACAGTGAGCAATTTTATTCATGCATAAAAAAAATTATAAAGTTTGTGTGGGATTTTTTGTTGTTGTTATTGATCAATAATGACAAACCTACTGGCATTGAAAACTTAGATGGAAAGCTACTGAGGATGGTAGCTGACTCTATAGCCACTCATATCTGTCATATTTTTAATCTGAGCCTAGAGGAATGTATTTGTCCTCAGGCCTATAGAGAAGGGCACTCAACATGTACTGCACTGACACAAATGACTGATGATTGGTTGAAATAATTTGATAGTAAGATTGTGGGAGCTGTACTGTTATATTTCATTGCAGCCTGTGATATTATTTATCATAACCTATTGACAAAACAAATGTGTTAAGGCTTCTCAACCTCTGCCATATCGTGGATTCAGAGCTATCTATGTAATATGAAGCCAAGGGTTTTCTTTAATGGAAGCTTCTCTAATGTGAAACATGTCAAGTGTGCTGTACTGCAGGGCAGCTCTCTAGGCCCTCTACTATTTTCTATTTTTATCAATGACCTGCCACTGGCATTAAGCAAAGCATGTGTGTCCATGTATGCAGATGATTTAACCATATACGCATCAGCAACCACAGCTAATGAAATCATTGAAACCCTTAACAAAGAGTTGCAGTCTGTTTTGGCCTGAACATCTCTAAAACTAAGAGTATTGTATTTGGTACAAACCATTCCTTAAGTTCTAGACATCAGCTGAATCTGGTAATGAATGGTGTAGCTGTTGATCAAGTTGAGACTAAATTACTTGGTGTTACCTTAGATTGTAAACTGTCATGGTCAAAACATATAGATTCAATGGTTGTAAAGATGGGGAGAGGTCTGGCCATAATAAAGAGATGCTCTGCTTTTTTGACACCACACTCCAAAAAGCAAGTTCTGCAGGCTCTAGTTTAGTCTAATCTTGATTATTGTCCAGTCATGTGGTCCAGTGCTGCAAGGAAAGACCTAGTTGAGCTGCAGATGGCCCAGAACAGAGCAGCACATCTTGCTCTTAATTGTAATCAGAGGACTGATATTAATACTATGCATGACAGTCTCTCTTGGCTAAGAGTTGAGGAGAGTCTGACTGCATCACTTCTTCTTTTTATAAGAAACATTAATGTGTTGAAAATCCCAAATGGTTTGCATAGTCAACTTACACACAGCTCTGACATACACACTTATCCCACCAGACATGCCACCAGGGGTCTTTTCACAGTCCCCAAATCCAGAACAAATTTAAGAAAGCATACAGTATTATATAGAGCCCTTATTGCATGGAACGTCCTTCCATCTCATATTGCTCAAATAAACAGCAAACCTGATTTAAAAAAACAGATAAAGCAACACCTTGTGGCACAACGCCTCTCCCCTATTTGACCTACATAGTTTGTGTGTATGCATTGATATGTAAGCTACGTGTGCCTTTTTAAAAATGTATGTATTGTCATTGAGCTGTTCTTGTCTATTGAGGTTCTGTATTATGTAATTCTGTATTATGTTTCATGTTCTGTGTGGACCCCAGGAAGAGTAGCTGCTGATTTGCAACAGCTGATGGGGATCCTAATAAAATGCCAAAAAATACCAAACCCACAAGTGTGAATTTGATTCTAGAGGGGGGATAATACATAGACTAATAATGTGGCTAGGGTGTAGGGGCAGACTTATGTAATCTTGTCTTCAGGATATTTGATCTATTTTCTTTATTTAGTCTGATCAGTGAACCAGTTCTCATTTTCCCAGTGTAATCACATATTTGAAATCTGATATACCTACTAAAATTAATTATATGAGGCTTTGTATTTTTGCTGCCATTCATGGACAGTGTTGAATAAGTCATACAAATAAGCGTTGGATATTAAATGCTCCAGGAATCAAATATAGTTTTTGACATTTTAGTATTGTGCACATGCTAGGCATAGATGGTAAGGGGACTCACATCTCATAAACACATATTTTGTCTATGTAGAGTAAGATGATGTCAAGGATCTTCAACTAGTAGGCATAAACTACCTGAATATTGATATTCATTCTATTTGTCTTGAAGGTTGGGTGATATTAGAGAAATGAACATTTTCAAACACCCGGCACTTGGGAAACATAGATCAGGATTTTCTTCCAGTCCTATTTTAAAGAGACAATTCACCCAAATTACAATAATGTTTGTCCTTACCTTGAAAGCAGCCTATGGACAAGGAGACTGCAATCTATGATTTGGTTGCCTTCTGTCATCCAACCATTAATATTAACATGTCCTGTGCAGAGTCTTGGTGTAGTGGTAACACTCCTGGCACGTGTCACATACATGTTTCCACCTGACAACAGGGATCAGTCCCTGCTTCCAACCTTCCCACTGTTTCTACCATTTGCCTGCCTCATCACTATTTCATGCCATTACGGTCTGAATATGTTCACCAAAATATTAGCATACTTTCAATTTCATACCCCAAATCTCTTAAGGTAATAAAGTTGTCAAATTTTGAGTTCATTTAATTTTCTAAGCATCCTGAATACACCTGACCTGTTTATTTTCTTTCTTTTTTTTAAATATTTTTTTACCCTGGATCTAGGTCTAAGCCATTTCAAAATACATTAGCTTTAAAAGTAAACATTTTCCTGTGGGAGGACCCCAATGCCCAATCAAAGGTTGTGCCAGGGGGTAATGAAATTCACATAGCAAATCTCACTCCATGCATTCTTCAAAATTTGGCAGCCCTGATATCATGTGTAAAATAGTTTTTTTTGTAGTTTTTCTACTAAACCTCCCTTGCACTGCACTGCATTGTAACACCTTTTGCATAGTTGTTTCTGTGAGCTGGCCCTCATCTGCTCTGATAGCAAATTATTCCCATAGTTTGCTTCTGGAGCCAGTTTTGTCAAGCTGTGGGTGTAGAGATATTTTCGTTATAAGCTATGCTGTTGGCATTCTCTCTCTCCTCTGCGCTTGCTCCCCAAAAGTGTCTTGCGCTGTAGCCTGACTAGCTTACTACTGCCTCCTTAAAAATATTCAGACAAATTACTAGACAGTCTCGATCCTCTCAATCTGTATGGCGTGAGACACATTTGACAGAAGTACCTAAAGTAACAAAAATGATTGTACTAGTATCGAAAAAGTACCGAAGTTTCGGTATACTGTGCAACACTACCCTACATAGTGCACTACTTTTAACCCAAGCCTTACTATGGCCTATAGGGCTCTGGTCAAAACTAGTGCACTATAAAGGGAATAGGGTGCAATTTAAGACGTAGACTATGGGTTTCTGTGTGTTCTTATAGGAGGCTATAGATGTCATTCTATTCCCCAGACTTATTTTCATTCCTTGCTGTACGGTGTTACAGTATCTGTCCTGTTGCTGATGAAATCTCCTGTTGTGTTTTTTTCAGCTCCTGGAAAGCCGCTTCATGTCCCCGGTCAGCCATGAAGTCAACGACCTTATCTTTCAGCCTTGCGGGGTGAGTCTGTCTTAAACACTGTTATTTGTGTCAGAGTCACTGGCCTGTCTCTACAGGCTGATTGCACCGCAGCACCAACTTTTTAACGACCTCCCTCTAATAATAAGACAGCGGGGTAGGACTCGGCCCTCAGGTCTCTGGAGAAATGTATTTGTCAGGCTCACTCTGTGTCAAAGTCACCTCTCCGTGTCCTCCTGTCATTGTGAAGGAAGGGAGGGATGCCCAAACCTGCACTCTGACAGTCAACAGGTCCAGTATCTGTGTGGAACAGCCACTGTCTACACAATAAAAGGTGGAAGATAGATACACCATCTCTGCTTTGTGTTGGAGGGAAATATCCATCTCTGCCGGGCACCACTGTAACGATGTTATGATGATGTTATTATCTGGGGCAATAATCCTGGTCTTCGATCATCTCCCTCCCTCAAAGAGACACCGTATCCCCTATTTGGATTGTTTGAAGAGGATGTGTTTTTCTCTGGGGTGGCAGGTAGCCTAGCGGCTTGGAGTGTTGGGCCAGTAACCGAAAGGTTGCTGGTTCGAATCGCTGAGCCGACTAAGTGAAAATGATGTCAATGTGCCCTTGAGCAAGGCACTTAAGCCTAATTGCTCCTTTAAGTTTCTCTGGATAAGAGTCTCTGCTAAAGCAGGGTTTGCCAAACTCGGTCCTGGGGCCCCCCTGGGTGCACATTTATTTTTTGCCGTAGCACTACACTGTTGATTTTCAAATAATCAAAGCTTGATGATGAGTTGGTTATTTAAATCAGCTGTGTAGGGTAAAAACCAACACCCAGGGGGGCCCCATGACCGAGTTGGGAAACTCTGTGCTAAATGACTCAAATGGAAATGGAATACAACATGGCTCTGTACATAGTAAATTAATTAGCACAACATCATCACCTCAGGCACATGACAGATGGTGTCTTCACAGCGTAATGGAAGTGATGGAATTCAGAGAGAGACGTGATGGCGATAAGTAGAGGTGGCGTGCAGCCGTGCACACCTGCAGGCACTCAGAATAATGGGGCGCATGGAGGCAGAGTATTTTACATATAAATTGCTGACTCAGCATCTAATCTCTGATGATGCACATTGTGTGTCAACCCCATCTCTTCCAAATCCTGATGAAGTACTACCTTCAGGAATTCTCTAGTTTGTGCCACAGGTGTTCGACATCATTTTCATAAAAAATATACCCCAGTCAGTCTGTTCTTTAGTCAGCTGCTACGGGAGGTGTCAAACAAACTATCAAACCGTGTCTATGTATTTGACTACCTCCTCTCTGGTGTTGGGTGCTATTTTTCTCTGACCTCAGGAAAGTTTATGTTCTCTTCTCTCGGGGTTCTCATTTATTTGCTATCGGGAGCCTTGTCTTCTTTATGACGGTGTGTTACAATATTGATATCCCTGGTCCAGCTGCAAATCATAGGGTAGCAACAGCAATGTCATTGATAGTCACTTAAATTAAACAGCATGATCATTACAAAGGTGAGTGTTGTGCTGTGGACAATAAAATGCCACTCTAAAATGTGCAGTTTTGTCACACAATACAATGCCACAAAAGGGGGGCGGGGGGCCTGGCTCCCAAGTGGGTGGGCCTTTGCCCACCCGGTCCCACCCATGGCTGCTCCCCTGCTCAGTCATGTAAAATCCATAGATTATGGCCTAATTTATTGATTTAAATTGACTGATTTCCTTCTATGACTGTAACTATTACTGTAACTCAGTAAAATCTTTGAAATTGTATCATGTTTGTATCACGTTTATATTTTTGTTCAGTATAGAAGCAATGTAAAATCCCCAACTACGAAATTATATAGAACCTATTCCCAACTAGGAAATTATATAGAACCTCTCCCCAACAAGGAAATGAGGGTAGATTTGGACTCAAGCTAAAAATCAAACCTGTTTGCCAATATCCCTTGAGCTGAATGTGCCTTTAATCAATTGTCACACAATCACAGGTGAAATGTGGTAAATGGATAATAGAGAAATATTTGTGCCGGAGGGAGAGCTAGTCCAGCCCTGCACCTGCTAGAAGAGCAGCTTTTCAAATCATGTTGTCATATAGTCCAGTTTAAGCCTGATGAAACACTTCCCTACGGGCAAAACAATGGCCATGGCATTGTCTTATTATCCAAGTTGTCAGATTAGATTGCCACTCAAGTGACCGTGCATCAAGGAATCAAGTTTGGCCACAAGATAACAGCGTCAGCCATTTTTAAGTCGGTCCATTTTGTCTGAAAGCAGCAGCAGTCTGAGATCACCCACCTGGGATTCATTCAGCTTTCCCCCAGCCTTTACAGCACGCTCTGTCTGAATCCTCCTCTCTGTAAAACCGTTTTGGTTTTGCATCGCTCTTTCATTTCAGATTTTATAATGGAGGATATGAAAATCTCAGTACCTATCAGTTAGTGGGAGGCAGTCTCCTGGGTGTGCTGGGCTGGGAATGAGATTAGGCTGCAAACTAGAGGTTTGGAGGGGTGGCAGCAGCCCCACACTGCACCGGAACACAAATGCAGATTTGCTGGCTCTCTGATGTGAACAGGCATCTCTTTCAGGGGAACTAATTGATGTGTCATTTACGTTATTATCACAGAGGTCATTTCCTGTTCTCCCATTATAGCCGGTCACAGTGGGTGCTCCAAAATGGCACCCTATTTCCTTTATAGTGCACTACTTTTGACCAGAGTCTATAGGGCTCTGGTCAAAAGTAGTGCACTATATGGTGAATAATAGAGTGCAATTTGTGACACAACCACCGTGTTTGCCTTATTTCCGCTTTGGTCCTGCCCCCTCGTGTGTTCCCTATTTTTTGACAGTTCCGGCTTGGGAATCTTTCAGTTTTCTCAAAGCCATTTTGTGGTTGGCTTTGGAGCGTAAGCTCCACTTTAGGAGTAAAGGAGGGCTGTGTGGAAAATACTGATTCCATTCCATTTTCGGTGATCATATTTTTGCTGTTGCTTTAAAGCCAGGAAGACTGTACAGGTATTTGCCAAAATGAAGGCAGGTAGCCAAATGGTTAGAGCATTGGGCCAGTAACCGAAAGGTTGCTGGATCGAATCCCCAAGCTGACAAGGTAAAAATCTGTCATTCTGCCCCTGAACATTGTTCCCCGGTAGGCCGTCATTGTAAATAAGAATTTGTTCTTAACTGACTTGCCTAGTTAAATACATGTTGAAAAGAAAACAAAAAGAGGAGACTAACTAGATAACCATCCAAACTACACCTATTTTTATTTGCCATCTCGCTAGTTAACTATTTAGCTATTAGCATGCATTCATTTCATTGTCATGTACTAAAATATCTTTCCACCGCCACTCGAATGGCAAACACGCATTTGATTTGGGTGCCCAGTTGATGAAACTAATGCAGCATACTCCAGTTTTAAAATGATCTCTTAAGTGCTCAAAATTGGCTAGAATTCTCCTCTATTCAATACTAGCCATGTAATTCTGAGAAAGTAAAGAAATGCTCTTAGAGTACCCAATTGTCAAGTAACTCCTATGCTGTCAAGGTCACCCGTGAACACTGAATATTTTAACCTTACAAATAGATAAACATCTTACAGTGCCTTGCGAAAGTATTCGGCCCCCTTGAACTTTGCGACCTTTTGCCACATTTCCGGCTTCAAACATAAAGATATAAAACAGTTTTTTTTTTGTGAAGAATCAACAACAAGTGGGACACAATCATGAAGTGGAACGACATTTATTGGATATTTCAAACTTTTTTAACAAATCAAAAACTGAAAAATTGGGCGTGCAAAATTATTCAGCCCCCTTAAGTTAATACTTTGTAGCGCCACCTTTTGCTGCGATTACAGCTGTAAGTCGCTTGGGGTATGTCTCTATCAGTTTTGCACCGAGAGACTGACATTTTTTCCCATTCCTCCTTGCAAAACAGCTCGAGCTCAGTGAGGTTGGATGGAGAGCATTTGTGAACAGCAGTTTTCAGTTCTTTCCACAGATTCTCGATTGGATTCAGGTCTGGACTTTGACTTGGCCATTCTAACACCTGGATATGTTTATTTTTGAACCATTCCATTGTAGATTTTGCTTTATGTTTTGGATCATTGTCTTGTTGGAAGACAAATCTCCGTCCCAGTCTCAGGTCTTTTGCAGACTCCATCAGGTTTTCTTCCAGAATGGTCCTGTATTTGGCTCCATCCATCTTCCCATCAATTTTAACCATCTTCCCTGTCCCTGCTGAAGAAAAGCAGGCCCAAACCATGATGCTGCCACCACCATGTTTGACAGTGGGGATGGTGTGTTCAGGGTGATGAGCTGTGTTGCTTTTACGCCAAACATAACGTTTTGCATTGTTGCCAAAAAGTTCAATTTTGGTTTCATCTGACCAGAGCACTTTCTTCCACATGTTTGGTGTGTCTCCCAGGTGGCTTGTGGCAAACTTTAAACAACACTTTTTATGGATATCTTTAAGAAATGGCTTTCTTCTTGCCACTCTTCCATAAAGGCCAGATTTGTGCAATATACGACTGATTGTTGTCCTATGGACAGAGTCTCCCACCTCAGCTGTAGATCTCTGCAGTTCATCCAGAGTGATCATGGGCCTCTTGGCTGCATCTCTGATCAGTCTTCTCCTTGTATGAGCTGAAAGTTTAGAGGGACGGCCAGGTCTTGGTAGATTTGCAGTGGTCTGATACTCCTTCCATTTCAATATTATCGCTTGCACAGTGCTCCTTGGGATGTTTAAAGCTTGGGAAATCTTTTTGTATCCAAATCCGGCTTTAAACTTCTTCACAACAGTATCTCGGACCTGCCTGGTGTGTTCCTTGTTCTTCATGATACTCTCTGCGCTTTTAACGGACCTCTGAGACTATCACAGTGCAGGTGCATTTATACGGAGACTTGATTACACACAGGTGGATTGTATTTATCATCATTAGTCATTTAGGTCAACATTGGATCATTCAGAGATCCTCACTGAACTTCTGGAGAGAGTTTGCTGCACTGAAAGTAAAGGGGCTGAATAATTTTGCACGCCCAATTTTTCAGTTTTTGATTTGTTAAAAAAGTTTGAAATATCCCATAAATGTCGTTCCACTTCATGATTGTGTCCCACTTGTGGTTGATTCTTCACAAAAAAATACAGTTTTATATATTTATGTTTGAAGCCTGAAATGTGGCAAAAGGTCGCAAAGTTCAAGGGGGCCGAATACTTTCGCAAGGCACTGTAGTTCGCTACCTCGCCCTCCTTAGCCATTTGATCCCTGGCTCATTGAATAAGGGATTTTTTTTTAAAGACAAAAGTATTTGGTTGTAATTGTAATGTTGCAGGGTGGCCAGCCATTCCTGGAATCCTCCAGGAGAGTCCAGGAGAGATACTGGGTGTTCAGGCTTTTGCTCCAGCCCTGCACGAACATACCACTTTTTTTTTTTTAATATGTTTTTAAATCGGTTACTCAACAGGACCTTGATAAACTGTGTTTGAGCAGGGTTGTATCAAAAGCCTGTAGCTCAGTAGCTCTCAAGATGGAGGGTTGATGGACCACATGTGTTTCATACAGTAGCCTAGTGCAGTATTTTACTTTGTGGGGGCTTAAGTGTCTTGCTCAAGGGCACAATGGCCAGACATATAATACATGGGATCAGAGACCAGCAGCCGTCCATTGTCAATACCAGTGATAGTAACGTTAGGTTATTTTGTGAAATGGTTCCTTGTATCATGCAACACATTTTTCAGTCACCTTTTTGGCCCATGGTCTTAGCACATTTTTTGTGGGGGGGACAAGTAAGAAATTAGTCCTACTTGTCCGTAAGATGAGTGGATGAAAAAGTTAATGTCAAGCCCTGCTTGTAAACTGTACATTGTACAGCCAAACATAACAGTCTCTGGCTAGGTGCACAGTTGAATTATAGGGCAACTACAGCTTCCCCAATATTTTCGGGGGATTGTTCCCAGACTTCAAAAGTGGTCTCCTGATGTGATTTAATAAGTGGTCTCCTGATGTGGTTTAATAAGTGGTCTCCTAATGTGGTTTAATAAGTGGTCTCCTGATGTGGTTTAATAAGTGGTCTCCTGATGTGGTTTAATAAGTGGTCTCCTGATGTGGTTTAATAAGTGGTCTCCTAATGTGGTTTAATAAGTGGTCTCCTGATGTGGTTTAATAAGTGGTCTCCTGATGTGGTTTAATAAGTGGTCTCCTGATGTGGTTTAATAAGTGGTCTCCTGATGTGGTTTAATAAGTGGTCTCCTGATGTGGTTTAATAAGCGGTGGACATCATCTATTTGTAGTCTTCAATAAAAATAGTGTGATTTTGAGAGTGAAAATCTAAAAAATATAGGGGAAACCTGGAAAATATAGGGGAAACCTGGAAAATATAGGGGAAACCTGGAAAAACTAAACTGGGAATTTTTTTAAACCAAAAGACAAAACTGATTTTATAGGGCTCTACAACTTAGACAAAATCGCTAACAATAACACCCTTTTGAGATTGTGTAAAGGTTACATTTTTCCTACAAACAATCAGTGTAAATCTGATATTGTCAAGTTAAAATGTAATTATTTGTGTATGGAGGGTAGGTAGGCTACTTGCTGAAGCCACAAATTAAAGATAACATTTAATTGATGTTTGCGTCATCCGCTTTCCCGGCCCAGTATTCTTTTCATCCGGGCCAGTAGCTTTCAGTTGGCACAAATTCACCTGAATTATCAAGGTCTGTAAGGGCATGCTAATATAAAAGATGGCTAGTCATTATTAGCCTGGATCTGTATGGAATGCAGCCACGTTATGGGACACAGGTCAGGCCATTATCTCCCCACAGCGGCAAAGAATGATGCAACCAAATCATGTGCTGGTGCCATCAACTGAAAAATTTGGTAGCACCAGTGCCACCAGGTGAAAAGTTAGTCTAGAACCCTGGTGTGCATGTGTCTGTCTCAGTCACCAGATCCCAACCCAGTTGAATACTTATGAGAATTTCTGGAGTGGTGCCTGAGACGGCGTTTTCCACCACCATCAACAAAACACCAAATGATGGAATTTCTCATGGAAGAATGGTGTTGCATCCCTCCAATAGAGTTCCAGACACTTATAGAATCTATGCCAAGGTGCATTGAAGCTATTCTGTTTTGTGGTGGCCCAACGCCCTATTAAGACACTTTATGTTGGTGTTTCCTTTATTTTGGCACTTACATGCACATCGTGATGATGTATTTATAAAAAAATAAGTGAATTGTTGAGTTTGTTGGATTCAGATGACATATGTACATACTGTTGAGAGAACAACTACTTGACCAACGTTGGTTCGATTATTTGAATTCCATTTTGTTCAGGGTTTTTTCTGTGAGCTCAATGTGCACAATGCACAGTTTCTCTAGAGATAAATCAGATCCAGACTGAACTGTGCAATGTAGTTAGTGTTGTAGTTACCAAAAGGCCAATATTCTACATAGTTTAGCGCATAAAATGTGGTAATTAACTACAATGACCATAATCTATTGCATAATACTTGTCCGGTCTGTTTATTTAAGACTGCTAAGGAAGAGGCAGAAGAATGCACAATCTGGAGGGGATATAGAGAGCAGCTGTTGCTTCATGAGGTATCTCTACCTGAAAATACATGATCTAAGTGATTGATAGTTGGTATTCAGCAGTCATAAAAGTAAGCCTTATTTACTTTGAAGAACTACTAAATAGTGATTTTGTCAGACAGCATAGGAAGCAGCTCTATAGAGATGAGATGGTGACTTGGAATGAAATGATAGTCATCAAATAAAACAAATGTAATGTATACAACAACGAAAATATTTGATTAAAGTAAAGTAATGTGAATAAATGGTGGTTGATAAGTGATAAGCCGCAATGGACCGTCAGTACCGTCATGGGACTATTATTCATTGTTTTATTCTGTGACTCCGTTATTTCTTTTTTCTATAATCTTACTGAGCCAACTTCAAAAAGTACTAATCACTCAGCACTAGCCCTTGGGCACAACATGTTCCACAATGAATATGTTTGGCAGCCTTCATTTGAATTTTCATTTGTAGAAATAGCCTAGCCCTGCCTGGCTCCCCCACAATAAGCCTCCGTCTGCATAGTCAATTGATGCAGCCTAGCAGAGGGTCAGAGTGCCCTCTATGACTAAAGTCCAGTTCTATTGAGAGTCTCATTAATATTTTCAGGGTACCTGGTTCTCAGCACTGAATGAGAGGAGGATTGGATACACACTGGCCTTTTCCGAGGTTTGGATGCTTATGTGGTGGTCTGATGTGCGACCCAACCTGGCCGAGTTGCCTGCATAATGAGACTGAATGACCTTCTTCCCTGCTCAAACCAACAGTGAAGTTCACATTCAAACATTCCATTAAAGAAGTACTCTTCATAGTTTGTGTTGATAAGCCTTCAGTGAACAGCCTGCCGTGATTGCTTTTCATCATGTGTGAATTGAACTGTCAGTGTGCTTTGAAGCTGTGGGCAGTGTGAAAATGTTTAAGACAAGTACAGGACAACAGACAGACAGCTGTCCATACCATCCATCTTGTAAGCAGGTCTCTACATTTCTGTAGGCCAATGTACTTCATTCTCACAGTTATATTGAACATTTTACTTATATCACATCTGTTACGAATCCTTTTTGGCCCGACAGTCTAGGGGGGGATGGTAATGAGACCTGTAACATAACTCATGTAAATTATAATAGTGACAAAGTAAGTGTGAACGAAATTAACCAGGACAACTGAAATCTACCGTCAAACTCAAGGATTATTTGATAAACACACGGTAATGGGGGGAGCAGGAAAAGGGGCTGAGCTGGACCCAAGGAAAGAAACAAATATGCAAAAACACCCCTAAGCTAGACTAGCCTACTTTAACAACAGCTAACTAACTAACCAAAAATACAGTGGGTGGTCCGCCCAGTTCTAACTAGTGTATTTAACAAAGTTCACCTACGGGTAGTGTATGCCCATGGGCGACTTGTCTTGGTTTCCCCTTTTCCCACCAGCAAACACCATAAGCAAAAACAATACTCACAGGAGATGACAAAGTGCTATGGAGGTGCTCAAACAAAAGAGAGGTTAATTAATACACAGAGAGCGAGTGAAACACAGAGGTCTACAAACATGGCATTTACAGAGAGATTGAGCTACTGAAATCTATGAAGAACAGAGATCTACCAACATGGCATTTACGAAGAGATTGAGCTCTAGAGCAAACAAATGATGGGGTTTTTAAACCATGGGGAAGGAACTGTGATAGGGTAGGAAACAGGAGGAGGTGTGTCTTCTGATTGATGGGTTGATTGTTGACTGATTGGGGAGTGATGAGTTTCACCTGTGCGGGGAGAAAGAGAGAAAAGAAACACACAGGATACACACACAGGATAATGGTATCCGTAACACTCCCACCCTTAAAAGAGCAACCCTAGGGGGGATTGCGATCACAGTATAACCATGAATACTCACAACAAAGCAACAACCTTGCAAAACATACAAAAATCATTAGACACAAGACAAAAACTGGTTACCCGATTTTGTCTTCGGTAACGGTCCGACACAATCAACCACCACATGCTCGAATGGTTCACCTATGACAGGTATGGGACAAAGAGGAGCGGAAGGAATAACCTGATTTGGTTTTCCTGTTATCTGACAGGTGTGGCATGTCCGACAGAACTGAGCCACATCTTGTTTTAAACCCGGCCAAAAGAAATGTCGAAGGATCCGATCATAAGTCTTTGTGATTCCTAAATGACCAGACCACTGGTGATCATGAGCAAGGGATAACACATTTTGTCGAAAGGCTGTAGGAATCCCTATTTGGTAAACAGCATTCCAATCTCCACCCACGTCAACATGGGATTTCCATTTACGCATGAGGAGATTACCATCAATGAAGTAAGCCACATTCTTCTTCTTCACCTCTTCCAATGAGACAACACTAGTAAAACATTTAGCAAGTTTGTCGTCAACCTTTTGGTTAGCAATCAGCTGCTCACGAGTGACTGGTAACTGTATTGCATCAGCAATAAGTTCAACGTACTTTGATTCTTTCCTGGGCTGTTTGTCAGAGGTGATCAGCTTCTCAGAGGTATCACACAATCCATCCTCTTGATCATCCTCTTTGAACAGAACAGTGTTCAACAAATCTATCACGTCACCCTCTTGTAGTGCCTGAGCACGAGTGACAGCACAAGCGGGGAACACATGTGGATAACTCTGTGCCAACTCATTCGAGAGAGAGTGGTCACTTTTATCCAATACTTCCAATACGGGTACTACCTTTCCTCCGGCAATATCGTTACCCATTATAAAGGTCACACCTTTCACTGGCAACATAGGACGTACCCCCACTCTGAATATTCCACTGATTAACTCAGTGTACTTTCACAAAGTGCAATGGCACAAAACCCATTTCAATACCCTGCACTAACACACTGGAACCACAGTATGTATCGTCAGATAAGGGCAACACATCAGACAATATAAACGACTGCGCCGCACCAGTATCTCGAAGGACTTTAACCGGACGCTGAGACGCTTCGTCATTCGTTAGGGACACAAACCCCTCGAAAATGAATGGTTCATAACTGCGGTCGGGGACTGGGTCTTTCAAACTGCAGTTACCCTGAGGCACCTGTTTTGTTGCAGACCTCACAACCGTACGAATTAGAGCAACACCTGTTGGCGGCTTGACACGAAGAGGCATCCCTTGTTTGCGTTTAAGCAGGAAGCAATCATTAATCATATGTCCCACTTTATGACAATAGAAACAGGAACGCTCATTCTTCTGGCGTGCTTGATATACCATTGCTGGCCGACTAGGGCTAAAGGTAGGAAACTCAGTGGTTCTACTCTCAGTTTGAGCCGAAAACACACTCTTGTGCGTCAACACAAACTCGTCTGCCAACACAGACGCTTCTGCCAGGGAGGATACTTTCTGTTCGTTTAGGTAAACTACAATGCGTTCGGGTAAGCAATTTTTAAACTCTTCCAACAAGATTAACTCCCGGAGAGAGTTGAAATCAGTTGCCTTACTAGCAGCATGCCATTTATCAAACAGATTTCCCTTGTCTCTAGCAAATTCCACATAAGTCTTACTAGAAGACTTTCTATGAGACCTAAATCTCTGTCGGTATGCCTCAGGCACAAGCTCATAGGCACGAAGAACAGTAGCTTTGACCACTTCATAATTCAAACTGTCCTCCAGAGGTAGCGCTGACAAAACCTCTTGGGCTTTACCAGTTAATTTACACTGAAGTAATAGGCACCATACCTCTTCAGGCCACTTCAATGCTACAGCTATACGCTCAAATACACAAAAATAGGAGTCAACCTCTGACTCTCTGAACAAAGGTACTAAGGCAATCTGCCTACTAATGTCAAACGTGTTTGAGGACACAGCAGGTGAGGACGACTCACTAACAGGCACAGTAGGAACGAAGGCTAGCCTCGCTGTCTCTGCCTCCAGTTCCATCTGGCGCATTTTAAACGTCATCTGCCTCTGTTCTCGTTCTCGTTCTTTTTCTGCCTCAATTTTACACATCTCCAAATCTAAATGCCGCTGTTCTTTTTCTGCCTCAATTTTACCCATCTCCAAATCTAAATGCCGCTCTCCAACTGGAGAGTCTCTCGCCTAATTTGTGCTCTCTCCTCCACCTCTAGTTGGAACTGTGCTAAACGGACATCCCTCCTGGCATCACCATTTGACAGTGGGGAGAGTGGATCAAAACGGGACTATGTGGCTGGTGTTTTAGCCTCGCCCTCATTATCAGACACCAATGGGCTTACAGGAGCAGCAACATCCCCTATAGGGGTAGTATGCTCAGGCAGCGGTAACACAAGCACCTGCTCTTCCAACAATACATTTAACACCAGCTGTTTAACCTCCGCCTTAACTAAATTCTGTGGAATCGATACTGAATAATGGTCAACCAAGGTCATTACATCAACTCTACGACATTTGTCAAAAACCTCCCACGAAGGTTTATCCAAAAAGGATTTCAAATCAAAAGTTGCCATCTTACACTACTTCACAAGAGCCAACGAAAATAGCAAACGCTAATGCTACTTCAGCTATGACGCTCAACACTGAACTATACAACTATCAACAATCTACATGAGCGGCATGGGTGTCAGTAAAGACAGATCCCGGATGAGCCCCCACTTATGTTACGAATCCCTTTTGGCCCGACAGTCTAGGGGGGATGGTAATGAGACCCGTAACATAACTCATGTAAATTATAATAGTGACAAAGTAAGTGTGAACGAAATAACCAGGACAACTGAAATCTACCGTCAAACTCAAGGATTATTTGATAAACACACGGTAATGGGGGGAGCAGGAAAAGGGGCTGAGCTGGACCCAAGGAAAGAAACAAATATGCAAAAACACCCCTAAGCTAGACTAGCCTACTTTAACAACAGCTAACTAACTAACCAAAAATACAGTGGGTGGTCCGCCCAGTTCTAACTAGTGTATTTAACAAAGTTCACCTACGGGTAGTGTATGCCCATGGGCGACTTGTCTTGGTTTCCCCTTTTCCCACCAGCAAACACCATAATCAAAAACAATACTCACAGGAGATGACAAAGTGCTATGGAGGTGCTCAAACAAAAGAGAGGTTAATTAATACACAGAGAGCGAGTGAAACACAGAGGTCTACAAACATGGCATTTACAGAGAGATTGAGCTACTGAAATCTATGAAGAACAGAGATCTACCAACATGGCATTTACAAAGAGATTGAGCTCTAGAGCAAACAAATGATGGGGTTTTTAAACCATGGGGAAGGAACTGTGATAGGGTAGGAAACAGGAGGAGGTGTGTCTTCTGATTGATGGGTTGATTGTTGACTGATTGGGGAGTGATGAGTTTCACCTGTGAGGGGAGAAGGAGAGAAAAGAAACACACACACACACAGGATACACACACAGGATAATGGTATCCGTAACAACATCGCTGCATGAAATAAATTACTTTTCTAATTCAGACTTATGTCACCAGGAGGCTTATACATATTTCATGTGTTACTACATCAAGGTCTCTCTGCTCACCGAGAGATGCGTGTGAAATGTCCTGCAGAGAGAGATGTGTTAAATATCCTGCAGAGAGAGATGTGTTAAATGTCCTGCAGAGAGAGATGTGATAAATATCCTGCAGAGAGAGATGTGTTAAATGTCCTGCAGAGAGAGATGTGTTAAATGTCCTGCAGAGAGAGATGTGTTAAATGTCCTGCAGTGAGAGCTTAAGGATTGGACCCTTTTTTTAAATTTTCGCCTAAAATGACATACCAAATCTAACTGCCTGTAGCTCAGGACCTGAAGCAAGGATATGTATGTTCTTGATACCATTTGAAAGGAAATACTTTGACTTTTGTGGAAATGTGAAATTAATGTAGGATAATTAGAGCTGGGAAATGATAATACAAAGAAAAAAACATGCTTTTCAAAAATTATATTCTGTAATCTTTGAAATGCAAGAGAAAGGCCATAATGTACTATTCCAGGTTAAGCACAATTTAGATTTTGGCCACTAGATGGTGGCAGTGTATGTGCAAAGTTTTAGACTAATTCAATTAACCATTGTATTTGTACTCAAAATGTTGTAACAAGACTGCCCAAATGTGCCTAATTGGTTTATTAATACATTTTCAAGTTCAGAACTGTGCACTCTCCTCAAACAATAGCATGGTATTAGTTCACTGTAATAGCTACTGTAAATTGGACAGTGCAGTTAGATGAACAAGAAGTTTAGCTTTCTGCCCATATCAGATATGTCTATGTCCTGGGAAATCTTCTTGTTACTTACAACCTCATGCTAATCACGTTAGCTCAACCATCACGCACCGATCCCGTAGAGGTTAAATGTCTTGCAGAGAGATGTTATATGTCCTGCAGAGAGATGTTATATGTCCTGCAGAGAGATGTTATATGTCCTTCAGAGAGATGTTATATGTCCTGCAGAGAGATGTTATATGTCCTGCAGAGAGATGTTATATGTCCTGCAGAGAGATAGGTGTTATATGTATTGCAGAGAGCTGGCCACATGCCCAGGGAGGGCGCAGGGTGTGTCCCAAATGCCACCCTGTTCCCTATATAGTGTACTATCCTTTGGGCCCTGGTCAAAAGTAGTGCTCTATAAAAGGAATAGGGTGCCATTTGGCATGCAGCCAGGGTGTGTTCAACCATGGAGCTCCTCTGTTTATCCTATCACCACTATTTGCCCTCCAGCTGAACCATCAGCTCCCTCAGTGGGTGTGCATCAATAGTCTCCTCTCTGCACTGGTGACAGGGAGAGCCAGAACCCCTGTTATTCTCTCCCTCTTATCTGTGTCGCCACCAGCAAGGATGTGTCCATCCATCCATTGTGTAAATGGGGGATTGTGATTGTATTCCTTCTATTTTTAGGCCTGTCCCTGTCTGACCAGGCTATTCATTAAATGGAGCTTTCCAAGAAGTACAATCATGCCTGACCTCCTTATTGATATATGCCATTTCAGAGATGGGTATAGATGGATGGATTCTATATAGTGAAGCTACATCTCTCTCATTTTACAAATACTTTTCTCTCCCATAACTTGATGAAGCGTAGATTGACAAACAGTCTCTTTACAATTTCTCTAATGTACTGGTTATCGTGTGAGTAAGGTTATAGCGTTGATGTGTGTTTTATCATGTGTGATGTCTTCGAGCTAGCTGGTGTCTTGACGTAGTGGTCCGTGTGAAAGCACATTCTCCTCATGACATGCAGCATGTCCAACATCCAGTTCTCTGGAGGTGCTACTGCATTGGAATAAGCTAAAAAGTACTTGTTTTGTTTAACTGCTTTAATTTGCTTCATGGCAAACAATTTAGTATCCTAAAAAGACCAACTAATGTTAGAAGATTAACCCTAGGTGTGGGATTTTTCCATTAGCTTATGCTAAAGCGAGCAGAAGTCAAAAATGTAAACGCAACATGAAACAATTTCAACAAGTTACAGTTCATATAAGGAAATTAGTCAATTGAAATACATTCATTATGCCCTAATCTATGGATTTCACATGACTGTGCAGGGGAGCAGCCATGGGTTGGCCTGGAAGGGCATAGGCCCACCCCCTGGAAAGCTAGGCCCAGCCAATCAGAAATAATATTTTCCCCAAAAAAGGCTTTATTACAGACAGAAATACACCTCAGTTTATCAGCTGTCCGGGTGGCTGGTCTCAGTCGATCCCGCAGGTAAAGAAGCCGGATGTGGAGGTCCTGGGCTGGTGTGGTTACACGTGATCTGTGGTTGTGAGGCTTGGTTGGACGTACTGCCAAATACTATAAAACAACATTAGAGGTGGCTTATGGTAGCAAAATGAACATTCAATTATCTGGCAACAGCTCTAATGGACAGTTCTAATGGACAGAATGCCAATTTCAAGCTCTTTTTAAACTTGAGACATCTGTGGCATTGTGTTGTGTGACAGAACTGCACATTTTAGAGTGGCCTTTTATTGCCCTCCGCGCAAGGTGCACCTGTGTAATGATCCTGCTGTTTAATCAGCTTCTTGATATGCCACACCTGTCAGGTGGATGGATTATCTTTGCAAAGGAGAACATCTCACTAACAGGAATGTAAGCAAATTGGTACACAAAATTTGAGAGAAATAAGCATTTTGTGCGTATGGAACATTTCTGGGAACTTTTATTTCAGCTCATGAAAAATGGGACCACCTCTTTACATGTTGCGTTTATATTTTTATTCAATATATTTTATCTGCATAGAGGGATACCACCTTTGACTGTGGGAGCCACTTAGGAGTAAACCATCAGAATGATAAGCTGGACATTAGTGGCCCGAGTGGTGAACCCCTCCAAACAAACAAATGTCACGCAGTATTACCTCTGCCCTCTCTCCTGACCCCAAACATCGATACTACACCCAATGAACACAGACATGCCATGGTGGCAAGAAGGAATAGCCTATCACAGACAAGACATGGCTTTTGATCTTTAGGCCCAGTGCTTTGTCGATTCTGCAGGAGGGTGGAATGTGAAAGACTGAGTTAGGATTTATGACATGAAGAAATATTTAAAACATTTTAAAGAATGTGATGTTTCTTTTCTCACCTTAACTTCTGTCAGTACCACAGTTTATTCTCCTAGTTTTAAAGTGAACTGGGTGGCACCCCAATCACTAAATGGTGCACTTCCTTTGACCAGAGCCCTATGGACCCTGCATTTGGGACACAGACATGGTGGAGTTTAACAGGGTATTAATGCTAGTGCTTGAATCTGACTGCTCAGATGTCCGTGCAGTAATATAAACAGGGTACACAACCACCACAGTGGTTCTTCATCACTGCACTTTGGTTGTTATCTTGCCCAACACATTGCATCCTTGGAAAATGTTTATTTGTGTGGGGGGCTAAGAAGGAAAAAAACTGAAATTGAGCATTAGTAATAACAGAAGAGTGTCATTGCCACAGATGGCTGAATAGCAAATGGGCCAACGCTCCAGATGGTGATCTTTGTACGGTGCATGGAGCGAAGGGGAGTTGTCGCATGTACTAAAACCCGCACCAACTCCCCTTCGCTCCACACACTGTGTTCATTTCAAACAAGGCTTCATTTCTAAAGGAAGAAGAAGAAAAATAAGACAAAATATCACGGAGGGACTTCTTATCTGGTCCCGGGGTGGGAGGGCTGTGGTAGATTGGAGGGACTTCTTATCTGGTCCCGGGCTGGGAGGGCTGTGGTAGATTGGAGGGACTTCTTATCTGGTCCCGGGGTGGGAGGGCTGTGGTAGATTGGAGGGACTTCTTATCTGGTCCCGGGGTGGGAGGGCTGTGGTAGATTGGAGGGACTTCTTATCTGGTCCCGGGCTGGGAGGGCTGTGGTAGATTGGAGGGACTTCTTATCTGGTCCCGGGCTGGGAGGGCTGTGGTAGATTGGAGGGACTTCTTATCTGGTCCCGGGGTGGGAGGGCTGTGGTAGATTGGAGGGACTTCTTATCTGGTCCCGGGGTGGGAGGGCTGTGGTAGATTGGAGGGACTTCTTATCTGGTCCCGGGGTGGGAGGGCTGTGGTAGATTGGAGGGACTTCTTATCTGGTCCCGGGGTGGGAGGGCTGTGGTAGATTGGAGGGACTTCTTATCTGGTCCCGGGGTGGGAGGGCTGTGGTAGATTGGAGGGACTTCTTATCTGGTCCCGGGCTGGGAGGGCTGTGGTAGATTGGAGGGACTTCTTATCTGGTCCCGGGGTGGGAGGGCTGTGGTAGATTGGAGGGACTTCTTATCTGGTCCCGGGGTGGGAGGGCTGTGGTAGATTGGAGGGACTTCTTATCTGGTCCCGGGGTGGGAGGGCTGTGGTAGATTGGAGGGACTTCTTATCTGGTCCCGGGGTGGGAGGGCTGTGGTTGATTGGAGGGACTTCTTATCTGGTCCCGGGCTGGGAGGGCTGTGGTAGATTGGAGTGATTATCCTGAAATATTGTTACTTCAATATGATCTTAGTAAATATCAGATTAATTTGGTTTTATAAATGACTGCCTCCTTTAACCCTCACTTCCTATTAATACATTCTTCTCATTTTGGGTAAATTGTCCCTGAGTTAATTGATGTCATCAATTTAGATGGATCGTTTTCATTTTACCTTTCAGCTCTGTGGTTTATAAATCATACGCTGTGCTGTGTAAACTTCAGTATCTTT
The DNA here is from genome assembly GCF_045791955.1 of Oncorhynchus clarkii lewisi. Lineage (NCBI taxonomy): Eukaryota > Metazoa > Chordata > Actinopteri > Salmoniformes > Salmonidae > Oncorhynchus > Oncorhynchus clarkii. Next base: position 17,696,489 of record NC_092154.1, on the reverse strand, counting down.
GAAGGGTGGGTGTGTGCACATCTCTGCGGGGTGTTTGTTGCATGATTTATGCTGCAATGTAGTTTCCCTAGGCCCTGCTTGTTTGTGTGCACGTGTGAGCGTTGACCGAGACGGCTCCTCTCAGGGGATGGGATTTAGTGGAGTGGTCCCTCCTTTTGTCTTTAATCCTCAGCAACACTCTGACAAAGCCTGCCTTGGAGCAATCAAAAAGCTGTTCAAATTAGACAACTCTTTTTGAGTATTACTGTGATGGGAGTGGAGTGATCTCCAAGCCATAGATAATCATTTGACAGATCTTCAAGAAAATACGTAATCTATTTCACAATTCAGCCTTGCCATTTCTGCACTTGTGTCAGATGATAGAGAGCAGTATTCTGATATTATACTATAATCTATGTTTCTGTTCATCACATTATAATCCTGAAAGGGGTTTACTGTGTAGGTGTCTCAAATGGCACTGGGCACCATGTGTTCTCTATGGTTACCATGTGTTCTCTATGGTTACCATGTGTTCTCTATGGTTACCATGTGTTCTCTATGGGCACCAGGAACTAGAGCTCTGCACGGGCATTCATTCTAAACCCAAGCCCTACCCATGTCCGCAATGTTCAGGCTCTACCCTACCCAGGCACGATTGCTTAATGCCAAATTTAGAGCCCTGCCCGAAATGGGAAATGCTCTCTGTCACTCGCTCCTTCGCGCGCAGCTCGCTCTGCATGCGCTCTGCTCATGGCGCTCTGAGTCTGTGAGTATCCATAGCAACGGCTTCGCTTGGGCTGTTCTGCTTATTGAAGAGACATGAGAGAGCAGTTACCTGTTAGATACTTTTCGTCAAACTAAACTCTGAAAAAAACTCAAGGAGCATTTATTTTCTGTGAAATAGTCTCTCCTGTCTTATATTTGACAAAGTTGAAGCACTTCTGACACCATGTTATTATCTTAGTCAGATATGACTACTGTGCAGCAGAGCACACGCAAATGACTTGGCTTCAAAGTGTTAGCTATCAATTTAGTTATCCCCTGCCCGTACCCTAGTTATTGATGTAAAAACAGGTCCTACCCGGCCCTAACCCAATGTATAATGTCGGGGCCTGTCAGGCTTGGGTCGAGTAGCAGAACTCTACCAGGAAAACCTCATTCCTGAGTGAAACATCATCAACGGCCTCTGATGATGTCCCTAACTGTTCCGTCATCCTGGTAGTTATATGTGGAGAGTGATCTTTACTGGCAGTATGGAGAGTGATCTTTACGTCTCAGCAGGCTAACAGCAGTATAGTAGGCCTCACTGGTGCTACTCCTCAGTATGTCCAGATGGCATAGAGAACCGGCCAGAAACAGGATGGAGTATATATACCCACTCTGTGGTACCTTTCCACTGGGCAACTCCCTCACGTTGTCTGCCTTACTATGGTAGACACTGAATTCATTGGCAGTGACAGTTGGCAATTCATATGCAATCACATAGAAATTAAATTGCTAGCAGTATTTGCCTGAATTCAAGTTGAAGGTTCTGTTTTGCACTTTAATAATGTAGAAACTCAGACATTGTTTTGTATCTGTCCTTGCTTTTTGACATGCAAAACAACAGTAATGAAAATAAGTACTTTTCAATCAGAGAATCAACTCGAAGGTTATCAGTCTAGTTTTAAGGGGTAAGTTAGTTGCCATGGTTGCATTGAGGACAGCATAATTCCTTCCCTCAGGCCTGTAATTGATTGATTTAACCCTTTACCCATCCAGTGTGTGTGAAATGAATGTGCTATAGATTATCTTCTCATTATCTGTGTCCAGCGTTTCTTCTGTTCCTGTTGTTATCGTTTCTGTCTTTGTACAGGACACAGCTCAAGTTTGTCCAATATTACGTCAGTTGTCCTAAAACATGTTTGTCATGACAATAAGTGATACAAGAAGTTGGCGTGATGGCACAACCCGACTGGCACTCAGTGTATTGATAAGGGAGTTTGGTCTCATTTCTTATCTTTGTTTGTAGATGCGTCGATGGTTCTCCGGTGCTGTACTGTAGGAAGGCTATATTACAGATCTCTGCAGAGCATTTTAGGGTCATTTTTGTCACATATGTATTATGCAAGTGGTTGTGACTTGATGTGCAGTCAAGAACGTCACAGGCAAGCTGTCGCCACTTCGTTTGTATTTATGTAGTGTAGTCAAATGTTTTTGTCCAGTTGCAACTGCATAGTGTTAAAGTGCTAAAGTTTGGGGATTAAAAACATTACTAAAATGTTTCACAGTTGTTGATGTGCAATTTGGTCAACTATGTACCCTCCAATTGAATTGCAGAGCCTTGTATAATAGGTATCGGCTTTTACTTTGCTCCAACTGACGACTGAACCGAGTTTTCAGACAGAATAATTCACCTTGCTGAGAGTTGTTTTGTGCTTGTACCTTAAACCTTTTTATCCACCGTACCACATAACTGCCTTTATTGAAGAATGTTCCCTCCACTCCCACCTTTTCAGAAGAAAATATGTTTGCGACGTGGATGTCCTGAAGAGCGCAGTGCCCTGTCTGGCAGCCTCTGCTGAATGGCCATTGTGAAGGTTGGTGAAGGCCTCCACCTACATGCAGCGCTACATCAGGGATACAGGAAAGGGAGACACTGTGCTCTGCTCTACTCTCTTTGGACTGAATGACACAAAGTGAGTCTTTCACTCAAGTGAACAGAAAATTGAAAAAAAGTTCACCTCACTGACCTACGCTATCAATAAGATAATTGAATTACCGATGAGGGCATCGGCAGAAAAGTGTGTGGGCTGGATCACATTGATCGATTGCCACTTTAGCTCCAAGAAACTTCACGCTCTTAGTTTTACTCTAACTTGAAGAATGAGAAATGCTAGGAAGCTGACACGTTTCTTGTAACAATTTATTAAAGAATTTACGTTTGAACCTCCTACATATTGATTGGCTGCTTAATCTTGCTCTGCAAGCCTGTGTTGCTATCCAGAGATCCTCCATCCAGTCAGCAGAGCTCAGTGGTCGATGCCTGTCTTCCTGTGACTGGTCTCCAGCCACACATTCCCCTGAGAGGGCCCAGTGTACAGGTGGATGAAACAGGCAGCGTACAGGTGGAGGAAACCGTAACATTGTTCCTCCCAGGCAGCAAATCGAAGTGGCCGTGACCCTGAATGAATCAACAGCCCCTGGGAGAGAGGATCTCAGACGAAGATGTCAGAGCACAGACCTTGATCTTATCTGACTATAGGAGAGCCGTCTGTCATACCAAGACAACAGGCTTCAGGTGTGCTGTGTATAAGCAGGTATTGTGTGAAGGGACTCCGGGACTCTGCTGGAATGAGTTGGAGATGAGTCTATAGATAGATAGGGTTTGCTCTACTCAGTCTGTGGGTAGTATATTTATTTCAGATCCAAAGCAATGTAAGGTTTTGATCTGAGAGTTTGTCCTTTTGACAGTTTCTTTGTTCAATGGTGAAATGGGTTTTGTAATTTTTGTTTCTGTCTGTAATCATATATTCCTCTACTTCTCCTTTCAATTCTTGCCAAATTCCTTGCTCCATCCTTTCCCAAGTCAGAGGAATTGGTTTCTTGGAATTTGAGGAATTGTACTATACATTCTTCCAGGAAATCTATTGTCTTCCATGTAGTTGAAATGGCTTCCGACAGGTGGCGTCACTCCTACGTGACTCTTGTCCCTCAGTCAGTACAGGCCTTTTGTGTTATTTGTAAACTCAGGTTCCCTTCATCTAATATGAGGTTTTGGTTGAAAATCTGATACATTCAGTATCAAAAATATGTCAAAATAGAGAAGATCAGAAAGGGGGCTAATACTTTTTCACGGCACTGTACATACAATACCTGGGATTTAAGATAACTCGTATGCAACTAGTTGTAGACTAAAGGGTGGGAATGTGGTATTTACAATGTAAAGCCATAGAGTAAAGTGGAGGCGGGATTGGAACAGATGAGTCAATGGTGTAAATATCAGGTTGCCCAGTAACAGAACTATGCTCCCAGGGACTGTGTGGGCAGTGGTGGCTGGTGGGAGGAGATACAGGCTTTTATGGCTGAAGACAATAAATGGAAAGGTATCAAACACATGGTTTCCATGTGTTTAATACCGTATCATTCATTCCATTCAAGCCATTACATTGAGCTCTTCCTCTGAAATCTCCTCCCACCAACCTCCTCTGGTGTGGGAACAGGCAGGATTCCTAAAGAGTAGTGCCCTACAAGCGATCCTCAGAGATGAGCTAAAGACCACTCAGACACACTGGCACCAACCACCCCATTGTCATACCTCAGATAGCACAACAATTGGACATGCTAATGTTTTCTTTCTCTTCTATATGTAGATTGTATATAGATTTGTTTTCTAAATGCTGCATTGTTGTGAAGGGCTTGCAAGTTAAGAATTTCACTGTATTGCATGTGACAAATGTTTAAAAATCCCTGTTATGAGCATAATGTATTTTGTCTGTACTCCAGGTTGCTAAGTTACAGACAATATAACCTGACTACCGTTTTTCCACTAAACTCAGTGGAACAAAGTCAATGTTCACGGTTTGGAGCCATTCCCTGAACAATATGTTATTTTCTGCTCTCCAAATCGATTACGAATGGAGCTTACCTTCAGACATATTGGCTGCCTTTTGAAAAACGTGTTGATTTTCTGAAGAGAGCAGTGTAAAATACCTTAACTTTCAGTCAATTTCTCTCAAGAGTGTGAATGTAGATACACTGTATGTGTTATTCGTTATGTTTATGGATTGACAAATCAATGAGATGAGATCCATTGTACTTTATTAATCCCCAAGGTGACATTAGGTTGAAATAAGCTTGTTAAAGTGTACGGAGCGTGCCCCGGCAACTCACTGGCGCAGAGTTTTACATTTGAAGGGTCGTCAAACCAAGGTAACAGAAACATTATGAGCCTGTCGTTTCAGGACTGGGTCATGTTCTAAAAAACTGTCTGAGTGCATGCCAGCGTGCTTTGTGTCTGGAATGAAGGATCTGACACACTGGCATGCCATGTAACTTCCTCTTATGTGCAGGTGTGGGACAGCGGTGTACCATTTATCTTTCACTTTCTACTGTTGTTTATTTCCTGCTGTGTTCCTATGTGGATTATATGTGTGAGGTGTAAAAAAAAACTATGAAATAATACATATGGAATCATGTAGTAACCAAAAAAGTGTTAAACAAATAAAAATCTAATTTAGATTTTTAGATTCTTCAAAGTAGCCACCCTTTGCCTTGATGACAGCTTTGCACACTCTTGGCATTCTCTCAACCAGCTTCACTTGGAATGCTTTTCCAACAGTCTTGAAGGAGTTCCCACAGGCCTGATTCACACAGTCTCCTCTGAACAGTTGATGTTGAGATGTGTCTGTTACTTGAACTCTGAAGCATTTATTAGGGCTGCAATTTGAGGTGCAGTTAACTCTATTGAACTTATCCTCTGCAGCAGAGGTAACTCTGGGTCTTTCCTGTGGCGGTCCTCATGAGAGCCAGTTTCATCATAGCTCTTGATGGTTTTTGCGACTATTTTCCAGATTGACTGACCTTCATGTCTTAACCTGTTGCGACGACCAAACCCGGATCCGGGATTCTATTTATAGACCTACGCTCATTACCATAACGCAACGTTAACTATTCATGAAAATCGCAAATGAAATGAAATAAATATGCTATCTCTCAAGCTTAGCCTTTTGTTAACAACACTGTCATCTCAGATTTTCAAAATATGCTTTTCAACCATAGGAAAACAATAATTTGTGTAACAGTAGCTAGCTAGCGTAGCATTTAGCGTTAGCATTAGCGTTAGCATTTAGCAGGCAACTATCACAAAAACAAGTAAAGCCTTCAAATAAAATAACTTACCTTTGAAGAACTTCTGATGTTTTCAATGAGGAGACTCTCAGTTAGATAGCAGATGCTCAGTTTTTCCAAAAAGATTCTTTGTGTATTAGAAATAGCTCCGTTTTGTACATCACATTTGGCTACAAAAAAAAAATAATAAAAAAATAAAAATAAAAAAATAAATCAGCCCTCAAAACGCGAACTTTTTTCCAAATTAACTCCATAATATCGACTGAAACATGGCAAACGTGGTTTAGAATCAATCCTCAAGGTGTTTTTCCACATATCTCTTCAATGATATATCCTTCGTGGAAGCCTGGTTTCTCCTTGCTCTCAAATGGAAAAATAATTGCACCTGGCTTTACGCTCCAATTTCGACGCAGGGACACCAGGCGGACACTTGGAAAATGTAGTCTCTTATGGTCAATCTTCCAATGATATGCCTACAAATACGTCACAATGCTGCTAAAACCTTGGGGGAACGACAGAAAGTGTAGGCTCATTCCTTGCGCAATCACAGCCATATAAGGAGACAATGGAAAACAGAGCTTCAGAAATTCTGCTCATTTCCTGGTTGACGCATCATCTTGGTTTCGCCTGTAGAATGAGTTCTGGGGCACTTACAGACAATATCTTTGCAGATTCTGAAACTTCAGAGTGTTTTCTTTCAAAAACTGTCAAGAATATGCATAGTCGAGCATCTTTTCGTGACAAAATATCGCGCTTAAAACGGGAACGTTTTTTATCCAAAAATGAAATAGCGCCCCTAGAGATCAAAGAGGTTAAAGTAATGATGGACATTTCTTTTTGCTTATTTAAGCTGTTCTTGCCATAATATGGACTTGGTCTTTTACCAAATAGGGCTATATTCTGTATACCACCCCTACCTTGTCACAGCACAACTGAGTGGATCAAACACATTAAGAAGGAAAGAAATTTCACGAATTCCACTTTTAACAAGGCACACCTAATAATTGAAATGCATTCCAGGTGACTACCTCATGAAGCTGGTTAAGAGAATGCCAAGAGTGTTCAAAGCTGTCATCAAGGCAAAGGGGGGTTACTTTGAAGAATCTCAAATATAAAATATATTTGGATTTGTTTAACACTTTTTTGGTTACTACATGATTCCATGTGTGTTATTTCAAAATATTGATGTCTTCACTATTATTCTACAATGTAGAAAATAGTAAAAAAAAAAAAAAAATGAGTAAGTGTGTCTAAACTTTTGACTGTGACTGTATATATATATATAGCTCATATTATGTCATTTTAAAGTATGCATTACGGTGTCTGTAATAGAATAAATGTAGCAATAACAAATGTAGACATTAATTTCTGTAGCTTCCAAAATGTTTTTTTTTAAATGGTGGGTGAGTGACAAGATGGCTTCAACACAGCGTCCACTACAGTCATCTAGTGTATATATAAATCATTGGTTCTGTAACTTTTAGAGATTTGTGCATCATTCTTATATAGTAAGCATTTCTTCCAAATGAGCTATACCTTGAATCACTGATATTATGCTTTGCCATACGGCCTTATTGAATTCAACTGCAATATATGTCCCAGACACATTTGTCTTTTATTGCCACTTTTCAGATATTGAAGGAATACATGAGTCAGGATATTACCTAAACTGCAGACTTTAATTCTAGCCTCAGGAAGGTTTTATGTTCAATAACGGTATGGTTGTTCTCGTTATTACCTGAAAAACTAAATTGGATCTATTTATTCATTTTGCACTCCACAGATGAATCGGTTGTTTTCCCTCTGATAGGCACTTTTCCTCTAGCTCTCTTTTACTTTCTTCATCTGGACCTGTGTATTAGATTAGAAAACACCATATTTATTATCAACAAATTCACATCTCATCTTACAAACATGCTAAAGAAATGGTAGTACCATTCTCAAGTCCTCTGTACTTACTACCTGCAGTTGAAGTCTGAAGTTTACATACACTTAGGTTGGAGTCATTAAAACTTGTTTTTCAACTACTCCACAAATTTCTTGTTAACAAACTATAGTTTTGGCAAGTCAGGACATCTACTTTGTCCACGACAAAAGTAATTTTTCCAACAATTGTTTACAGGCAGATTATTTCACTTATAATTCACTGTATCACAATTCCAGTGGGTCAGAAGTTTACATACACTAAGTTGACTGTGCCTTTAAACAGCTTAGAAAAATCCAGAGAATTATGTCATGGCTTTTGAAGCTTCTGATAGGCTAATTGACATAATTTGAGTCAATTAGAGGTGTACCTGTGGATGTATTTCAAGGCCAACCTTCAAACTGAGTGCCTCTTTGCTTGACATCATGGGAAAATGAAAAGAAATTAGCCAAAAAATTGTAGACCTTCACAAGTCTGGTTCATCAGACAGAGCAGTTAACCGATCGCTGCAGCTGTACATAGTCTATCGGTAAATAGCCCACCCATTTTTACCTACCTCATCCCCATACTGTTTTTATTTATTTACTTTTCTGCTCTTTTGCACACCAATATCTCTACCTGTAAATGACCATCTGATCATTTATCACTCCAGTGTTATTAATCTGCAAAATTGTAATTATTCGCCTACCTCCTCATGCCTTTTGCACACAATGTATATAGACCCCCTTTTTTTTCTCTACTGTGTTATTGACTTGTTAATTGTTAACTTACTCCATGTGTAACTTTGTGTTGTCTGTTCACACTGCTATGCTTTATCTTGGCCAGGTCGCAGTTGCAAATGAGAACTTGTTCTCAACTAGCCTACCTGGTTAAATAAAGGAGAAATAAAATAAATAAATACAAATCCTTGGGAGTAATTTCCAAACGTCTGAAGGTGCCACGTTCATCTGTACAAACAATAGTAAGCAAGTATAAACACCATGAGACCACGCAGCCGTCTGTCTCCTAGAGATGAACGTACTTTGGTGCGAAAAGTGCAAATCAATCCCAGAACAACAGCAAAGGACCTTGTGAAGATGCTGGAGGAAACGGATACAAAAATATCTATATCCACAGTAAACAAGTCCTATATTGACATAACCTGAAAGGCCGCTCAGCAAGGAAGAAGCCACTGCTCCAAAATCGCCATAAAAAAGACAGACTACGGTTTGCAACTGCACATGGGGACAAAGATCGTACTTTTTGAGAAATGTCCTCTGGTTTGATGAAACAAAAATAGAACTGTTTGGCCATAATGACCATCGTTATGTTTAGAGGAAAAAGGGGGACGCTTGCAAGCAGAAGAACACCATCCCAACTTTGAAGCTCGGGGGTGGCAGCATCATATTGCGGGGGTGCTTTGGTGCAGGAGGGAGTGGTGCACTTCACAAAATAGATGTCATCGTGAGGGAGGAAAATTATATATTGAAGCAACATCTCAAGACATCAGTCAGGAAGTTAAAGCTTGGTCGCAAATGGGTCTACGCGAAACATTTGACCCAAGTTAAACAATTTAAAGGCAATGCTAACAAATACTAATTGAGTGTATGTAAACTTCTGACCCACTGGGAATGTGATGAAAGAAATAAAACCTGAAATAAATCATTCTCTGTACTATTATTCTGACATTTCACATTCTTAAAATAAAGTGGTGATCCTAACTGACCTAACACAGGGAATTTTTACTAGGATTAAATGTCAGGAATTGTGAAAAAAAGGAGTTTAGATGTATTTGGCTAAGGTGTATGTAAACTTTGGACTTCAACTATATCTACCCAGGTACTGCTCTGCTATTCTGTGCTTTACTGTGCTGTAAGCACAGCTAATACATCAAACATGCTAAATAAATAATGTTGGGAGTATATTTGAGAAAAAATGCATGCTTGCTAATCAAGCCCTCTGTACCCGAGTGGCACAGTGGTCTAAGACACTGCATCTCAGTGCAAGAGGTGTCTCTGCAGTACCTGGTTTGAATCCACGCTGTATCACATCCGGCCATGATTGGGAGTGCCATTGGGCGGCGCACAATGGGCCCAGTGTTGTCTGGGTTTGGCTGGGGTAGGTCATCCTTGTAAATAATCATTTGTTCTTAACTGATTTGACTAGTTAAATATTTATTTATATTTTTTGAATAAAACCTTCCCAGGCACGTTTATGCTGTGTGTTGCTGTAGGTGAGGTGTTTCTAAGTTGGTACTCTGAGTAAGACTCGCTGCTGTGATAGTAAACAGATCAGTATCTCGGTGCTGACAGTACATGTAGCCCCTGCCCTCTGAGAGGCAGCTGAACCCTGTGACCAACCGCCCCAGCATTCTCACAATCAGCCAACCATACACTGTTGCGTTCAACTGACTAAGAGGATCTGAGCACAGCCACTCTGTGATTTTGTTAATGCAAACAGAATTCTGACCACCTTACATATTTATTTATATTTGACAGTACAGTAGGACGTTAGAGAGGGAGATGAACACAGAGGGGCTCAAACCCTGTCGCCAGGGGGGGCATATACACTACCGTTCAAAAGTTTGGGGTCACTTAGAAATGTCCTTGTTTTTGAAACAAAGCATTTTAAAATAACATCAAATTGATCAGAAACACAGTGTAGACATTGTTAATGTTGTAAATGACTATTGTAGCTGGAAACGGCTGATTGTTTATGGAATATCTACATATGCGTACAGAGGCCCATTATCAGCAACCATCACTCCTGTGTTTCAATGGCACGTTGTGTTAGCTAATCCAAGTTAGGTCCGTGGGGCGACGCACAATTGGCCTAGCATTGTCCGGGTTATAGAGGGTTTGGCCGGTAGGGATATCCTTGTCTCATCGCGCACCAGAGACTCCTGTGGCTGTCCGGGCGCAGTGCGTGCCAACCAAGGTTGCCAGGTGCACGGTGTTTCCTCCGACACATTAGTGCAGCTGGCTTCCGGGTTGGATGCACGCTGTGTTAAGAAGCAGTGCTGCTTGGTTGGGTTGTGTTTCGGAGGGGGGTTAAAAAAAACTTTTGCTGTTAGCACAGCTGAAAACTGTTGTCCTGATTTAAAAAAGCAATAAAACGGGCCTTATTTAGACTAGTTGAGGATTTGGAGTATCAGCATTTTTTGGGGTTCGATTACAGGCTCAAAATGGCCAGAAACAAAGAACTTTCTTCTGAAACTCGAGTGATGGTTGCTGATAAGGGGCCTCTGTACGCCTATGTAGATATTCCATAAAACATCTGCCGTTTCCAGCTACAATAGGCATTTACAACATTAACAATGTCTACACCACTGTATTTCTGATCAATTTGATGTTATTTTAATGGACAAAAAATGTGCTTTTCTTTCGAAAACATGTACATTTTTACGTGACCCCAAACTTTTGAACGGTAGTGTGTGTAAGGAGCTTAGACTGCTACACCAGACTCAGGCATGCCAGTGTTGCCAGGTCTCCGTCTCGGTCTCTACTTTTGAGAGCACAAGTGATCATTGTTCCATCCTGTTTGAGAATGTTCTGATGTATTTCTGAAAGAGCTGTTAGCTGGCAGTGTACTGCTCCTCCTCAGAGCCCAATGGTAGTGGTCCGGGTCATAAAGTCTGTCTTTGTCTTTGTTAGAGGAGACGGAGAAGGAACGAGTGCTTGTTTTTATCTGCCCACGCACTCCATCCCTCGGCGTTTCTCTGCTCTCTGTGCTTCAGAGAGGAAGCAGCTTACAGTCTCACCACTTTCATCACCTCGACTGAAAAACAGGTTGAGAAGCTGAGAGAAAAGGATGGATAGTTTGAGGATAGAGAGGAAGAAGACAGAGTGCGAGAGAACAAGATAGTGAGGGAAAGAGACAGCAAATGATTAAGGGAGTTTTCCCAGGTGGGGCATGGAAGAAGCACATAGGTTTTTACCGTAGCAACTTGAATTATGGAGAGACATTGGCTACCTCGAATTAGTCCATTAAAACAGTTTCTACATATGCCATTGTAAATTCAACCAATCGTTGGTCATTAAATGAATAAGACCTGTGAGAATATGAAGACCGGCAGCCAGGGCGTAAAGATGGACTGGACCTGCTTCACAAGGACCAGACGTATTTGATTCGACACCACAATACAGTGGATAACTGCTGTGTGCTCACAGCTGGACATCAGAAGTCACAAGTCAAAAACGTACATAGACGATGTAGGGAGAGAATGCAAACCATTTTCTACGTCATGGGGAAACAATGTCTCTCAAACTTCTTTGTGGATTTTTTCCCAGGATTAAAGCTTTGAGGAATTTGTGCTTGTGTAAACATTCATTCCATCTGAAGTGAAATTCCAATTATCGGACACAAACAAGCTGATAAAAGTAGAATCTCAATGTTCCACTTTTACCAGCTGCTGAGCAGGACCCCAGTGAGAATAGGCTGGGCTTGGTGGCCTTGCAGCTTAGAGCCGGCGGGCATGGGTTAGAGGCTTTACAGACCCGGTCCGGCCTCTCAGCCAGCTGCATTGAGAAGAGACAGAGTCTGAGTCTTCAATAGCACCCTATTCCCTATGTAGTTCACTACTTTTGACCAGACCCCTATGGGTCCTGGTCAAAAGAAGTGCACTGTATAGGGAATAGAGTGCCATTTGGGACGTAGTCAGAGGTTCATCTGGTTCCAACACCCTCAGCACTCAGAAGGAGATGTGCAGGGCAAAACATGTTAATTTGGACTGTTTTCACTCTGAGAAATGGCTGTTCTGCATGTATAACAAGTTATTGGGAATGGCCATGTGGCCCACAGCCCTTGCTGACAGCTCAGCCCCAGTCCATTTGGAGCTTGTTGGACAAATGCCATTTGAATATAGAAGAGCTGACCTGTTGACTGTTGCACTCTGTGATTTGGGGTTCATACAAAGTCCCGTTCCCAATGTGTTTCATTAGATTTAAGTAATGTAGGCCATAAATGTAATCAGCACATTATTATCACCTTTACTCAGTGGATTTTAGGTCGTTTTGTGCCTGGGACTGATTCAAATCAATGAATCAATCATCAAATGCAGTGTGAAATGCTTAATAACACAGAGTAACACATTCAGATTGCAGTGGAACATCAACGTAGATTCAGCAATTGAAATGACAAACAATAGGCCACAGGCAGTCCATCATTTCACAACATCAGTCTTGCAGTCTGCCTCAATGACTTTGATCAAACAAAAAATTGACAACATCCAGGTTATTTTCGGATCACCATGTCAATACAATTTAACTTTTTGTCAGGGTTTTACTTTTTTGTCAGTGACCAGAGGTCTTGGTAAATACACATCCCATACAGTTAACGAGGGCAAAGTAGGCTATTTTAGGAATGTTTGATGTCGGACAGAGGATGGGTAAAGTGTGTGAGTGCGGGCGGGTGTGAAATGAAAGGTTATGTTGTGAACTCTCAGGCTTGCTCTGCAGTTGTTTCCCTCAGTTCATGGATGGCCGGAGGGCTCCATGGTGGTGTTGACGGCTGCTTCCTGCCTCCCCTCTCCTCACCGTCATTACAGAGGAAGAGGGAGTGGAGAGGCAGCCCCCCCCTAATTAGTGCTTTGCTCACCAAAACCACTTCATACCCAAAAGGCGGCCTCCAACAGGGTGACCCAACATGGTGGGTGAGATGAAATCTATCCACTCAGGGTTCGATACTGCAACCAAAACGTTTGCCACCAGTACGACACAATTTTTTTTTACCTGGTTACGTTAGTTTTTGGTTCACAATTTGCTTTTTTTGTTGTTATTATCATGATTTATTCAAACAGTAATGTGCAACTGACAAAAAAATAAACCAAATTTCTGAAGAGGCAACAATGACACAGAAATGCCCCCGTCTGTGTGTGATTCCCGGCAGGAAATCCTCTGCCGGGAGTCACAAATCGTCAGTGAACATAATATTGTAAGAATCCTATTTTTAATCTAGGCTATGTAATTAATTTAAAAAACATGGATTTACGAAGCTTTTTTGTTCATTATGTCAATTATTTATCACGTGAGCTCCACACTTATAGCCTATAGATAATCTGTCGGTCAGAGAGAGCGCGCAGCTCTTAAACAACTGGTTGTTGCGTGGAGCAGCTCGACAGTGGGTGGGGTAGGTACAGTTGAAGTCGGAAGTTCACATACACTTAGGTTGGAGTCATTAAAACTCGTTTTTCAACTACTCCACAAATTTATTGTTAACAAACTATAGTTTTGGCAAGTCGGTTAGGACATCTACATTGTGCATGACACAAGTAATTTTTCCAACAATTGTTTACAGACAGATTATTTAACTTATAATTCACTGTATCACAATTCCAGTGGGTCAGAAGTTTATATACACTAAGTTGACTGTGCCTTTAAACAGTTTAGAAAAATCCAGAGAATTATGTCTTGGCTTTAGAAGCTTCTGATATCATTTGAGTCAATTTTGAGGTGTACCTGTAGATGTATTTCAAAGCCTACCTTCAAACTCAGTGCTTCCTTGCTTGTAGCTTCCTTGCTTGTAATAGTAGACCTCCACAAGTCTGGTTCATCCTTGGGAGCAATTTACAAACACCTGAAGGTACCACGTTCACCTGTACAAACAATAGTACACAAGTATAAACACCATGGGACCACGCAGCCGTCATACTGCTCAGGAAGGAGACGCGTTCTGTCTCCTAGAGATGAACGTACTTTGGTGCGAAAAGTGCAAATCAATCCCAGAACAACAGCAAAGGACCTTGTGAAGATGCTGGAGGAAACTGGTACAAAAGTATATATCCACAGTAAAACAAGTCATATATCAACATAACCTGAAAGGCCGCTCAGCAAGGAAGAAGCCACTGCTCCAAAACCACCATAAAAAACCCAGACTACAGTTTGCAACTGCACATGGGGACAAAGATCGTACTTTTTGGTCCTCTGGTCTGATGAAACAAAAATAGAACTGTTTGGCCATAATGACCATAGTTATGTTTGGAGGAAAAAGGGGGATGCTTGCAAGCCGAAGAACACCATCCCAACCGTGAAGCAAATCAAATCAAATCAAATTTTATTTGTCACATACACATGGTTAGCAGATGTTAATGCGAGTGTAGCGAAATGCTTGTGCTTCTAGTTCCGACAATGCAGTAATAACCAACGAGTAATCTAGCTAACAATTCCAAAACTACTACCTTATACACACAAGTGTAAAGGGATAAAGAATATGTACATAAGATATATGAAGCACAGGGTGGCATTATCATGTTGTGGGGGTGCTTTGCTGCAGGAGGGTCTGGTGCACTTCACAAAATAGGTGGCTTCGTGAGGAATGGAAAATGTATGTGGATATATTGAAGCAACATCTCAAGACATCAGTCAGGAAATTAAAGCTTGGTCGCAAATGGGTCTTCCAAATGGACAATGAACCCAAGCATACTTCCAAAGTTGTGGCAAAATGGCTTAAGGACAACAAAGTCAAGGTATTGGAGTGGCCATCACAAAGCCCTGACCTCAATCCCACAGAATATTTGTGGTCAGAACTGAAAAAGCGTGTACGAGCAAGGAGGCTGTAACGCTCCGGGTGTCGTGGGTGTGGAGTCAGACGCAGGAAACAGAGAGTGCAATACTGTACTCTTTAATGCACTCACGCAACACTGGGTGCTCAAAACCAAATGCCCCAAACACGGGGGACGAAAACAGTACAGCAGAATACACGACCAGGAACAAACACGTTCCTCTACTACATAACCGAAGGTCACAATAATTAATCCCGCACAAAGAAACAGGCGGGGCGGCTGTCTAATAAAGCCCAACTAATGACTCACTAACAGGTGCTGACAATAAACATACAAGGAGGGGGAGGAAAGACAATCAGTGGCAGCTAATAGGCCGGCGACGACGACCGCCGAGCGCCACCCGACCGGGAAGGGTCGGACTCTCGGTCGGACTCGTGACAGAGGCCTACAAACCTGACTCAGTTACATCTGCTCTGTCAGGAGGAATGGGCCAAAATTCACCCAACTTATTGTGGGAAGCTTGTTTAAGGCTACCCGAAACGTTTGACCCAAGTTAAACAATTTATAGGCAATGCTACTAAATGCTAATTGAGTGTATGTAAACTTCTGACCCACTGGGAATGTGATGAAAGAAATAAAAGCTGAAATAAATAATTCTCTCTACTATTATTCTGACATTTCACATTCATAAAATAAAGTGGTGATCCTAACTGACCTCAAGCAGGGATTTTTTTACTAGGATTAAATGTCAGGAATTGTGAAAAATTTAGTTTAAATGTATTTAGCGAAGGTGTATGTAAACTTCCGACTTCAACTGTATAGGAAAGATGTTCCAAGTTATGATCTCTAGCAGTCAGTAAATTATAAGGCAAGAATTGGTATGCAAACCATGTATTTAGAAAGTTCAGTGTCTTGGTTGAGTATTTGCGATGCGCAATTCAATCTGTGTCTCAAATTACTATTAGAATAGTATAATACATCTGGTGCAATTTAGAATGTTTTTTTCTCTACTGTCAAGAGGGGAGCCCCCCAACCAAATCTCGCTTAGCTTCCCCTAAGGCTAGGGCCGACCCTGTGTCGAGCCCTGTGTGTGCTAATGATAGCCTAACCTTCTTTGGGTAGATGGAAAGGCAATTAAAAGGTAACTACAAAGCCTACATGGAAGAATCAGAATTATTTGCATCAATCACAAGTGTCTGGCCAAACACAACTGTCTGGCATCTACAGACCTCAAAACTGGTCCCCTGATGTGTTTTAA
Source organism: Oncorhynchus clarkii lewisi (assembly GCF_045791955.1). Taxonomy (NCBI): domain Eukaryota; kingdom Metazoa; phylum Chordata; class Actinopteri; order Salmoniformes; family Salmonidae; genus Oncorhynchus; species Oncorhynchus clarkii. The sequence continues at coordinate 17,680,022 of NC_092154.1, read as the reverse complement.
GCATAGTTGTTTTTCTATTAAAAAAGTGTGATTTTGAGAGCGAAAACCTTTCAACAAAAATGGGGGAAATCGGTCTTTCTTCTCGCTTTCTTTTTGTTTGCCGTGGTATCGTTTTGGTATTAAGTATTGTTTTTTCAAATGTTGCCCTCTAGAGGATTTCGCAGAAAATAACACATGGCACTCTGAAATCTGAAGTCTGTTTAATTTGCTGTTACAATAAATCTTTCCAAATCAACATAAGAACACAAGGGCATGCTAATGTAAAAGATGGCTAGTCATTATTAGCCTGATTTTGTATGGAATACAGGCACGTTATGGGACACCGGTCAGGTCATTATCAATATCATTTTTTATTAAATAAATTGGTGCGACCAAGTCATGTGTTTGTGCCATCTGAAAAAGTTGGTAGCACAAGTGACACTAATTTTTAAAGTTAGTGTAGGACCCTGCCAATGTTTGAACATCAGATCAGCTCAGAGAACCCCCTCATTTCCGCCTGTGCTTCTCACTAGTTAAGTGAGGCTGTAGGGAGAGCCAGGAACAGGAAGCCACTGGCGGTATCATCAGTGACAGTGTTTAGGTCTAGGGAGGAGGGTTTGGGTGCGTAACAAAAGCAGACAATGCGTCCTGAAATAACCATGAGTAACCAGGCAGGGGGTGTGTCAGTGTGTCATTAAGGCCAGCTGTGGGGCGTGAACCCTGGGATGAGACGGAAAAGCACATGGTCACCGGATGGGGGGGGGGGGCTTGTTTGGGGCCTCACATACACACCAAGCTTCACACACACACACACACAGCAAAAACCCTGATTCTACGCCACATTACGGTGCATTAACTGCTGAGTGCTCACAGCTGGCAATCAGAAGTCACAATTAATTGTCTGGGTGGCCATTTGACTAGATGTTCAGGAGTCTTATGGCTTGGGGGTAGAGACTGTTTAGATGCCTCTTGGACCTAGACTTGGTGCTCCGGTACTGCTTGCCGAGCAGTGATGCAACCAGGATGTTCTCAATGGTGCAGCTGTAGAACCTTTTGAGGATCTGAGGACCCATGCCAAATCTTTTCAGTCTCCTGAGGGGGAATAGGTTTTGTTGTGCCCGCTTCACGACTGTCTTGGTGTGCTTGGACCATGTTAGTTTGTTGGGGATGTGGACACCAAGGAACTTGAAGCTCTCAACCTGCTTTACTGCAGCCCCGTTGATGAGAATGGGGGCGTGCTCGGGTCCTCTTTTTCCTGTAGTCCACAATCACCTACTTTGTCTTGATCACGTTTAGGGAGAGGTTGTTGTCCTGGCACCAAACAGTCAGGTCTCTAGCTGGTAAACAGCGGTGTGTTGTAGTAAGCTAACTCTCTGAGAAACGTTGTTCCCTCTCTTATTAAGGAGCAGGGGATACTGTCTGTGTGGGGCTTGGTGCTTAGGGTGTGACCTCAGGGAGTCTGGAGGTGTTAATGAAGATGTTTTGTCTTCCAGACTCCCCCAGATTGCTCTACGTCCGCAGCTATGACATGCCCTTTGCAAAGACGATGAGACAAGGAGCTGGATGTGTTGCTAAATTCAACCTCACCTACACACACAAAGGAAATGCTGTAAGCCCAAGCCCTTACAATGTTTGCCTAACAACACCAAGTGAGCCTTTGTTTTTAACAGGGATTTACAACGAAGACTCCATAGTAAAGATTTAGGAATGATATAATATGCCACAGAAATGTCATACATACAGTCTGCATCCAACACACCAGTACCCAACTCATGCAAACATCATCGATAAACCCAAAGTTGGATACTCAACCTTTCTTGAGACATGAAAAGGTTCTAGATTGTTTAAAGTTAAAGATTTTCACAGATATTCCCTCCAATGCACTCTACTGTGTAGCCAATCATGGATTTTTCTCCCCCACACAAGCTCTGTGTATGAAATTCGTTAAAAGCCTGTTCAAGTTAATGCCCACTTATGTCTCATTTAACTTTATTCGTAGAGAGTCTCTGGGTCTGGTAGAGTACTAGGCTCCCTATACAGAGCAGAGCCATATGAGGCCTGTGGAAGATGAGCTAACTCATTAATCATACATAGGCCGCTGCACCATCCATGACAGATCTGTTGAAGTCAGACATTACCGTTTCTGGTGAAAGCAGCCGGTAGCAGGGAAACCAGAGGACCCTTTGATGGCAGGCAGTGTGGGAGTGTGCAAATGTGTTCGTCACCTTCCCAGAGAGCGATCCATCTTTTTTATTCATCGATGCATTTACGGGAGGGGGGGGTCTCGTATCTCGGTTTCACTGTTGAATGCTTATATCTGAGTTAATGGGATACATTTTCTGTATGAGATTGTTTGGGTAATTTCTGACTCAACTCCTCAGTCATTTCAGGAAGAATAATTTGCCAAACGCACTTTAATTTGATATGCTTTAATTGTTTGGTAATTGCAATAGTTATTTTTTTGTCAAGTGCAGAATCCGCCTCTTAGGAGATGCCAGTTTGTTATTTTAAGGCCCTGGATATTTTCCAGTATATAATTGACTTTCTTTAATGGAGACAGAACCCAATATACCCTTCACAGTCTTATCTCCCAAACCAAACAAATTGGTATCTTTTGTGTTCTGTCTGTGTTGACTTGTTGTGGTTTTGTTTGGAAGCTTTGTCTTTAGCTGATCAGTCACACCTTTCCTCAGAATTCTCAACTTTAGTCTACCAATTAGTGTGTACTCACGCCTCTTCCTCTCATTTCAAATACATTATTATCCGTCTTTGAGAGAACTGGGTAACGATTGGTATGACCCTCCAGTAGCCAGACATTGACGTCAAGTAATGGCACAGTGCGAAACGGTTAACGCTGTTCCCATTTAAAACCGTTTCAGCCTCTACACGGCTATTACAGTTCCTGGGGTTATCAGTAATTCTGTGTAATTACAAAGCATCTAGTAGAATAAGACTACTCAATAGCGCATGAGGTGGATGTGTAGAGGCGTTAATGAGTCATGATGTTGAAATCCCTACAGATGGGATGGGTTTGGTTGGGAGGCTGAAATTAATGGCACAGTCCTTCCTGCGCCTAACCATCACATCATCATAGCAACACAAAGGTCGCTAGGGGCCATCAGTCTCTTATCATGTCAATAGCTAAGAGCAGACTTTTATTTATGTGTCGATATCAAAGGACTGTGTTAACCTTGAATTTTGATTGTTGTCTATTGACACCTACACAGTCTCAGAGATCCTGCGTCAGCGTCCCTTGCATCATATAACAGTCCTCCGTCTATACAGAACACTGCTTTGTTATTAAAAGGGACCCAAGTGCCACCACAGAGTCCCAGACCTCCGGGCCAGCTTTGATTAAGTCCAGAATGAAAGAAAGATCCGCCCAGACGGAGGGGAATGAGAAATATCCTGGCCGTGTAATAGAATGCCTTCCTCTGTCAACATCTGACTTGTAAAGGCTCAGTAATACAACAAGTCTTCACAACGTCGCAGCGACCAGGGAGCTTTGTCATAAAATCCCCTCCAGCTCATAAAGCAGTAGGCTCTACTTGTCCTCTCTGCTTGTAATCAGTATGCCCTCAGAACGCCAACGGGAGGAAAGTTGGGGGCATACAGACAGACACTAGATGCATCCTATATGGCACCCTATTTCCTATGTAGTGCACTACTGGTAGAAACTACTAAGTCTAGACTACTGACACCTGTCTGGTAGAATCAAACACAGTGAGCTGTAGGGTACTTTGGATGAGCATACGATTTTTATTTATTTTAAGATCAGTCTAACTTGATATTTCTCTAATAATTTTTGTGTTCTGAAAACTAATCACAAGCTCACCGGAGGCAACCACTTGGCATAATGGTATGATGAAGCACAAAATTATTTTTCCCAAATAGCCAAGTTTCTGGTCCCAAACGCCATGATTGGAATAGAGGGGTATGGAGGAAAGATTGGCGTAGTTATTACTATGATTTGAGGTTGAATACACCGGCATTACACATAATAATAGATGGGGGGGGGGGGGGGTCCTTCGCCAGAGTCACCTACTAGCGGGCTGCAGGTGTGAGACCATAATGAAGTGGATTTGGATGGATTAAACACCAAGCGGTGGGAGGGGAGACATGGCAGCCAGCATGTCTCACACACACACACACACCCTATGGACAGGATCCCAGAAAACACCACAGCACACAGGACAGACTCATCCCTTCCTGCCAAAAAGTTGCCTCCTGCATTGTTATTTGGCAGCTCTCTTGGCTTTGTGTTAAACTGAGCATCACCCATTCTGTCTCTTCTCCAGAGTTTTGTCTCTCAGCTGTTATTCGGAAGGTCTGAAATAATAGTTTGGTTTGGAAATGGAACTGAATCAACAGATCTTGACAGCTAATTGTGTGCTTGTTCTCATTCATTTTAATAGCACAGTGTTGTCACTTAAAATCAAACTTTATTTTTCACATGTGCCGAATAGACCTTACCGAGTGTAGACCTTACTGTGAAATGCTTACTTACAAGCCCTTAATAGCACCGTTGATTAGGAGCGTGTAAAACGCCAGCCATCCTCTCCGGCAGTTGGTACAGACACTGGTGATGAGGGTAGTGTGACAACAAATTGTGGGTTCATCCCACTTTTCTCATGGTCATGCAAACTGTGGTGTGGTGTGATGTGTTCTGAGCATGACGCCTCCCTCTCTTCACACACAGTCATCCACACTCGTTCATCCACACCCTCCCCACTTGAGTACCCAGATGCCCTTCTCTCCAGGAGCAGACAGGTTTTTACGGAGCGCTCGGTCCTCTTGCCAGGCACGGTGGTGTGTTCCTGGCAGAGCCGCCCACTCCCTGGTGTCTGCCTGGCCTTCATCTGCTCAGGGGCAGCCTCCGCCAGTCCTCTGAGCCCTGGAGGTCCATTGCAGCTCTGCTCCCCTCTCTCTATCTCCTTTAGCACCCCCTCGCCCATGTAGATACATACTCAATGATTCATGATTCGTTGAACAGAACAGTCAATATCAGTGAAGCTAAAGAGCAAGTTGATGATGAGCTTCTTAGTAAAGTGTTCCTATATTACCATCAGCTGTTTGCATTCAGTAGAATGTGTCTGTGTCTTTGGTGTGATGAAATCCAGCTACTTTAGAGCACAAGTGTTTGAGAACAGCAGCTAGGGGAAGCTAGGCAAATCAAGCTCATGACAAATGGGCAACAGATACAGAAATGTCTTCCCTGACTCATAATTCAAAGTGTACAGTACATTCTTAATTCAATTGTCAAACAGTTATTGCTGTATAATGTAAGTCCCAGTATTGCGATTGGAGGACCAGAATGATTGTAGACAGTATAATATACTGTATATAATATCCAGTAAATGTTGACATTCTAAACCAACCACTTTGACTCCTTTCTCATTCTCTAGTCCTCGAAGGAGCTGAAGCAGTACGACAACAAGATAATTGAGTGGTCCTTTAACAACACCTGGGTGTTCATGTGACACAGGGTGGACAAGAGCTTCCCCAACTCCTACGACACAGTGAGTGAGCAGTGTTTTCCCAATTTTTTTGGCCATTCAAAATCAAATCAATTGATTCTCCCCAATTTGAAGTCAATTAAGTAGCTAGCCACATAATGAACAAAAATATAAACGCAACAAAGATTTTACTGAGTTTAAATTCATATAAGGAAATCAGTCAATTGACATTAATGAATTAGGCCCTAATCTATGGATTTCACATGACTGGGCAGGGGTACTTGGGAGGGCATAGGTACACCTACAGTTGAAGTTGGAAGTTTACATACACCTTAGCAAAAGTATGCTTGGGGTCATTGTCCATTTGGAAGAAATTTGCGACCAAATTTTAACCTCCTGACTGATGTCTTGAGATGTTGCTACAATATATCCACATAATTTTCCTCCCTCATTATGCCATCTATTTTGTGAAGTGCACTAATCCCTCCTGCAGCAAAGCACCCCCACAACATGATGCTGCCACCCCCGTGCTTCACGGTTGGGATGGTGTCCTTCGGCTTGCAAGCCTCCCCCGTGTTCCTCCAAACATAACAATGGTCATTATGGCCAAACAGTTCTATTTTTGTTTCATCAGAGCAGAGGACATTTCTCCAAAAAAGTTGCAAACCATAGTCTGGCTTTTTTATGGCGGTTTTGGAGCAGTGGCTTCATCCTTGCTGAGCGGCCTTTCAGGTTATGTGGATATAGATACTTTTGTACCTGTTTCCTCCAGCATCTTCACAAGGTCTTTTGCTGTTGTTCTGGGATTGATTTGCACTTTTCGCACCAAAGTGCGTTCATCTCTAAGAGACAAAATGCGTCTTCTTCCTGAGCGCTATGACGGCTGCGTGGTCCCATGGTGTTTATGCCTGCGTACTATTGTTTGTACAGATGAACGTGGTACCTTCAGGCGTTTGGAATTTGCTCCCAATAATGAACCAGACTAGTGGAGGTCTACAATTGTTTTTCTGTGGCCTTGGCTGATTTCTTTTGATTTTTCTATGATGTCAAGCAAAGAGGCACTGAGTTAAAAGGTAGGCCTTGAAATACATCCACGTGTACACCTCCAATAGGCTAATTGACATCGTTTGAGTCAATCAGAAGCTTCTAAAGCCATGACATCATTTTCTGGAATTTTCCAAGCTGTTTAAAGGCACAGTCAATTTAGTGTATGTAAACTTCTGACCCACTGGAATTGTGATACAGTGAATTATAAGTGAAATAATCTGTCTGTAAACAATTGTTAGAAGAATTACTTGTGTCATGCACAAGGTAGATGTCCTAACCTACTGCCAAAACTATAGTTTGTTAACAAGAAATGTGTGGAGTGGTTGAAAAACGAGTTTTAATGACTCCAACCTAAGTGTATGTAAACTTCTGACTTCAACTGTACTTGGGAGCCAGAATGAGTCCCCCACACCCCCCCCACACCCCCTCAGATGATCTCGCAGGTGAAGAAGCCGGGTGTGGAGATCCTGAGCTGGCGTGGTTACACATGGTCTGTGGTTGTGAGGCCAGTTGGACGTACTGCCAAATTCTCTAAAATGACATTGGAGGCAGCTTATGGTAGAAAAATGAACATTAAATTATCTGGCAACCGCTCTGGTGGACATTCCTGCAAGTCAGCATTCTAATTACAAGCTCCTTTTAAAACTTGGCATTGTGTTGTGTGACAAAACTGCACATTTTGAAGTGGCCTTTTATTGTCCCCAGCACAAGGTGCACCTGTTTAATGACCATGCTGTTTAATCAGTTTCTTCATATGCCACACCTGTCAGATGGATGGATTATATTGGCAAAGGAGACATTTTCACTAACAGGGATGTAAACAAATTTGTGCACGAAATGTGTGCGCATGGAGAATTTCTGGAATTCATTTCAGCTCATGAAACATGGGACCAACATGTTGCGTTTATATTTTTGTTCAGTGTTGTTGTAAGTAGTCGGCTATTTGGCTCACAGCTGGGTGAGAGTACCTGCCTGCCATGGCCAGCATTGGAGCAATCTGTATTAATATCTACAGTCTCTTTATCTCTGTCTGCAATAAGACAATCACTGGGCCTATTAGATTAATGGCTTAGTTCATCTATATTTCACACATGCCTTCTTACTTTAATGCAAGTTTTTTTGCATTACTCATGGTGTGTGTGTGTGTGTGTGTGTGTGTGTGTGTGTGTGTGTGTGTGTGTGTGTGTGTGTGTGTGTGTGTGTGTGTGTGTGTGTGTGTGTGTGTGTGTGAGATGATTGTGTTTTTATTTAATTGTAGAAATGTCCACTGATTGAATACCATACTCTTTCTTCTACGCTTCAAGGCTTTTTATCTTCTCGGTTTCCCAAATCTATGTTTAATGCTTGAAATCTGCCAACCTTATAGCTGCAAATGTCAAGGGAGTCCAAACATTTAAAAAATATGTATTTTTATGTTACTGAAACTTCTTTAATGGAATTTGAGGAGTTATAGTGTAGTTTAGTTGGTGGAGTACACTTGTGCCCTGAGGTAAGGAAAAGGTTTAGAGATTTTGAGAGTATTAGTCACATGCACAGGGTTTTAGATGTAAATGCAAGGTACAGCTGCAACAGTGCAGGTCAAAGGGTTTAATACTACCTCCACTATGAAGTGAACATGGCCTGGATTTATTGTCGTTTTTTCATGTGACTGCAGAAACAGCCTGCATTAGAGGTGGACCAAGCCCAGGAAGGGTCCATCATCACGTCTGAGCTAACTTCCTGTCTGTGTGTCTCTTCTCTTCCAGCTCTGTGTAACAGCATCCAGCATCCTGTCACAAAAGAAAACCTCTGGACCGCTGTGCCCTGGGGGCCCACAGACAGAACCTGAAACACCACCATGACCCAGACACAGAGCTCATGCCCCGTACTGCTCCAAAGAGACCCAACTGGGCCATACCATACAGCGGAAGTGGGCCGGGCCAGTGTAGCAGTGTATGTATGTGGCTTGCAGAGCGAGGTCCTTCATGGCTACAGCCCGCCCCCTTCCTCCCCCTCAGACACAGACATTTGAAAAACCCCTCTTATCTGTGACCATTTGATTATCAGCCTCTTACAGGCCCTCTTAACTAAAACATATTGGATTGAATAACTTATAGATCCTGTTAGATATCCCCATGTAGTGCCTTAGCTTTCATTTCAGTGGTTCTTATTAAAGAAAAAATACATAATGGTGAATTTAATTTATTTATTCCCTTTTTTTAACGGTCTCCTAACTAATCTATTGATCAACAACAGAGGAATTGGTGTTTTATCTACGGCAGCAACTGACTATGTTTTTCCTAGCTGTTTATTTGTATTTGGGATGGCGGTAATCAGATGGGAAACAACCACCTGACCCCTCCTTTCTATCTTTTCTCTCCCAGCAGTGAAGTGAAGGAATGCGCTAGCGAATATTTCAAAGGTATTGTTTAGTAGCAAGAGAGAGCTATTCCTCCGAGATATTCTTCTGACACACAGTGATATACCGGGTTGACAACATGAATAACCATGACAAGATGTCTCCACAGTATGTGTGCAACAAACACACTCTGCCTCCACGTGACGTCACATGACCATATCGTCAGACCCCAGAATAGACTCGGTAACCGCTTGGGAAATGTCATGATGGAAACACGCCTCTCCTTTGTTTTTTCTTCAATGTGTGTACAGAATAATAACATTTCAACACTTGCTTTATTTGAACAGATACCCCAATTAAGGACTGCCCTAGTTCATAACAGACTGGTTTACTCCTGCATTTGTTGTTTGATTGGATCCATTAAAACAATACATCATGTGAAAGGGAAGGTACAGTGGTAAGAAAAAGTATGTGAACCATTTGGAATTTCTGCATAAATTGGTAATCAAATTTGATCTGATCTTCATCTAAGTCACAACGATAGACAAACATAGTATGCTTAAACTAATAACACACAAATTATTGTATTTTTCTTGTCTATATTGAATACATAGTTTAAACATTCATATTCACACAAAAAGTATGTGAACCCCTAGGCTAATGACTTCTCCAAAAGCTAATTGGAGTCAGGAGTCAGCTAACCTGGAGGCCAATCAATGAGACAAGATTGGAGATGTTGGTTAGAGATTTTGAGTTTGCTATTCACTAGAAGCATTGCCTGATATATCTCAGGAGACCTAAGATGAAGAATTGTTGACTTGCATAAAGCTGGAAAGGGAAACAAAAGTATCTCTAAAAGCCTTGATGTTCTTCAGTCCACAGAAAGACAAATGTACGCCTTCTGGAGTGGTCCAGTCAGAGTCCTGACCTCAACCCGATTGAGATGCTGTGGCATAACCTCAATATAGCAGTTCACACCAGACATCCCAAGAATATTGCTGAACTGAAACAGTTTTGTAAAGAGGAATGGTCAAAAATTCCTCCTGACCGTTGTGCAGGTCTGATCCACAACTACGGAAAACATTTGGTTGAGGTTATTGCTGCCAAACCAGTTATTAAATCCAAGGGTTCACATACTTTCCCCACCCTGCACTGTGAATGTTTACACGGTGTGTTCAATAAAGACATGAAAATGTATAATTGTTTGTGTGTTATTAGTTTAAGCAGACTGTGTTTGTCTATTGTTGTGACCTAGATGCAGATCAGATCAAATGTTATGACCAATTTATGCAGAAATCCAGGTATTTCCAAAGGTTTCACATAATTTTTCTTAACACTGTATTTTCAACCAATGAGCAAAGCTTTTTCATTATCACTATTGTCCTGATGTGTGGATGATACGAGATTTTGAAGTTACAATGCAATACCATTTAAGGAATATTCCTTCAAGTGTCTGCCTGACTGCGTGTGTTTGTATATATATTTTCGGTCTATTCGTCCACCGTTTTTTGGATGTCTGTCTGTCTCTGTGTGCCTCAGGGTCTTACCACTTCTTGCAGCAGGGGAACAGACGGGGGGTAGATGAGTTGTACTTCCAAGGCACTTTACCCTCTGGCAGCACATGAAAGCTGCTCCATCTCCATCAAAGCCACGCTCACCTTTTGTCCTGTATCTGGCTGCCTCGGAGATGCATTCATTCACATGCAGCTGGAGGCCCACACACATACACACATACATACAAACATACATAATATTTCAGATGTGGAGGTGTTTGTGTCCTGGAGTATAGACTAGGAGAGAATAGGGGACCGTACTGTTTTTATGATCAGATGTTTGATTCCCCTGAGATGACACTACTCCCAAATGCCCTGGGAGACACGTGTGTGTGTGTGTGTGTGTGTGTGTGTGTGTGTGTGTGTGTGTGTGTGTGTGTGTGTGTGTGTGTGTGTGTGTGTGTGTTTGTTTTCCAACTCAAAAACACTGGTCAAAATCAAATCAGCATGTATGAAAACAATCATTTAAATCTCAAAAGGTAGCCCAAATCATGTCTTTGATCAAACGGGAGAGGAGCAAGCAGGTAGCTAATGCTGACAATAACAACCTAATAATGTATCACTTGATACACTCCATCCACGACATGGGTTTAAAATGGTAAATATAATTAGGGGAGTGAGATGCACCCCTCAACCCCTCTTCTCCCTAACGTCACGATCATGCATCTGTCTTTGTAGAATTGATTTAACTGGGCGGTTTGCACTAGCTTGAAGTCAGGCTGGTCTGACCCGATTACCCTCCTGAAATTAGAAATTTAATTGCATGGATCTTTCAATGCCAAACTCTCGGGGCGTGGAGACTCAAACCTATTATTAGTGGATTTTTCTTCCCATAAACCCATCTCAGAGTTGGCCATGTGAAAAATGAGTCAGACTGATTTTGAACATGGTGTACAGCAGGGTTTACCAAACTGGGTCCTGGGGACCCCGCAGGGTGCATGTTTTGGTTTGTACCCTAGCACTACACAGCAGACCGAGTATGGTAAACCCTGCTGTACACTACAACATTGTCATCAGAAGGACTGCAGTGTCACGATAACTAGGACAGCCGCTCGGCTGGCACAGCTTGCCAGGCAGGAGGAGTAGCTCATCGTGGGCTTGGCAGGGCCCTTCTGCTCCTGTCACGACATGTCCACCTCGAAGGCTCCAAGATGCCCATGCCATTCCCTGACTCTCTGATGCATGTCTGTCTGGACTGCCAGTGCCCAGGTCCTAGCCTGGTTTCCAGTCTTTCTACTATCTTGCCAACTCCTCATGGAATTGTCATGCATTTACAAAGACAATGGAGTAGGCAAGATCACAAACATCTAGGCCCACGCTACCAAAGTCCTCCAGAACAATTTGTATTTTGTATCTTTCCTTACATGATGAGCCATAGTATCCCATCTGCCTCCTATGGCACCTATACGTTCTCAACTAGCTTCATACAGAAACATATGTTTATTGAATCACTCTGATACCTCTTGTTATGTTCATCAACAACAACATAAAAAAAGCCATGGTTCTTACAGACGCAATTAAACCCTAATGAACCTATTTGCATGTTAACGTGATTAGACCTTGATTAGACCAACTGTTCAACTACCAGAACTCACATGGTGCCACCGCTGTCAGTGTCATTTAGTCTGGAGACGAGTCTCAGAAAAACATGGACATGGACCTGAAGACACAGGACAATATGACTGCAAATATTACAGAATGTAATATGTGATGAAAAATTGAGTACTAGCCTCACCTCTCTCCCCTGCTTGCTCATTTTCTATTTGCCCAGAGCTGCTGTCTGGGTGCTTATGTAAATAGCTTTATAGCTATGTGGCCTTTGTAGGTTTCATTAGCATAATGTTATAGCCAATCCATGTTGTGGGTTGAGATGTGGAGTTCCAACTGTCCTAATGGGTTTGTAATGGTGGATGATATGGACCAGTGTGATCTCTCTAGTGTGACTACCACTGTGATCTCTAGTGTGACTACCACTGTGATCTCTAGTGTGACTACCACTGGGATCTCTAGTGTGACTACCACTGTGATCTCTAGTGTGACTACCACTGGGATCTCTAGTGTGACTACCACTGTGATCTCTAGTGTGACTACCACTGGGATCTCTAGTGTGACTACCACTGGGATCTCTAGTGTGACTACCACTGTGATCTCTAGTGTGACTACCACTGTGATCTCTAGTGTGACTACCACTGGGATCTCTAGTGTGACTACCACTGTGATCTCTAGTGTGACTACCACTGGGATCTCTAGTGTGACTACCACTGGGATCTCTAGTGTGACTACCACTGGGATCTCTAGTGTGACTACCACTGGGATCTCTAGTGTGACTACCACTGTGATCTCTAGTGTGACTACCACTGTGATCTCTAGTGTGACTACCACTGTGATCTCTAGTGTGACTACCACTGGGATCTCTAGTGTGACTACCACTGGGATCTCTAGACTACCACTGTGATCTCTAGTGTGACTACCACTGTGATCTCTAGTGTGACTACCACTGTGATCTCTAGTGTGACTACCACTGTGATCTCTAGTGTGACTACCACTGGGATCTCTAGTGTGACTACCACTGGGATCTCTAGTGTGACTACCACTGGGATCTCTAGTGTGACTACCACTGTGATCTCTAGTGTGACTACCACTGTGATCTCTAGTGTGACTACCACTGTGATCTCTAGTGTGACTACCACTGTGATCTCTAGTGTGACTACCACTGTGATCTCTAGTGTGACTACCACTGTGATCTCTAGTGTGACTACCACTGTGATCTCTAGTGTGACTACCACTGTGATCTCTAGTGTGACTACCACTGTGATCTCTAGTGTGACTACCACTGTGATCTCTAGTGTGACTACCACTGGGATCTCTAGTGTGACTACCACTGGGATCTCTAGTGTGACTACCACTGGGATCTGTGATCTCTAGTGTGACTACTAGTGTGACTACCACTGGGATCTCTAGTGTGACTACCACTGGGATCTCTAGTGTGACTACCACTGTGATCTCTAGTGTGACTACCACTGTGATCTCTAGTGTGACTACCACTGTGATCTCTAGTGTGACTACCACTGTGATCTCTAGTGTGACTACCACTGTGATCTCTAGTGTGACTACCACTGTGATCTCTAGTGTGACTACCACTGTGATCTCTAGTGTGACTACCACTGGGATCTCTAGTGTGACTACCACTGGGATCTCTAGTGTGACTACCACTGGGATCTCTAGTGTGACTACCACTGTGATCTCTAGTGTGACTACCACTGTGATCTCTAGTGTGACTACCACTGTGATCTCTAGTGTGACTACCACTGTGATCTCTAGTGTGACTACCACTGTGATCTCTAGTGTGACTACCACTGTGATCTCTAGTGTGACTACCACTGTGATCTCTAGTGTGACTACCACTGTGATCTCTAGTGTGATCCACTGTGATCTCTAGTGTGACTACCACTGGGATCTCTAGTGTGACTACCACTGTGATCTCTAGTGTGACTACCACTGGGATCTCTAGTGTGACTACCACTGGGATCTCTAGTGTGACTACCACTGGGATCTCTAGTGTGACTACCACTGGGATCTGTTCAGTGGCTCCTGTTGACTTGCCTCCAGTAAGCATGGCAAGAAATTATTGATAGAAGACTGTTTATGTGTGCATCTGTATTCAGTTTCAAAAACACTTGCATAAGTTACCTACCATGTGTTGCAATGGCACAGGGCAGATTTTAGGAAGATGTACAATACGTATTACTCAACTTTTATGCATTAGCTCTCCATATTCAATAGCAGAAATGCTATTATTTTGCTGTTGCTGTGTTGTTAGAGGGGTGGGGTGTGTTGTGATAGGGGTAGGGTGTGTGTTGTGATAGGGGTGGGGTGAGTTGTGATAAGGGTGGGGTGGGGTGTGTTGTGATAGGGGTGTGGTGTGTTGTTGTGATAAGGGTGGGGTGGGGTGTGTTGTGATAGGGGTGTGGTGTGTTGTGATAGGGGTGGGGTGTGTTGTGATAGGGGTGGGGTGGTGCATTGAAAACAAGGCTTGCTTGCAACTCTCTTTTGCATAGTGAGTGGATTTGGTGGGAGACGTGTTGAGACTGTTTTGTTTCAAAAAGTACTTTGATATTGCGTTGGCTGAAAGACTGATTGATGTATTTGCATAAAAATAGAGTGGAGAGAAGCAGCAGGTGTTTTCCATAGCTCCATTTCACTCATTCTAAACTGAGCGGTAAGCCTTTCTCTCTGGAAGTGTTTCTTGACGAAAGCGCCAGAAGCTACAGTCACAGAGTTTTTTACGTCTATCTCTTTTCTGTGAAAAATTAGGTGTGATGGTTCAAATGTGATGGTACACATTAAACGGCTGTTAATGCAGTCGAGAGGGAAACCCAAACTCATTTATGAGCCTTACTCAGAGTGTTGACAACGTGGTTATACAGACCTTATGGGTGGCTATCAAACAGTTGGAGCATCAATGCCCTGGCAAAATCACTCTCAGAGGTGACCTTGGGATAGTTATTGCTCTCTTATGTGTGTTTCCTCTATGTTTTAAACACTATGACAGCAATGCAGAGGAGACGTCAAATGGAGAATAGGGAGCCTCCCGAGTGGGGCAGTGGTCTAAGACACAATATCGCAGTGCTTACTGTGCCAATAGAGATTCTGGGTTCGAGTCCAGGCTCTGTTGCACGACTGTCCTTGTCCCATCCGCATTAGCGATTCCTGTGGCGGGCCGTGCGCAGTGCACGCTGACACGGTCACCAGGTGTACGGTGTTTCCTCCAACACATTGGTGTGGCTGGCTTCCGGGTTAAGTGGGCATTGTGTCAAGAAGCAGTGCAGCTTGGCTGAGTTGTGTTTTGAAGGACGCACGGCTCTTGGCCTTCACCTCTCCCGAGTTCGTACGGGAATTGCAGCGATGAGACAAGACTGTAACTACCAATTGGGGAGAAAAAAGGGAGAAAAAAAAGAATACAAAAAAATATTTTAAAACTATAAATATATATAAATGGAGAGTAGGCAAAGTGGTTCACGATAAAAACATTAATTGGATTAGTCCCAACTAGGTTTGCATTGGTCTTACCATTCAACACCACATTTGAGTAGGAGGTCATTTATATTCAGAGTTAAGCTCAGCTTGGAGCTGACCCTCCGTCATCTCATCATCAACTAGGAGAGTGTTTCCAATCCAACCCAATTCACGTTCAGTCTCAAAATGCCAAATCCTTCTCTGAGCTCTACCTGGGCCAAGGCACACAGCGCCCGGGAGGCGGAAGGCACCATTTCAAATTGACATTATTGGAGCTCGTTGCAGTGGGGTTGCAATGGAACTGCTTCCAGAGCAGGAATAATAAAGGGGATGAGATCTGTAATGGGACTCTGCAGAGATACCTAATCTGTGTGCTAATGTCAAAGACCAGCCAATTTGAAAGGATTCAATTATTTAAAACGTTATAGCCTGGCACAATAGCATATAGGGCCCAGAAATCAGGTGGAGAAATTCACCTGCATGAAGACAACATACACTTATAACAGGGCATCACTGCGTCAATCCAGAAGCTAATACCGATGGATTCAAATTATCTTTCTAATCTTCTACCACTTTTATTTGTGTCTTGAATTATCAACCTATTACTTGCATCTGTTTATCAATAATGTACTTTTTTATCAGCTTTTTTATTTTCCTGTCCTGTATTGTAGCTTTGAGTTTTAGAAAATCTATTTATTAATATCATGTATCATTAATTAGAGGGCTTGTCTACTGCTCTGTAAGAAGAGAGCGGGTATGAATGAGATGCTACAAAAGCAGAGTAATAGTTATCTTATCACTGTTAAGCATTCTTAGAGATACATTGGCTCACGAAAGTATTCACCCCTCTTGGTATTTTTCCTATGTTGTTGCCTTACAACCTGGAATTAAAATATATTTTTTTTTGGGGGGGGGGGGGGTTTGTATCATTTGATTTACACGACATGCCTACCTACCCCTTTGATGAAGCAAAATAAAAAATGTTGTGAAACAAACAATAAATAACACAAAAACAAAAACAACTTGTGCGTGCATAACTATTCACCCCCCAAAGTCAATACTTTGTAGAGCCACCTTTTGCAACAATTACAGCTGCAAGTCTCTTGGGGTATGTCTCTATAAGCTTGGCACATCTAGCCACTGTGATTTTTGCCCATTCGTCAAGGCAAAACTGCTCCAGTTCCTTCAAGTTGGATGGGTTCTGCAGGTACAGCTATTTTTAAGTCATAACACAGATTCTCAATTGGATTGAGGTCTGGGCTTTGACTAGGCCATTCTAAGACATTTAAATGTTTCCCCTTAAACCACTCGAGTGTTACTTTAGCAGTATGCTTAGGGTCATTGTCCTGCTGGAAGGTGAACCTCTGTCCCAGTCTCAAATCTCTGGAAGACAAACAGGTTTCCCTCAATAATTTCTCTGTATTTAGCGCCATCCATCATTCCTTCAATTCTTACCAGTTTCCCAGTCCCTGCCGATGAAAAACATCCCCACAGCATGATGCTGCCACCACAATGCTTCACTGGGATGCTGTTCTCGGGGTGATGAGAAGTGTTTGGTTTGCGCCAGACATAGCATTTTCCTTGATGGCCAAAAAGCTGCATTTTAGTCTCATCTGACCAGAGTACCTTCTTCCATATGTTTGGGGAGTCTCCCACATGCCTTTCGGCGAACACCATACGTGTTCGCTTATTTTTTTCTTTAAGCAATGGCTTTTTTCTGGCCACTCTTCCGTAAAACCCAGCTCTGTGTAGTGTACGGCATAAAATGGTCCTATGGACAGATACTCCAATCTCCGCTGTGGAGCTTTGCAGCTCCTTCAGGGTTGTCTTTGATCTCTTTGTTGCCTCTCTGAATAATGCCCTCCTTGCCTGGTCCGTGAGTTTTGGTGGGTGGCCCTCTCTTGGCAGGTTTGTTGTGGTGCCATATTCTTTCAATTTATTTTATAAAGGATTTAATTGTGTTCTGTGGGATGTTCAAAGTTTCTGATATTTTTTTATAACCCAGCCCTTATCTGTACTTCTCCACAACTTTGACCCTGACCTGTTTGGAGAGCTCCTTGGTCTTCATGGTGCCACTTGCTTAGTGGTGTTGCAGACACTGGGGCCTTTCATAACAGGTATATACTGAGATCATTTGACATTTAGATTGCACACAGATGGACTTTATTTAACTAATTATGTGAATTCTGGAGGTAATTGGTTGCACCAGATGTTATTTAGGGGCTTCATAGCAAAGGGGGTGAATACATATGCACGCACCACTTTTCAGTTTTTTAATTGTATTTTTTGAAACAAGTAATTTTTTAAATTTCACTTCACCAATTTGGACTATTTTGTGTATGTCCATTACATGAAATCAAACTAAAAATCCATTTAAATTACAGGGTGTAATGCAACAAAATAGGAAAACGCCAATACTTTTACAAGGCACTGTAAATGTGCATCCCAAATTGCACCCTATTTCCTCTAATAGTGCACTACTTTTGACCAGAGCCCTATGGCCAGTATATGGGGATTAGGGTGCCATTTGGGATGCAAGTCACAGGCTCCGACAGGAGGCCATTAGTGACCAGACTCGTACCCATCTCTTCTTCTCCTCCTCCTCCACTCCGGCCTCTGAGCCGAGGGCTACAGCAAACAAGCATAACTCATATAGTACCAGTCAAAAGTTTGGACACACCTACTCATTCAACAGTTTTTCTTTATTTTACTATTTTCTACATTGTAGAATAATAGTGAAGAAATAAAAACTATGAAATAACACATATGGAATCATGTTATAACCAAAAAGAAAGTTAAACAAATCAAAATGTATTTTATATTTGAGATTCTTCAAAGTAGCCACCCCTTGCCTTGATGACAGCTTTGCACACTCTTGGCATTCTCTGAACCAGCTTCATGGGGTAGTCACCTGGAATGCATTTAAATTAACAGGTGTGCCTTCTTAAAAGTTAATTTGTGTTTTTTCTTTCCTAAATGCGTTTGAGACAAATGGTTGTGTTGTGACAAGGTAGGGGTGGTATAGAGAAGATTGCCCTATTTGGTAAAAGACCAAGTCCATATTATGGCAAGAACAGCTCAAATAAGCAAAGAGAAACGACAGTCCATCACTACATTATCAAGACATGAAGGTCAGTCAATACGAACATTTCAAGAACTTTGAAAGCTTCTTCAAGTGCAGTCGCAAAAACCATCATGCGCTATGATGAAACTGGCTCTCATGAGGACCGCCACAGGAATGGAAGATCCAGAGTTACCTCTGCTGCAGACAGAGGATAAGTTAATTACAGTTACCAGCCTCAGAAATTGCAGCCCAAATAAATGCTTTACAGAGTTCACATAAGAGACACATCTCAACATCAACTGTTCAGAGGAGACTGCATGAATCAGGCCTTCATGGTTGAATTGCTGCAAACAAACCACTACTAAAGGACCCAAATAATAAGAAGAGACTTGCTTGGGCTAAGACATACAAGCAATGGACATTAGACAGGTGGAAATCTGTCCTCTGGTCTGATGAGTCCAAATTTGAGATTTTTGGTTCTAACCGCTGTGTCTTTGTGAGACTCAGAATAGGTGAACGGATGATCTCTGCATGTGTGGTTCTCACCATGAAGCATGGGGGAGGAGGTGGGAAGGTGTGGGGGTGCTTTGCTGTTGACACTGTCAATGATTTATTTAGAATTCAAGGCAGACTTAACTAGCATGGCTACCACAGCATTCTGCAGCGATATGCCATCCCATCTGGTTTTCGCTTAGTGGGACTATCATTTGTTTTTCAACCAGAAAATGACCCAACACACCTCCAGGTTGTGAAAGGGCTATTTGACCAAGAAGGAGAGTGATGGAGTGCTGCACAATGTGGCCTCCACAATCACTCAACCTCAAACCAATTGAGATGGTTTGGGATGAGTTGGACCTCAGAGTGAAGGAAAAGCAGCCAACACGTGCTCAGCATATGTGGGAACTCCTTCAAGACTGTTGGAAAAGCATTCCAGGTGAAGCTGGCTGAGAGAATGCCAAGAGTGTGCAAAGCTGTCATCAAGGCAAAGGGTGGCTACTTTGAACAATCCAAAATCTAAAATCTATTTTGATTTGTTTAACACTTTTACAACATCATTCCATCATTCCGTTACAACATCATTCCATATGTGTTATTTCATAGTGTTGATGTCTTCACTATTATTCTGCAATGTAGAAAATACTAAAAATAAATAAAAACCCTTGAATGAGTAGGTGTGTCCAAACTTTTGACTGGTACTGTAGATTTATTGGAATGTGATAGCACACAAAACCTATGACTCACATTTGGCTTTGTGTCTTTTCTTAATGATGTTCAGGAAAAGCTGCCTGTCTCAGACTGATGCTGTTACTGTGACAGATACGGTGTGATAGGGTCAATTTTCTCTGTCTCCACAGCAGAGACAGCCGACTCTGTACACAAACCTTACTTACACTGTGAGCCAATCCCCATGTCCTCCATGCAAAACAGCAGGTGAAGTACAAATATTCCCACCTTGACATTCTGGGGGATGTTACATAAGACATCTATTTTCTCCAGGTTTCAGGTTACTCTGCAGTCTCTGTCACAGGCTTTCCACCTTCGGTGAGTGAAACCTGGTTGTCTGAGGCTCGTTACTCTGTAACCCAATAACACACCCATGGGGTGACGATAGGAGCACTGTCTTAGAAGGTTTGGGGGATGTTTACACTGAGCTCAGCCCTCCCACAGTCAGACACTAGATATCTGTTTTTTTCTGTACGATCGTCTGTCCATGGGAGTATCGGCTAAAGGTTAATATAGAGATCCATTTGTCTGAGCCTAGGACCCCCACCTCTCTTCTGTTAGCAGCCATTTCATGTGGCGAGACGTTGGTTTATCTGATCCCCAAGGATCACACACTTTGAGAGACAACACCAAGTTACATTTGTCCAACAATGTTTTTCTTTCCTTTTTTTTCAAAGCTGGTATGGTTTTCAAAGCCTTTTGCAATCTCGACACGAATTTCAAAGGCCATGGGCAGAATTAGAACAATATCCAACTTTGAATCAATGCATAAAGGGAATGATAGTCATGTGAAATAAATATTGAACAGGTAATGCCCTCAGTGATCTGTACAGTATACTGTAAGTCTCTGAGATATAAAATGCTGAGGGAGAGAGTGAAGAAACATATGTTTTGAAATTGCAGGGGCAGGGAGAGATGTTGGAAATTGCCCTCTGACTCTGACATATTTGTAATTAGCAAGTATTGAGATTCAAGGCTATGGGGAATTTCCAGTCCTCTTTGAGTGTGGGGGTGTTTGAATTGGAAGGGAGGAGGTTCTTGGGGTGCACAGGACATAAATGGATTTGGAGAGAAAGAGGCATTGTAAAGCCATTGCACTGTGCTTTTGTGTAATTCTGAGCAGAGGCGGTATCAAGCACTGTGGGTCTGAGTTACGGCATTATGCTATAATAAGAAATTGGACCTAAAATGCCCTGCTATATTGCCCCTAGCCACATCAAAGAGCACCCTGTGGTGGTGCTGGTTTAATATTTAATGCCATGCACTAATAAATGTCCCCTGGTCATGGGCTATCATGGGAGAGCAGCAACACCTCCCTAAAAAACAAATGATCGGGGAAATGAAAGGAAATTGGGGGTTGGTTTTCTGAGGGCTAAGCGAACACAATGCTATCACCTAGGGATTTGAGCTAAAAGAAGATCAGCAAAGGGGGAAGAGAATGCAGTCTGAGAATAATGTAAAAGTAGTATTCACAATTTGTCTTTCCAGACACCTAATTTCAAGGAAAGCATTCAAACCACGTAGAGCAGAAGAACCAACCCTTACCGCTACTTCCTGTTTGAAGAACCAACCCTGACCTCTACTTCATGTTTATTATACGCTCAGACAAGAGTTGTTTCTCTCTGGGAATGGCGAAGCTCAGGACATCAAACTATTTTGGAAGAGTGTATATACGGACCACAAACCTTACAGGCTGTCATTTCTGCATCCTAAATACCACTATTCATATAGATCAAAGATGTATTTGACTAAGCTTTTATGACAGTGTAAACTGCCATTCAGACATTTCCTCAAGATTGCTACAGGGGGCTTTATATGCCGTGTGACATTTACCGTATATGACATTTTTTATTTCAATCATAGATTTCTGAGTCTCATCACTTCTGCACCATCAATCCTGTCACATAGAGCTCATGGGTCTGAGCCTTTATGCTGTACGCTCCTCATGACGAGTAGTCACCGTAGGCAGACAGGTTGCCTCTCACATTAACAACGTTCCAGCATACACCCTTGGTCTGGGATTTCTGAGACAACATAATAAGTGTCAAATCTGGAAGAGGAACGCTCCTGTCCCTGTCTAGCTGGGACCACTGCTCCTCGCCCATGTCTTCCCAGAATCTCTCTATCATTGATGGAAGAACATCAACACCTCATCGGTATTGATCGGGTTGCCATGACACCAGAGCTGGGTCTAGTTCATGCAGTGGATGTTGATGTTCTTTGGTGAAGGAGCCTTGGTGCTTCAGTCTTCCTCTGCTCTACGACACTGTTAATAAGTGGTCAAAAGTAGTTTATTACATAGGAAATAGGGTGCCATTTGGAACGCAATCACCCTCTCGACCTAAAAGTGAGGATGGGCTCCCTTGAACATTTTGGAACTATTTCAGATTTCTGACATAAGGTTGTCTTGTTTTCGGCTCTCTTGTTTTCGGCACTTCACTGTGAAAAAGATACAGCTCTTTAATGTGTTTCATCCTTGTGTGGGTCATGTAACCAGTCATTTTAATCCTCTGTGGTTGTCATGCCAACAACATTTCCAAGGCAGTTGGTTGGGTAAGCTCTGTGGAGTGAAGTGGTTGGTGTGTACACAGATACACTACATGACCAAAAGCATGTGGACACCTGCTTGTCGAACGTCTCATTCCAAAATCATGAGCATTAATATACCACTTCGTGGCCGAGCCGTTGTTGCTCCTAGACGTTTCCACTTCAAAATAACAGCACTTGCAGTTGACTGGAGCAGCTCTAGCAGGGCAGAAATTTGACTAACTGACTTGTTGGAAAGGTGGCATCCTATGACGGTACCACGTTGAAAGTTACTGAGCTCTTCAGTCTACTGCCAATGTTTCTATATGGAGATTGCATGGCAGTGTGCTTGATTGTATACACCTCATAGCAACAGGTGTGGCTGAAATAGCTGAATTCACTATTTTAAAGGGGTGTCCACATACTTTTGTATATATAGTGTACACAGGAGGTTGGTGGCACATTAATTGGGAAGGACGGGCTCATGGTAATGTCTGGAGCAGAATAGGTGGAATAGTATCAAATACATCAAACCCATGGTTAGATGCCATTCCATTAACTCCATTCCAGCCATTAGATGAGCCGTCCTCCCCTCAGCAGCCTCCACTCGTAGTGTATGTTGTGGACATGTGGAGCGAGGAAGGAAAAGGTGTGCTGGCTGGCTGTCACTAGTGTCTCTCCTGCTTGGTGGTGGCTGAGGAGACAGATGGGAGCTCACATAGCCATGAGTCCATATAAGCTCCTCAGTTCAGATCTAAGGCACTGCGCCCAGGCAGGTTCACTCTCTGGATCCGTCCCAAATGCCATTCTATTCCCTTTATAGTACACAGCAGTGCACTATATAGGAAATAGGGTGCCATTACTGTGCACTATATAGCGAAGAGGGTGCCATTTGGGACTAGGCCTCTGTCTGCCTGGGACATCTCCACACCTCCACTGCTGCTGTTAGTCATATGGCAATACTCTCTTCTTCTGGTGGGACATGTCTGGCATGAGAAGAAAGGACATAGATTGAGGAATGCAATGAATCTTCATACCTATACTGTCAACATTGCATTTTAAACTAATCAGTTGATCCACGTGTACAAGTAAAGACACGTTTTACTTGTTGATTTCCTGTATCTAACCATTAATGGCTGAATTTTATATTAGCAGATCATTTGCGTAAACAACTGACATAACTTCATTTTGGCTTTTTGTGGTGTTGAATTTTGGTTTAAAATATACAGTTGAAGTTGGAAGTTTACATACACTTAGCTTAGAGTCATTAAAACTCATTTTTCAACCACTCCACAAATTTCTTGTTAACAAACTATAGTTTTGGCAAGTTGGTTAGGACGTATACTTTGTGCATGGCACAAGTAATTTTTCCAACAATTGTTTACAGACAGATTATTTCACTTATAATTCACTGTATCACAATTCCAGTGGGTCAGAAGTTTACATACACTAAGTTGACTGTGCCTTTAAACAGCTTGGAAAATTCCAGAAAATTATGTCATGGCTTTAGAAGCTTCTGATAGGCTACTTGACATAATTTGAGTCAATTGGAGGTGTATCTGTGGATTTATTTCAAGGACTACCTTCAAACTCAGTGCCTCTTTGCTTGACCTCATGGGATAATCAAAAGAAATCAGCCAAGACCTCAGAAAAAAATAATTGTAGACCTCCACAAGTCTGGTTCATCCTTGGGAGCAATTTCCAAATGCCTGAAGGTACCACATTCATCTGTACAAACAATAGTACGCAAGTATAAACACCATGGGACCACACAGCCGTCATACCGCTCAGGAAGGAGACGCATTCTGTCTCCTAGAGATGAACGTACTTTGGTGCAAAAAGTGCAAATAAATCCCAGAACAAGAGCAAAGCACCTTGTGAAGATGCTGGAGGAAACAGGTACAAAAGTATCTATATCCACAGTAAACGAGTCCTATATCGACATAACCTGAAAGGCCGCTCAGTAAGGAAGAAGCCACTGCTCCAAAACCGCCATAAAAGCCAGACTAAGGTTTGCAACTGCACATGGGGACGAAGATCATACTTTTTGTAGAAATGTCCTCTGGTCTGATGAAACAAAAATAGCACTGTTTGGTCATTATGACCATTGTTATGTTTGGAGGAAAAAGGGGGAGCTTGCAAGCCAAAGAACACCATCTCAACCGTGAAGCACGGGGGTGGCAGCATCATGTTGTGGGGGTGCTTTGCTGCAGGAGGGTCTGGTGCACTTCACAAAATAGATGAACGGAAATTATGTGGATATATTGAAGCAGCATCTCAAGACATCAGTCAGTTAAAGCTTGGTCGCAAATGGGTCTTACAAATGGACAATGACCCCAAGCATACTTCCAAAGTTGTGGCAAAATGACTTAAGGACAACAAAGTCAAGGTATTGGAGTGACCATCACAAAGCCCTGACCTCAATCCCACAGAATATTTGTGGTCAGAACTGAAAAAGCGTGTACGAGCAAGGAGGCCTTACAAACCTGACTCCGTTACACCAGCTCTGTCAGGAGGAATGGGCCAAAATTCACCCAACTTATTGTGGGAAGCTTGTGGAAGGCTACCCAAAACGTTTGACCCAAGTTAAACAATTTAAAGGCAATGATACCAAATACTAATTGAGTGTATATAAACGTCTGACCCACTGGGAATGTGAAGAAATAAATAAAAGCTGAAACAAATTGTTCTCTCTACTATTATTCTGACATTTCACATTCTTAAAATAAAGTGGTTGTAACGGCCGTTGGCGGTGAAGGAAGGTGAGAACCAATGCGCAGCGTGGTAAGTGTCCATATTTTTAATAAAGTAATAGAACCCTGAACAAAAACAACAAAGTGAACGAACGAACGAACGAACGAACGAACGAACGAACGAAACAGTTCTGTCTGGTGCAGATACAAACACTCAACAGAAAACAATCACCCACACCACACAGGTGGGAAAAGGCTACCTAAGTATGATTCTCAATCAGAGACAACGAATGACACCTGCCTCTGATTGAGAACCATACCAGGCCAAACACAATACCACAACATAGAAAAAGGAACATAGACTACCCACCCAACTCACGCCCTGACCAACTAAAACAAAGACAACAAAAGAACTAAGGTCAGAATGTGACAGTAGTGATCCTAACGGACCTAAGACAAGGCGTTTTTACTAGGATTAAATGTCAGGAATTGTGATAAACTGAGTTTAAATGTACTTAACTAAGGTGTATGTAAGCTTCCGACTTCAACTGTATACTGTATCTATCTGTGGTATTCACTTGTCAATGCAACGTGGAATCTTGAAATGACCACATTTGTCACTCTGACTGAAGATTCATTAATAAAAGTTTACAAATTACACTTGTGGAGATGTTTGGAAATGCGGTATCATCCGTTTACATTATGTGCTCACTCATCTGAGAAACCATGACTTTATTGCATTTCATATACATTTACAGAGGATACTGCAGGATAAACTAATGCTGATTTCCCAGTACTTCACTTTCACCACCCTGAATGTTTGGCTCAGAATCCATTTGAGTTGTAGACTGTGGGATATTTCACTAGTTGAAACATGATACATTTTCAACGATTGATGTCCTTTGCTGCCAGATTTTGAAACATAAAACACAACCTTGTCAGAAAAGGGAATGAGGGCTAAGGAGAGTGCCCACATTGATAAATGACTACCACGAAACATTAAGTCAGAAAAGCAGGCAGGCTGCAGCATGCAAATAAAAGATACATGATATGTCATCGCACTGTACCATGAAATTCTTCCGGACACAAACATATACATCTGAAATGCACTGGCAGGTGACATGGGAGATATTGCAGGTTACTTGCATCCTTATACAATTGTTTGAAAATACTCAAGTTATGTAACGCAGGTATTCCTTCAGGGGAACACGCAATGCCGTCGGGGGTACGCCAATTTGACTTTTTTTTAAATCTTCACATTTTCAACAGTCCATTGAGTAAGGCCCGCATCCATGGAGACACATACCAGCTCTACTGGTAGTACTGATGTGCTAGCATCAGTAATTCTGCATTTGTTGTTAGCCCAGCTAGCATGGATACTGACAGTTGTGAATCTGATGCAGCTGAAGAGCTACTGCTCCCTCAACCGAGAAAGCACCGACCAACAGGCAGGGACGTTGGACCATCGAAGAGGCCCAAATATGATGAGAACTACATTGATTTGGGGTTCACTTACTGTATATTGGGAGTAGTGCCTTTCCTCAGCCACGGTGTGTTATATGTGCAAAAGTACTATCTCACAACTCAATGAAACCTTCACTCTTACGCAAACATTTAGAAACAAAATATGCCAATTTGAAAAATAAGCCATGGGAGTTTTTTGAGCGAGAATTAAGACGACTTTGGAGTAGTTAGACATGTATAAAAGCTACAGATACCATTAATTAGAAGGAGCTAGTAGCATCTTATATGGTGAGCTACCGAGTGGCTAGGACAGGCAAGCCCCATACTATTGTGAAGGACTTAATTATTCCTGCTGCCGCTGATATGGCTGGGACAATGCTCGGGGAAAAGGCCCAAAAAACTATACAGACAATGCCTTCATCAAACAACACTGTTTCACGATGCATCAGTGACATGGCAGGATAATTTTTGAAACAATTACTGCTTCGCATACAAGCCAGTGAATTCTATGCATTACTGCTGGATGATTCAACAGAGGTGGCGGGCCTGGCACAGCTCCTGGTATATGTCCGTTACGTTTATGGGAGGTCAATTAAGGAAGAAATCCTCTTCTGCAAACCACTGGAAACCAGGACAACAGGAGAGGATATTTTTAAAGTACTGGACAGCTTTTGTACTGATGGCCTAAAAGCCATGACAGGGAGACATATTGGAGTGGTCACGCGCGTGCAAGCATTTGCTCCTGATGCCACTCGTGTACAGTGCAGCATCCACCAAAAGGCTCTTGCTGCCAAGGGAATGCCTGGCAGCTTGAAAGTCGTTTTGGACACTACAGTGAAAATGGTTAACTTTGTTAAAGCAAGGCCCCTGAACTCTCGTGTATTTTCTGCACCATGCAATGATATGGGCAGCGACCATGTAGCGCTTTTACAACATTTACAGAAGTGCGCTGGTTACCAAGGGGCAAAGTATTGACACGTTTTTTTAAATTGAGAGACGAGCTTAAAGTTTTCTTTTCTGACCATCATTTTCATTTGTCTGACTGCTTGCATAATAATGAGTTTCTTACACAACTGGCCTATCTGGGTGATGTTTTTTCTCGCCTGAATAATCTGAATCTAGGATTACAGGGACTCTCCGCAACTATATTCAATGTGCGGGACAAAATTGAGGCTTTGATTAAAGAAGCTTTTCTCTGTCTGCATTAACAAGGACAACACACAGGTCTGAACTCAAGCTTACGGACAATGTCAAATGTGATATACCGAAGCACCTAAGTGAGTTGGGTGAGCAATTACACCGATTACTTTCCAAGAAACGGATGACACAAAGAACTGGATTCATTATGCCCAGCCTAGTCCACTTACCGATATCTGAACAAGAGAGCCTCATCGAAATTGCAACAAGTAGTTCTGTGAAAATTGAATTGAATCAGAAGCCACTGCTGCTCTCAGAGTATCCTGCCTTGGCAAATCTCACTGTTAAGACACGGATGCCCTTTGCAACCACGTACCTATGTGAGAGTGGATTCTCGTCCCTTACTAGCTTGAAAGCTATAACCGTGTGGAAAATGACTTAAGACTGAGTCTCTCCCCAATACAACCCAACACTGCAGAGTTATGTGAATCCTTTCAAGCACACCCTTCTCATGAACCTGTGGTGAGTTATTCACAATTTTCACAACAAATAAGGTTTTATATGTAAGATGGTTAAATAAAGAGCAAAATTATTAATTATTATATTATTATTTGTGCCTGGTCCTATAAGAGATCTGTCACTTCCCACGAGCCGCGTTGTGACAAAACTCACACTCATTCTTATGTTTAATAAATGTATCGTGGCAGGCTTACAATGATGGCAAAAAACAACATTTGAGAGTGGCTAACCCTGGTGCTGGAGGGGGTACGCAGCTGGAGGTTGAATGTTTGAAGGGGTACGGGACTATAAAAAGTTTGGGAACCAATATTCTAGGATAAAGGGATGTTTGATTAATCACAGGATTGGAGAAACAGTAATTTGTCAGGAACTGAACATGGAAGGGGGGCTGAATAATCAGAAACAGACCATGGTTGTATTTGTAACGGCTTTCTTCGGTAGAAGGAGAGTCGGACCAAAATGCAGCGTGTAGATTTCGATCCATGTTTACAGTTTTTTTGGATTGCTTAAGCACGATTTTCAAAACAGGGCCCGTGTTTTCAAAACACTACACACAATTAGCACAACCACACACCCAAGTAGCAAAACACTACAGATCCTTTGCAAAATTAAACACTCTTGTAAAAACTATACACTTCTTTTTAAAAACCACACTTTGTTACCATATGAAACACACACGTTTCACATTACTATACTCTGTTGACACGAGTTACACTCTGCTGTGATAAACCTAAAACACTTTTAGCACTTCTACTTCCCTATGATTAGAGTAGGCTACTATCAACAAAGTACAAATATAATGTAAATTCACCAAACACTACACAAGACCAATGTTGCAGACTGAAGAAACTCATTTATTTCTCAACACGCCCAAAATGTTGACATGGAGATTCATAATACTGTAATCAAACGTCACTTTACATATTGTAAGTTCAAAAAAATAAATAAAAAAATAACTAGACATTGTCTCTTCCTCTAGCTGGATCTGGCCAGAGAATTTCATCAACATCGCAGGCAACGTTGTCATTAGCAAGACACCTTGGAAAGAAACGTCTTGAATGACGAATCCATCCTTGCATTGAAGCTACCGCCATCTGGTCACAGCCCTCCTCCATGGCTTGGATGAGGGGTACCTCAGCCTGGAACGGAGATCATATACCTTCCACCGCCATGCCGAGAAAAAATATTCTATAGGGTTGAGGAATGGAGAGTATGGTGGAAGATATAGGACTGTGAAATGTGGATGTTGCTGAAACCAGTTCTGAACCAGAGCAGAGCGGTGGAAAGACACATTGTCCCAGACAACAATGCATATGATCGATTTGATTTGCTGCTGTTATGTTGTGCAATTGGTCCAAGAATGTAAGTATGAGGGCTGTGTTGTAAGGGCCCATATGAGCATGGTGGTGGAGGACCCCATTCTGGGTAATGGCTGCACGTTGCCCTGGGACATTGACTATAGCCCTGTGGCCAATGATGTTTCTTCCCCTCATTCGTGTACTCGTCAGGTTGAACCCAGCGTCATCTACGTAAATGAACTCATGCTGGACCTCCTCTCCATCCATTCATGAAACAGTGTCAGGCAAAATTGTGTAGTTCAGTGTAGATCTAGTATACATATTACAGTACAGTAAAAGATTATGAGACAGTATGCAAGATCACACTGCTAAAGTGAATACATACCTCTGCATAATCATGCCGCAGTTGTTTCACCCTTTCGGAATTGCGCTCGAAAGGCACTCGATAAATTTGCTTCATTTGAATATGTTTTTTTTTTAGGATGCGTGCCAGTGTTGATGTTGAGACCTGATGATATCGTTGAAAATGGAGTGGTTATTGACAATGTTAGCTTGGAGCTGCTTGAGTGTTATAGCATTGTTGGCCAAAACCATGTTTACTATCTCCCTCTCTTGCTGTTCTATGAACATAGGAGGCCTTCCCCCTTGTCGTCCCTGACCCTCAATCCTATGTAGAAAAAAAACAGTATACAATAGTGGAGTAGTTTCACAGGAAAAGGTAACAGAAGTGCTGATAGTGCATAGAATACAGTACTGTAAGCAGTTACTGAAACCGTGCAGATGTTTTTGATATGATGATATTTTTACAATACCTATTTTCCAGTCGAAATGTTCTCATCACACTTGTCACTGTATATCGGCTTAGATTTGGCTGTACTCGCAGTCCAGCCTCCCTCAGCGTCAGGCCGTGGTTGAAAACGTGGTCAACCAGTGTTGCGCGGATCTCATTTGTCAGATTCGGTCCTCTATGAGCACCTTCTTGTCTTCCTCTTCCTCTTCCTCCTCGTTCTCCTCCTCTTCCTCCTCGTTCTCCTCCTCGTCCTCCTCGTTCTCCTCCTCCTCCTCGTCTTCCTCCTCCTCCTCGTCTTACTCTTTCTCTGACTCTTTCCATTGTGCTTGAAGACCGATGAACTCACCTGCTGCTTTTTATAGTGCTTATACACCTGAGTGGTGTGTCTACAATTAAGCAAACGAGTGTTTGCACACCTGATGACTGTGTTGAACCAATTGGTTGGACGGTGTGGTAATTTGACAGTCAGTGCTTTGGTATTGCAAGGACGTGACTTCATGATAGATTTTTGTGTGTAATGTATGTTAAGTGTGTTTAGTCTTTTGCAAATCACTGTGTGTATAGTTTTGCAACAAGTGTGAGGTTGACAATGTGCTTATAGTTGTGCAAATATGGGCTGATGTTTTGATTCTTGAGTGTAAGGTTTTGATAATAGTGTGCTACTTTTAATTTTAGTGTGTAAGCAATCCAAAAAAACTGTAATAACACAACGTAAACATGAATCAATACAAAAACTACAAAACAATAAACGGAACGAAAACCGAAACAGCCTAATACTGGTGCTCATAAACACGGACATAAGGACAATCACCCACGACAAACTCAAAGAATATGGCTGCCTAAATATGGTTCCCAATCAGAGACAACACCTGCCTCTGATTGAGAACCACTCCAGACAGCCATAGACTTTGCTAGATCACCCCACTAGCTACAATCCTAATACATACACACCAAAACCCCAAGACAAAACACACCACAATACAAAAACCCCATGCCACACCCTGGCCTGACCCAATACATGAAGATAAACACAAAATACTTCGACCAGGGCGTGACAGTATTGCTGCTATTTATGGATACACCAGATCAACAAATGGTTTCCTTTTATGGTTTTCTCAGCATTTTCACATATTCAGATTTCTGCAGAAAACATTTGGAAGTTAAAGACCTGGTGTAGCCAACAACGTGGTTTTCCTGTGTTTGAAAAGGCTGCCTGAAATGTCCGCCTGTTTTGGTGGGATGAAGTGTTGGCCTGCCTTGTGAAATCATTTGGAAGACATACCGTTGCTTCGGTTTTTCCTTATGAGAACTATGAGAGGAGTGCAGCAGGTTTCCATGACTACGTCCCAAATGGCACCCTAGTGCCTATATACTGTAGAGGTAACCTATATAGAGGGCCCTATGGGCCCTGGTCAAAAGTAGTGCACTATATAGGGAACAGAGGGTCATTTGGGACAGAGACAGAGAACCACTGGCTACAGATATCAATGGGAAATGTGTTTTATTCAAGAGCCAGTCCCTTCAAATAAACATGATTGATTCTCAGTCTGCATGACACCCTAATCACTGTGATCGCAACAGGAAGTTTCCAGTTCAAAAGAGCAGTTGAGAGGCATCCTAATGAAAATGAAAACGTTAATTCCCTGGTGATAGGGCCTTGAGGATCTCATTCCAAGCTCTATGTTACACTGTGGGCTCATCTGAGACCCAACAGGACAAAATGTATGACACGATGTGAGACCCAGATGGCAATGTATTTTGCTTGTGTCACTGTTCACCATCTGATTGGCATAATGTAGTCACCAAAATGATTGAACTATATACAGTCAAAATACACACTCATTCCTAAGTCATTCAATTTAAAGGTTTAGCAGCTTTTTAAATATCACATAAATATCCCGGATAAGCGCTCTGTTCTGCCTCCTCTCCAATCTGAGCGGCTGTGTAAATGTGTAAATGAAACAGGCAGGGAGAACGAGCTCGTCCGTGGTGGTCGGCGAACCCTCAACCTTCTGGCCCATTAACCACCCTGCGTGTCATCGACTGTGGCACAAAAGCATGTTGATGTCGATATCCACATTCATACACAGGCTCGTTGCAGTTATTGTTATTTGCGGTCGTAAACATTATTTAACATTAATTTTAACAGTGTGTTTGTGTGGGGGGGGGGGGGGGGGGGGGGGGGTGGACCAGCCCATGTTCAATATTTTGGTGATTTATACAACAAATTAATGTGTTATCCCTTGCTTTATCTAATAACATAACCAAATGACCTGGATTGCAGTGAGTTGAGATTACATTAAACATACATACATGGTGCAAGTGATCAACGCTGTTTGAGATTCTGCGCAGATTACAGCAATTGTAATTTTCTCCACAGACCAGCAACAACCTATGCATGCTATCTTGAACATGCACGCTTTATATGATTACGTAATAAGACTTTTATAGTTAGAGTAACCAAAAAAATGTGGCCATGGATGTGTTACTCATTTTAAGGTTTTTATTGTGTTTCAAAAGTGATAATGAATTGAATTGTGTTTAGTTGTCAACGCAACCAAATGAATGATCTGCTTAGATATTTTCATCTGTGCCACTGACTTAGTCTGGCTTAATTCCAGTTTGTCTACAAATTAATAATTGATATGTTGAATTCACAACTCCAGCTCAACCAAAAATCCAAGTTAAAGAATATGACTAAATCTAGGTGTATGTATTGTCTATATTTTTTTAAATTCTGAGTTGAATTTACACAATAGCTGTTGATGACTTTCCAAATGCTATATACTGTAGGCCTAAGTAACATCATTGATGATATATGAGTGATAAAGTATGGTACATTTAATTTGCTCTGTTAAACCTACCCTATGGAATGACTTCGATTGCAACAGTGAATCTATCTAGTTTAAGTGGAACTCTCTCAACAACCAGTATCACGATAACACATTGGTAATAGTCAGTGACAAATATCATAGCTAAGCAGACCTGGGCTTGGCTTGGTTAAAACCCTTGATGGGAGACCAAAGGAGAGCTGTAGATAGATCAATTATCCAGTAGGAGGTGCTTTCCAGCTTACTTTCTTATGTATGTATGTATGTATGTATGTATGTATATAGGTATGTATGTATGTATGTATGTATGTATATAGTGCATATAACGTTAAAGATCTGACATTTGTTTTAAAATATGGGGGTGGGTGCGGTTCTCTTGCAGGAAGATGAAGACGGAGTGGATCGGTTCGTCAGTTTCTTGTCCCGTAAGTTCAAATCGTGTCAGTAAAGGTACTCTACAATTGAACAAGAGACGCTGGATTTATTGCTTGCGTGCTCTCTGGTCATGGCCATTGTGGAGAGGTTGATTGAGTGCGTGGACAGGTGTCTTTTATACAGGTAACGAGTTCAAACAGGTGCAGTTAATACAGGTAATGAGTGGAGAACAGGAGGGCTTCTTTAAAAAAACTAACAGGTCTGTGAGAGATGGAATTCTAAATGGTTGGTAGGTGATCAAATACTTACTCATGCAATAAAATGCAAATTAATTACTTAAAAATAATACAATGTGATTTTCTGGATTTTTGTTTTAGATTCCGTCTCTCACAGTTGAAGTGTACCTATGATAAAACAAATTACAGACCTCTACATGCTTTGTAAGTGGGAAAACCTGCAAAATCGGCAGTGTATCAAATACTTGTTCTCCTCACTGTATATATTGAAAGTTAGGTTGGAGAGAGATGAAAAATAGAACAAAAACAGAATTGGACATTGGTTCTAAGTTCCCACTGAATCCATAGCCAGCCTTGTCAGAGCGTGACAACCTAGATGCTATTTCAGCAGAGAGAGAGATTGAGAGAGAGAGAGATGTGGATAATACTCTTCACAGTCAACACACCTCTAAAGGATGTTTTAATAGGCTAGGCCATTGGTGACAGTCTGAAATAAAAAGTATAGACCCTGATGAGCACTTGGTTTATTATTTCTCATTTTGTTCGTTTACTGCTGTTGATGTTTTTATTACAGACACAGATAGAAAGTGTTGGCCTCCAGGGGTCAACTCAAACTTTGATGACACTGAATTCAAAACATGATTGACTTTGTTTAATCAAAAATGCCATACGCGCTCTAGTTTCATGAACACTTTCATGACAGTGTTGTAGAAAGTGGAACTAGAAAAAGGCTAACCTCTCAGCTGTGGTTTTTCACTGCTACTATTTTATGCACAAAAGCACCAATGGGGGGGGGGGGGGGCTAAGATATCGGTACCTAAATTAACTAACAAATTTGTATTCTTCACCCCCCCTACAATCAACACTGAAGGATACACCTCTTCTTGGGAGAACACTCCCAGCTGAGAAGGATCCTTCTCCCACTTCTCTCCACGCTTTCAAATTGACAGACTGCTACCAAATGGCCTCATTTATTAACAATGAAACTGGCCTTGGTGAAAATGGCCCCTATCAATGGAAATCCCTCCACTTTTGCAGGACAACAGAGATGTTGCAGAGTGTGGACCCTGAAGGACCTCATGGGACCAGACTGCTACAATCATAAGACTGAACCTCACAGAAAACCTTCAATTATCTCAAATTCTCTTTCCCAAAGGACACGGCGTGCCAAAGATGAATTCTGATATCCAGCCTAACAAATTAATGATTGTGTAATTATGCTATGTTTTTCACAATACTTTGTGTAAATGTATTTCAGATATTTGCTAGTAATCACAAACTTGACGTATTAATTTTCAGTGCCCTGAGGACAACACATTTTTACAAAGAAAATGTTTTGCGAGAGTTAGACAACATACATTTAGTCTTGCCAGCATTAAGTACAAGTTTTAAACCAACCAGGGCTTTTTGTAAGGCAACAAAGTCAGATTGCAGCTCTAAAATGCCTGTTCTATCGTTTTGGCAATGGCATACATAATGTCATCCGGAGGGTCGGCATTATAATTCGTTGCAGTTCAAAGCATTCTCACTGAAAATGTAATTTCCAATTGGGTGGAGGCGGGGAGTGTTACCTGAAGGAATAAATAACCAATACAATCCTATCCTTCTCAGTCTAATAAAGTGTCTGCTTCTGTTTTACAATACCTGCTCTGGGTAATATAAATAAGGTACTGGTTATCAACATGCCCATGCACCTCACTCCTCCCCCTCGCTGGCACGCCATGTTATTTCAACTTGGATAATGGGTCATATTTGGTTGATCAATGAGATTACAACCTATATTCACCCACTCAATTAGACAGCCAAAAGTTAGTTGAATTTCCCATCTGTAATCCCTATGCGTTCAACCATATAAAAGCACAAACAACCTTGCTATCTTGAACTTGTGCACTGTAGTTATATGATTACAGAAGAAGAAAAGTATAGTTACATTAACCTCAGAATGTGGCCAAGGATGTGTTACTCATTTTAGGGTTGAATGTTACATTAGTTTGTAAGATAGCCTTAACTGCAAGCTATTTACTGTTAAAAAAGTAATATTGAATTGTGTTTGCTAAGCAGGGCTGGGATTGGATAAAACCCTGAATGGGATGCCAAAGGGTAGCTGTACATAGATACATTTTCCAGTAGGAGGTGCTGCGTAGCCTATATATTTTTTCTGATTTTGGATGTAACGTTGAAGAGCCGACCTTGTTTTAAATGTAAAAACTCTACATATTTCAGACAAGGTTTGTCTATGTTGAAACTTGGTTAACATGATGACATAATCCTGTGATTGATCTTTTTTCAAATCCAATGTATTTTCCATGAAGATTTCACATCACAATACGTTGACAAATTATGTTTAAACAAGGTTGATTCAACCAGTTTGTGCCCAGTTGGCCCTCTTAGATATCTGCCCTTTGAGGTCAATATCTACAGTAATTGATCATAAGACTGACAATGAGCTATCCCAAAGGCATTGTCCTTTCATCTTCTATGGCCTATATAATCCTTAATCCATAACATTACAGTGATGGGAAAAACATACATGTAGCAGTCTGAAAAGAAACAGATGTCTAAAGAAAAACACAGGCTAATGATACAAACTGATCATTTGACATAACATACTGTGCAGTTGAGGACTACACAATGCATGGTACTTCTGAGGTGATTCATCAAAATAATGAATCCAGAAGATGTCTAGGCTACTCTTCCTTGCCCCACTCTGCATATGTCACATCATTTACATTCAGTGTGTGCCACTGACAGGAAAACACCTAACGGATCACTCACTGGTGGGATTCAAATGAGCTTGTTTAAAGCAATATTTTAATTGGAAAAATATAGATAAGTAGCCTAATGAACAATAAGTTCAAGCAAGTTAAATTTAAAGAATATTATAGAATGTAATGTTTCATTATAACACATCAAAGACATTGAAATCATGAGAAATGTATATTTTGCCTTATACAAGCTTATCCGTATGTGAACCTATTTTGAGCCCTAATGCACTGAACCTGTTAAAGTACCTGTATGTGCAGCTATCGTTTTGTCCAAGTGCAAAATTAGTTTATTGTGTATGCATGTTCCCTTGTTCTTACAGTTGAAGGCTGCTTTGGGGTTGGCTATATAAATCTATGGAGAGCGCGTTTCGCAGCACGTGATGTGGCTTTCGAAAGTGATGCTTCATAAATATGCACACACAGAGAGAGACTTCAGACATCGTAGCAGCCGCAACTTAGGTCCACTGCGGGAGGCGCACATGAGAGAGCAGATGCCATTCTGAGCGCCCATCAATAAACCGAATTAACCAATGAATAACTAGATCGTTAGACAAATATATTTTATATATAATTGTAAATGTTTTAACGTTCCTTGTTTTAATGATTACATTTATAGTTCTTTTGTCAGGTATTACGAGTCAAGGTTGGATTAATGGTTGGATACATTTTGGGTGGAGGGACCTGTGCGAGCAATGTGAAGGTAAATACTTTTAATTAGGTTATTATAAACTCTTTATGTGTCCTAATCAGTGCCCGACTTCGGCAGGAGCCCACTGGAGCCGAGGACTGTGGCACTTCAAATGTTCTACTGCTTGAGTTCATGCACATCTTAGAATATTAGCTCAAAAGTATTTCAGAGTTCATGCACCTACATATAAACGGTGCCGGCACTCAAAATGAGTTTTTCATTCATTTCACCGTACAAAAACGAGAGGCTATTGTGGGCTATAGCAACGGCATCGAATTGTAGATCTATAATTGAGGAAAAATAACCCGTTAATTAATGTAAAAAATAAATGCGAAACCTAATTAACAAATAATACATGCTGGTCTCATAGACTAGACGTAACATAGTGAAAGTAAAACCCGAAAACCTCAAATTAGTATGATATGTTACATTTGGTATGTTTACATAAAACAGAAGGTTACATAATTCCAAAACGAAAGGAGTGTGGTTGGTCAGGGTGGAAGGGTGTCCTATAACACGAACTTCTAGTAACCTGAAGGTTGCGCGTTTGAATATCATCATGGACAACTAACATTTCAGCAACTTTTCTACTACTTACTACTTTTTAGCTACTTTGCAACTACTTAGTATATTAGCTAAACCTTCCCCTATCCTTAACCCTTTAACCTAACTCCTAGCCTTAAGGTAAATAAATGTTTATTCCCTTTTAGATAACAGTAATACCCCATCAGCTTCGGTATGATTGCACCTGTGCACCATCCTGTGGCTAATGCTAAACATGAGAATGACTGTAAAGGGAATGTATAACAGGAGCTGCATTTAGTGATCTCCGACATAGCCTAGCTTGGCCAAACGTGAACAAAATAGACTGCCTCTTGTTGCACATGAGTTATCTGATAGGAATGGAATTGTTCTCTCTGTGTGACATGCAGGGCAACAGCTAAGTAACAGTGAACTCCCTTTGACCATTCCTAATGGTTAACCTACAAAAAATGGAATAAAAAGCGTTGCCCCTCATGCACCCCAAAAATCTGAGGAGGCACCACGTAAGGATGGCTGGAGGTGGTCCGGGAGTTGGAGAATTTCGATTTTTTCAAACACCTGAAGCCGTTTTCCTGCCATATAG
The DNA here is from genome assembly GCF_045791955.1 of Oncorhynchus clarkii lewisi. Lineage (NCBI taxonomy): Eukaryota > Metazoa > Chordata > Actinopteri > Salmoniformes > Salmonidae > Oncorhynchus > Oncorhynchus clarkii. Next base: position 17,641,897 of record NC_092154.1, on the reverse strand, counting down.
AGCCATAATCATTATTCTTAATTCTATGTAAGAAATATGTCAATTTTTCTGCATAGCTAAATTAGCTAAAATGTAATAATGAATTATAATTGTAAATTAAAAAATATATTTTATTTATTTTTTAAACAGGACAAATCTTAGGGTCCATGTGCCACTGTGTTTTAATGATTATGACACCTCTGCTGATCATCATTAGACAATTCACATTTTATAAAATTAAATATACAGGTAAGTGCCAAAATAAAGGAAACACCAACATAAAGCGTCTTAATAGGGCGTTGGGCTGCCATGAGCCGCCAGAAGAGCTTCAATGCGCCTTGGCATAGATTCTAGTGTCTCAACAATTTTTCATCTTTTGATGTTTTGTTCATGGTGGTAGAAAAAGCTGTCTCAAGCGTTGCTCCAGAATCTCCCATAAGTGTTCATTGGGTTGAGATCTGGTAAGAGAGACACGCACACGCACACTTCTAGTCATGGTAACTAAAATCATGGGCAACTGGGCATTTTTATACATGACCCTAAGCATGATGGTACGTTAATTGCTTAATTAGCTCAGGAACCTGCTTTCAGTATACTTTGTTTCACTCATTTACTCATGTTTCCTTTATTTTGGCAGTTACCAGTTAGAAGTTTGTAATTAGAACACCCCGATGATTTTGCTCATTCAAGCAATGTGAGAAAAAGCCAAATCTAAATTATAGTTTAATTTTGGCAAATAATATAGGATTAAATGCCATTTTGAAACAACAACTCTTTAACAGTTTAACTGTCATAAAAGGGCACAATTCTTGCTGTGCTTTCCAATTTCTCCTGTTCAATGTTAAGACATAAACACAAACATTTCTCTTATCATTTCATAGGTTAACCAGAGATCATCTTAAACCCCAGTGTTCACATCTCAGGCCCAGTCATGAAGTCTGTGCTGGATGGTGTGGCAGACACCACCTTCCGGACTATAACCTCTGGACTGCTGTACCTTGGCTCCAATGATGCCAGCTATGATGACGCCACCATCAACACTGACTTCACTAAGGGTGGATTGTCCGTCCAGAAGCCTTTACCTGCTTTCCGCAGTAACTCTTTCCCAGACAAGGTGCCTGGAGATGAAGAACTCATCCTAAAAGGCATTCCATTCTTTCCCACCAATGCCACAGACCTGTTTGGCAACAGTAGCGGCTTTGGTGATGAGGGAACCGGAATCCAGTGTGCGGAGAACTTCGTGGACATGGAATGCTTCATGATCCTGACCCCTAGCCAGCAGTTGGCTGTGACGGTGATGTCCCTCACTCTGGGAACCTTCACTGTGCTTGAGAACCTTATCGTGCTGTGTGTGATCCTCCAATCCCGCACACTGCGCTGCCGCCCCTCCTACCACTTCATAGGAAGCCTGGCTGTAGCCGACCTGCTTGGCAGCGTCATCTTCGTCTACAGCTTCCTGGACTTCCATGTGTTCCACAGAAAGGACAGCCCCAATGTGTTCCTCTTCAAGTTAGGTGGGGTCATCGCTTCGTTCACAGCCTCTGTGGGAAGCCTGTTTCTCACTGCTATAGACCGCTACATCTCCATCCACAGACCCCTGGCCTACAGGCGCATCGTCACGCGGACCAAGGCTGTCATCGCCTTCTGCGTGATGTGGACTATCTCCATCGTCTTCGCAGTGCTCCCTCTGCTGGGCTGGAACTGCAAGCAGCTCAACTCGGTCTGCTCAGACCTTTTCCCGCTAATCGATGAGAAGTATCTAATCTTCTGGATCGGGGTGACCAGCGTGCTGGTCCTCTTCATCATCTACGCTTACATGTACATCCTGTGGAAGGCCCACCACCACGCCGTGCGCATGCAGAGCCGCACCTCCCAGAAGAGCCTGGTGGTGTACTCAGCAGACGGAACGAAGGTGCAAACCATGCGCCCTGAGCAGACGCGCATGGATATCCGGCTCGCCAAGACCCTGGTCCTCATCCTGGTGGTGCTGGTCATCTGCTGGGGCCCTGTGCTGGCCATCATGGTCTACGACCTGTTCTGGAAGATGGATGATGATATTAAGACAGTGTTTGCTTTCGCCAGCATGCTCTGTCTGCTCAACTCAACAGTCAACCCAATCATTTACGCCCTGAGGAGCAAGGACCTGCGACACGCCTTCCTCAGCTCATGCCAGGCATGCCGGGGCAGTGCCCAGCAGCTGGACAATAGCCTGGAGTCTGACTGCCAGAGCAGGCACATCGCTGCCAACAGGGCTGCAGAGAGCTGTGTGAAGACCACTGTGAAAATAGCCAAAGTGACTATGTCTGTCTCCACTGAGACATCTGCAGAAGCTGTTTAGCTGGTCATCATCATGCCACAGCGATATTGTGCAACTCATCTGTTTCAGAGGAAACTTTCTCACAAGGTGGTGGACCTTCCACAGGATGTAATAAATTACACAAATAGCTAAACGCTTCAACGGTTCATTACTTCATTGTTTTATGTTTATGAGGTGTGCTAGTATAGTGTTATAGTGCCTAAGTGCCAAATTGATTTGTAAAGGTGATGAAGAGAGTGGATGGACTCAAAACGTGTTTGACCTATCCAAGACTGTCGTAAGTCTACTGCTGATCATAGACTTAATGATGATCAAACTGTAGATAGTACTGATGGTGAATTCATGAAGGCTTAGTATATTTTTGTACTGTGAATTCAGGTTCTGAAACAATGATATCTTAATTCATGGGATAAGGGGCTACTGAAGTTTTTGATTAGAAGTATGTGTTATCAAGATGTCAATATGTGTACGTACCATAAAGAAGACAAATCTTTGAGGCTTTGAGCAGCCAGAAGAGGCATTGACTTTGTCCAGGCATCATGTACAAATATACAGTATGTTTTGTGAATAGTTGACATTAATTTACATAAGGGTATAACTTTAATATGTATTTATTTAAGACATGTACGATTCATAAAGCAACAGAGTTACTCATGTATTTTCTTTTTGTACCTGTCTGAGTTTATTATTTAATACAGAAATAACCGAGGCTTAGGATAAATAAAGCCTGACCTGACTTTGTGTAGACAGCTCCATTGATTGTTGGGCGTCATCTTTCATACAGAAGCTGGATGAATCTGAAAACCACATTGTTCAATTTAATGACATCAATTTGTCATTTGAAGCCATAATAAGCTCATCTGCAAGATGTGTTTAATAAGCCAAAAATCTACAATGGAATTCTCTGTAATGTAGGTACTGACAGACTGATACGTAACTCCTCCCAACAAAAAAAATCACATTTATTCTGCCTTTCACTTCTTCCTCTCTACTCTTGGCTATAGTAGTATTTTTTCAATAAAAATGAATGTACACCAAATAATTGTACAGTGTTACATACAATGCAGTTCTGAAAAGTGGTGGCCACACTACCATAAAAATCATGCCATAGATTAAATTCAGATGATTTAAGTGGTTTTCATTCAATTCAGTACATTTGTGAATAACCTTACAACTTGATAAAAACAATGTCAACCTTCAATCTTATCAAATTGTTTCAGTGTTACCGTCAATAAATATAATTTAGCACTATTGATGCGGATTCTTTTGATATTTGAGGAGACAACAGCTACCCTAGAGCAGGCCTAGAGCTCAGCTTTTGGATTAACTAAAAAATAAGATAGCCTGTTAACTTTTTGGTTTTCTGAGTACATTTTTATCAAAAGCAAGCCTTTCATTATAACTGACAACATGTTAGAATGGAAGTTATACTGTGTATGCATTGTATGGAAATGAGCCTTTTACAAGTGTTGATGAAAATGTAATTTTCAATTAGATTATATAGGAATTTTAATCTAGAACTATGACTCAGTTAGCACAATTGTTCTTTAGACATTTATCTTGGTGTTAAACTACTACTGACAGCTGTTTACCAGTGTGCTTTGCTGCCTCTTGTATTGTTGAGTGTTGAAGATCAAATGTCAGCTGTCAAGTGGCTTCTGTACAGTGGTGGCATCTGAGGATTGTCTGTGGAAAAAAATAATCTGCAGGATTCTTTTTCTTCCGTATTGCAATGTAATGTTTCCAAGCTTTTGAATAAAGTCACAGCTGGTTATGATGTCTGCTGACCATGTTTATTTGGTGAATAGTTGTAAGTACAGTGTGTTCAGCTTACAAAAGGCAAGAAAATCACAATAGAACAAATTTGATATACTCATAAACTGTAGTAGCGGACACCTAGGTCATGTTTGAACATGCTTCCTTCCTTCCTTCCTCCCTCCTTCCTTTGAAGTAATCTTTGATAACATGGTGTTAGATCTAACACAAAGAAGTGTAAGCAATCACCCATATAGCTTCTACACCTACACCAATCAAGTCAGATGTGTTATTACTCCATCTCAAAATGGCTGGAAGGAAAGACACAAAATCTTTTCTTTTCCAGGAATGGAAGGAAAGCTGTGATTCCTGAAGCTGATTGTCGCCCTCTTCTGGACTAAATACAACACTGCCCTCACATTCATACAGCATGGGAATTTCCCAACAATTCTTCATTGTCCACATTGTAGACCTTTTTGGAAGATGGTTTATCAGAACAATCCTGCAGGGTGAATGAATAATGATACTATGGCCAAATACAGGGCCGGGGGTTTGTATGTATCATGCATCTCAGATTAAAAATTAGGTCCCACTGTCCATGTAATCTCATTCATTGTGATCTAAAAGGTCAAAACGGATCCTTAATCAACTCTCCTACTCTGAGACTCTTGATACATCTCTCTACATGGGACTTTGAACCAGTGCTATTAGCACTGCTATACCTTGTCTGTTTATAGAACAGTTCAGACTTACAGCTGAACAGAGACATATGACAAGGCAATGTTATGACTATGATTTAATAGGATGTCAGTTCAGTTACATCTGAACATGAACCCATGGACAAGCAAATTACATCTAAGTAGAGAAGGAAGTGCACCTCAAACACAATGGGGCCAGTCCTAAACTAAACTGAAAGTATGTAGCCTACTACTGACATACATGGGAATGTCCTACATAAGAAAGACACATTGAAGGAATATTGAACTATTCTCCAATCATTTGAAACGGCTGTGGGATGAGCTGTTGAATGAGCTGTAATAGACTAATATATCTCCTGGAAACTTCATGATGCTTTTTCCTGCTGGTAAATTATTCACATTGCAGGACAGGGCCAGTTTTCCCAAAAGCATCTTAAGGCCGAGTTCCTCGTTAGAACCTTGGTAGCAACATCGATAATTATCTGAGCGGTTTCCAAAAGCCATCCTTATTAAGGTTGCACTTGTAAACGCTCGTAATCCAACGCCTGCCTCAGACCAATAGTAGAACAGTTAAGTGCGTCATTAAATGTTTTTTTTTGCCCTCCTGCATTACTTAAAACCTCTTAAGGATCGGACCCTTTTTTTCAATTTTCGCCTGAAATTACATACCTAAATCTAACTGCCTGTAGCTCAGGACCTGAAGCAAGGATGTGCATATTCTTGATACCATTTGAAAAGGAAACACTTTGAAGTTTGTGGAAATGTGAAATTAATGTAGGACTAGGATAATATAACACATTAGATCTAGTAAAATATCATACAAATAAGAAAACATTCCTTTTATTTTTTGTTTCATCATCTTTGAAATGCAAGAGAGAGCCCAATATCTGATGTAGAAATCTAGGCGCAATTTAGATGTTGGCCACTAGATGGAAGCAGTGTATCTGCAAAGTTTAAGACTAATTCAATGAAGCATTGCATTTCTGTTCAAAATGTTGTATCAAGACTGCCCAAATGTGCCAGATTGGTTTATTAATACATTTTCTGTAACTGTGCACTCTCCTCAAACAATAGCATGGAATTATTTCACTGTAATAGCTACTGTAAATTGGACAGTGCAGTTAGAATTTAAGAATTTAAGCTTTCTGCCTATATCAGAAATGTCTATGTCCTGGGAAATCTTCTTGTTACTTACAACCTCATGCTAATTATATTAGGCTACGTTAGCTAAACCGTCCCACTGGGGGGACACCGATCCTGTAGAGGTTTTTTACTACACAGATCTCAGCTACACATAGAATCACATGGTTAATCCATCTCTCTGTGACCGCGGATAACATCAGAACAAAAGATGACTACAAATCAAATCAAATGTTAATAGTCACATGGGCCGAATACAATGCGCCGAATACAATACCTTACAGGTCCAAAACGATATCATAACCACCATCGATAAAAAACAGTACTGTGAAGCCGTCTTCATCGACCTGGCCAAAGCTTTCAACTCTGTCAATCACCGTATTCTTATCGGCAGAGTCAACAGCCTTGGTTTCTCTAATGACTGCCTCGCCTGGTTCACTAACTAATTCTCAGATAGAGTTCAGTGTGTCAAATCTGAGGGCCTGTTGTCCGGACCTCTGGCAGTCTCTATAGAGGTGCCACAGGGTTAAATTCTCGGGCCGACTCTGTTCTCTGTATATATCAATGATGTTGCTCTTGCTGCGGGTGATTCTTTGATCCACCTCTACGCAAATGACACCATTCTGAATACATCTGGCCCTTCCTTGGACACTGTGTTAACAAACCTCCAAACGAGCTTCAATGCCATACAACACTCCTTCCGTGGCCTCCAACTGGTCTTATACACTAGTAAAACTAAATGCATATTCTTCAACCGATCAGTGCCCGCACCCGCCCGCCTAGCATCACTACTCTGGACGGGTCTGACTTAGAATATGTGGACAACTATAAATACCTACAGTTGAAGTCGAAAGTTTACATACACCTTAGCTAAATACATTTAAATTCAGTTTTTCACAATTCCTGACATTTAATCCTCGTAAAAAATCCTTGTTTTAGGTCAGTTATGATCACCACTTTATTTTAAGAATGTGAAATGTCAGAATAATTGTAGAGAGAATTATTTATTTCAGCTTTTATTTATTTCATCACATTCCCAGTGGTTCAGAAGTTTACATACACTCAATTAGCATTTGGTAGCATTGCCTTTCAATTGTTTAACTTGGGTAAAATGTTTCGGGGAGCCTTCCACAAGCTTCCCACAATAAGTTGGGTGAATTTTGGCCCATTCCTCCTGACAGAGCTGGTGTAACTGAGTCAGGTTTGTAGGCCTCCTTTCTCGCTTACGCTTTTTCCGTTCTGCCACAAATTTTCTATGGGATTGAGGTCAGGGCTTTGTGATGGCCACTGTTTCATCGAACCTATGGACATTTCTCCAAAAATTATGATATTTGTCCCCATGTGCAGTTGCAAACCGTAGTCTGGCTTTTTTATGGCGGTTTTGGAGCAGTGGCTTCTTCCTTGCTGAGCGGCCTTTCAGGTTACGTCGATATAGGACTCGTTTTACTGTAGATATAGATACTTTTGTACCGGTTTCCTGTTTTGTACCTGCATCTTCACAAGGTCCTTGTTTTGGGATTGATTTGCACTTTCGCACCAAAGTACGTTCAGAACGCGTCTCCTTCCTGAGAGGTATGACGGCTGCGTGGTCTCATGATGTTTATACTTACGTACTATTGTTTGTACAGATGAACGTGGTACCTTCAGGTGTTTGGAAATTGCTCCCAAGGATGAACCAGACTTGTGGAGGTCTACAATTGAGTTTGAAGGTAGGCCTTGAAATACATCCACAGGTACACATCCAATTGACTCAGATGATGTCAATTAGCCTATCAGAAGCTTCTAATGCCATGACATCATTTTCTGGAATTTTCCAAGCTGTTTGAAGGCACAGTCAGTTTAGTGTATGTAAACTTCTGACCCACTGGAATTGTGATACAGTAAAATCTAAGTGAAATAATCTGTCTGTAAACAATTGTCGGAAAAATTACTTGTGTCATGCACGAAATAGATGTCCTAACCGACTTGCCAAAACTATAGTTAGTTAACATCTTCTACAACCAAGCCATAAGACTTCTGAACATCTAATCAAATGGATACCCAGACTATTTGCATTGCCCCCCCTCTTTTACACCGCAGCTATTCTCTGTAGTTATCATCTATGCATAGTCACTTGAATAACTATACCTACATGTACATATTACCTCAACTAACTGGTGCCCCCGCACATTACTCTGTATTGTTACCCTGTATAGTCTGTTGTTATTTTACTGCTGCTCTTTTATTTCTTATTCTTATCTGTACTTTTTTTAAACTGGATTGTTGGTTAAGAAGTCTCTTGGACCTAGACTTGGCGCTTCGGTACCGCTTCGGTACCGCTTGCGGTGCGGTAGCAGAGAGAACAGTCTATGACTGGGGTGGCTGGAGTCTTTGACCATTTTTAAGGCCTTCCTCTGACACCGCCTGGTATAGAGGTCCTGGATGGCAGGAAGCTTGGACCCAGTGATATACTGGGCCATTCGCACTACCCTCTGTAGTGCCTTGCAGTCGGAGGCCGAGCAGCTGCCGTACCAGGCAGTGATGCAACCATGCTCTCGATGTTGCAGCTGTTAAACCTTTTGAGGATCTGAGGATCCATGCCAAATCTTTTCAGTCTCCTGAGGGGGAATAGGTTTTGTCGTGCACTCTTCACGACTGTCTTGGTGTGCTTGGACCATGTTAGTTTGTTGGTGATGTGGACACCAAGGAACTTGTAGCTCTCAACCTGCTACACTGCAGCCCCATCGATGAGAATGGGGCGTGCTCTGTCCTCTTTTTCCTGTAGTCCACAATCATCTCCTTTCTCTTGATCACGTTGAGGGAGAGGTTATTGTCCTAGCGCCACACGGCCAGGTCTCTGACCTCCACCCTATAGGCTATCTCGTTCTTGAGGCAAATACAAAGTTGTTGATATTTTTGCAATTGATAAACCTATTAACAAGCAACATACAAAAATATGCTTCAAATGAAAACCGATATGACTGCATTAAAATATAAACAGTAGGCTATAGGTGTTTTTAATCATATTGAAATAGATTTCATGTTCAATCAATTGAGTTCTATTTTGCTACATGTAGGCTACTTTCTGTGATTTGTCTCAATATGTTCCTTATGTGTATCTTGCTCAATGATGTTCCAAATCAGTGATTTTGTGCATTTTTATTGTGTAAACATTAAAATAAGCCACCTCAATATTTGCAGCCATAGGTGGTAATATCGCTCTATATGAGCTGATCCATCCTCAGTATTGTGAAATAATTAAAATATTTGAATTGAGAAAGCTGATCTGAGAGCAGCGCTCACTTTCTTTTGATCCTATCAGTATTGACACGTGCTCCAACGAAGCACTTAAGAGGCGTCCGCATGCTTCATGTACGAAACAGTTCGGAATAGTTCCTGCATATATTATGATGACATTTTGTGATGTCTTGTTCTTCAGAAAAATAAGAATTTGAACGTTCGTGCACACATTTTTTTCTTGAGGCAAGCCGAAATTCGGAGCCGAAGTCCATTCCCCTTCCTGTCATTGGTCAACAGTAAGGATTCTTCAATTTAGTATTTGTTGTCGTTCAAAGATAGATACAGTAAAGAGGTCAATCGAGCCTTTATACCCCTCAAACTCAACTCTGGATCTCAAAACCAGATCCGCTGCATTTTTTCATTGTCCCCCTCTAATACGGGACTGATTTAGACCTGGGACACAAGGTGTATGCAATTCATTATCAGGTAGAACAGAAAACCATCAGGCTCCGGAACTTGTAGAGTAAAGAGTTGAGTACCCCTGCTCTATGCTATGCTAAACGGAATATATGAATGGGAGTTTTTAAAAATGTATTTGTGGAATATCTTTCCTTCTTAATGCATTTGAGCCAATCAGATGTCTTGTGACAAGGTGGGTGGGTATACAGAAGATAGCGCTATTTGGTAAAAGAACAAGTCCATATTATGGCAAGAACAGCTCAAATAAGCAAAGAGAAACGACAGTTCATCATTACTTTAAGGTCAGTCAATACGGAAAATTTCAAGAACTTTTAAAGTTTCTTCAAATGCAGTCACAAAAACCATCAAGCGCTATGATAAAACTGGCTCTCATGAGGAATGGAAGACCCAGAGTTACCTCTGATGCAGAGAATAGGTTCATTAGAGTTACCAGCCTAAACATTTGCAGCTCAAATAAATGCTTCAAAGAGTTCAAGTAACAGACACATCTCAACATCAACTGTTTAGATGAGACTGCATGAATCAAGCCTTCATGGTTTAATTGCTGCAAACAAGCCACTACTAAAGGACCCAAATAAGAAGAAGATACTTACTTGGGCCAAGAAACACAAGCAATGGACATTAGACCAGTGGAAATCTGTCCTTTGGTCTGGAGTCCAAATTGGAGATTTTTGGTTACAACCGCCGTGTCTTTGTGAGACGCAGTGTGGATGAGCGGATGATCTCCACATGTGTATTTCCCACCGTAAAGCATGAGGAGGTGTTACGGTGTGGGAGTGCTTTGCTGGTGACACTATCTGTGATTTATTTAGAATTCAAGGCACACTTAACCATCATGGCTACCACAGCATTCAGCAGCGAAACGCCATCTGGTTTGGGCTTAGTGGGACTATCATTTGTTTTTCAATAGGACAATGACCCAACACACCTCCAGGCTGTGTAAGGGCTATTTGACCAAGAAGGAGAGTGATGGAGTGCTGCATCTGCAATCACCCGACCTCAACCAAATTGAGATGGTTTGGGATGAGTCGGACAGCAGAGTGAAGGAAAAGCAGCCAACAAGTGTTCAGCATATGTGGTAACTCCTTCAAGACTGTTGGAACAGCATTCCAGGGGAAGCTGGTTGAGAGAATGCCAGAATGTGCAAAGCTGTCATCAAGGCAAAGGGTGGCTATTTGAAGATTCTCAAATATAAAATAAATGTTTATTTGTTAAACACTTTTTTGCTACTACATGATTCCATATGTGTTATTTCATAGTTGTCTTCACTAATTATTCTACAATGTAGAAAATAGTAAAAATAAAGAAAAACCCTTGAATGAGTAGGTGTTCTAAAACTTTTGACCGGTAGTGTACATACAAACCATATACACACACTCACTCACACATGCTACATTGACACTCCCACACACATTCACACACTTTGACACTCATAAGTAGCTGCTGCTGCTCTGTTCTTTATTTTAAACATATTATTATTACCTATCCTGATGCCTAGTTACTTTACCCTGCCTTCATGTACATACACAATATATACTAAAGTATGTGGACACACCTTCAAATTAATGGATTTGGCTATTTCAGCCACATCCATTGCTAACAGGTGTATAAAATTGAACAGAACCATGCAATCTCCATAGAGAAACATTGATAGTAGAATTTCCTGTACTGAAGAGCTCAGTGACTTTCAACGTGGCACCGTCATGGGATGCCACCCTTCCAACAAGTCAGTTTGTTAAATTTCTGCCCTGCTAGAGCTGCCCTAGTCAACTGTAAGGCCTGTAAAGTGGAAACGTCTAGGAGCAACAGCGGCTCAGCTGCAAAGTGGTAGGTCACACAAGCTCACAGAACAGGACCGCCGAGTGCTGAAGCATGTAGTACTTAATAATTGTCTGTACTCAGTTGCAACACTCACTACCGAGTTCCAAACTGCCTCTAGAAGCAACAAGCAATCAGCATAAGCAATTAGCACAAGAACAGTTCGTCGGGAGCTTTATGAAATAGGTTACCATGGCCAAACAGCCGCACGCAAGTCTAAGATCACCATTCGCAATGCCAAGCGTCGGCTAGAGTGGTGTAAAGGTTCTCTGGAGTGATGAATCACTCTTCACCATCTGGCAGTCCGACGGTCGAATCTGGGTTTGGTGGATGCCAGGAGAACGCTACCTGCCCCAATGCATAGTGCCAACTGTAAAATTTGGTGGAGGAGGAATAATGGTATGGGGCTATTTTTCATTGTTTGGGCTAGGCCCCTTAGTTCCAGTGAAGATAAATCTTAACGCTACAGCATACAATGACATTCTAGATGATTCTGTGCTTCCAACTTTGTGACAAGAGTTTGGGGAAGACCCTATTCTGTTTCAGCATGACAATGCCCCTGTGCACAAAGTGAGATCAATACAGAAATGGTTTGTCGAGATAGGTGTGGAAGAACTTGACTGGCCTTTACAGAGTCCAGACCTCAACTCCGTCGAACACCTTTGGGATGAATTGGAATGTCGACTGCGAACCAAGCCTAACTGCTCAACATCAGTGCCCAACCTCACTAATGCTCTTGTGGCTGAATGGAAGCATGTCCCCGCAGCAATGTTCCAACATCTAGTGGAAAGTCTTCCCAGAAGAGTGAAGGCTGTTGTAGCTGTTTCGCTCACAAAGATGCTTTCTCAGGTGACATGTAATAGTTTCAGAAGCGAGGTGTAACGTTCGTCTTCGTCCTCCTCTGACGAGGAGTAAGAAATGTCAGACCAATGCGCAGCGTGGTAAGTGTTCATCCTTTTAATAAACTGAACACACTAAAGACAAAGTAACAAAAGAGAACAAACGAAACAGCTCCGTCAGGTGCAACACACACTAAACAGAAAATAATTACCCACAACTCAAAAGTAAAACCAGGCTACCTAAATATGGTTCTCAATCAGGGACAACGATAAAGAGCTGCCTCTGATTGAGAACCATTCCAGGTCAAACACAGAAATCCCAAAACATAGAAAAAAGAACATAGACAACCCACCCAACTCACAACCTGACCATACTAAAACAAAAACATATTAAAAGAACTAAGGTCAGAACGTGACACGAGGAAGAAGCAAGCGAGAGGGCTCACTCTCGCCAAACTGTCCAGAATAATCCCAATGCGTCTCTATGGGCATAATATGCAGACCTAAAATTGTCGCCGGCCTTCCCGCTTTTTGGACAAAGACTCCCCTTATTAGGGCGGAGACATGAGTATCTCGTCATTATATACAGATCTATGGTTTCAGCCTCTTGTGAATTGGAAAGGAGAGTTAGCGGATGCACAGTGCACTGTTAGAATGCTGGACTCCCCTAAAGTAAATTGATGTTTTGCCAAAATTAGATAATTACTCCTGTCTAAATAAAATCCTTCTTCAAAATAATCGTCCTTCAAAATAATTCACCAGGGATCATTAGCTTATTTTTTCATAGCTGTGGATTGTTTCAAATCCCAAGTGTGTTGGCCTATGCCTATTTGGGAGCAGTGGTGAAACTAGAATTTTATACATGGGGTGGCCAAGGCTAGTTCAGGGAGACCACGACAGAAAATGTGTGTGTAACCCTAACCTGGCATCTAACAAGCATGAATGAATCCTATGATTGCTGATTAGAGGTAGAAGTGATAATTCACTTAACCCCGGAGTTCTTCAATGTGGCAGATAGTGTGGTCCAAAAGGGTTACTTCACTAGAATTCTTTAACATACTATGAATAGTCAGTGTCTCTACCTCAGAACTGCAGCTCAATTTCTTTATTTCTCTCTCACACACACATGCACACACACACTGTACTGTACTCACATACTGCAGAGACTTGGGTCTCTGTTTTCATTAATATATAATCTGGGTCTAAGTGTTGAACATCAAAATATTTTCAGAAAATAAAGCTCAAGCCCCAAGGAGATAAGATAGCATTTGTGTGTTACATAAATTCCATAGTTAATTTACTTTTTAATTTTAAACACTGCAATTTGACATAACAGGTATCCATCAGAAATGGACTTGAAAATTAAAATAATTTTGGTGTCCATCAATATTACAAACTTACAGTATCATGTTTAATGCTCATGTATATTATGTTTACTAATAGCAAAGAAAAGTTTTGGAATTGGGTTAATCAAGACCAAATTAAATCTGTGACATGCTACCTTTGGGATTTATCATTTAAGAATGTCAGTGTACTAGATAGTACACAGTGCAGGTTTTAATCATGACCAGAGGGACCACCTAAGTGCCAAATTATCCTAGGTAGATTTAAAACAGCATAATTCTGCGGTTCTGGTGAGAACTGGCTAAATGTTTCACAAACATGTTGAGGGAGCATGCCCTGTTTGACTCAACACTGAGAATTCCGAGGTGACTTAACCCGTCATCAACCATTGTTGTCTTAAGGTGGGTTTTAATCAGTTGTAATGCTAAGAAGCTTCTCTCGCAAGAAGCACTGCTGACTGGTGTAACAACAGAAATATTACAAAGTCGAAACAGCTCATGGAAGACCTCTTTATAAGGTTCTAGAAACACAACAAAGTAAAGAAGAGTAGACAGTCTGTCCCTTCCACTTTTCTCTCTCCTATCAAGAAGCCACTTGATTTGATGAACCTCATGTTTGAGGTCCTCTAAATCTGACTCAAAGGTCTGAGCAAAGGCAAACAGAGGCTCCTCATTCAAGAATGTTGTACTCTTTGGGTTGTGAGACTGGACCCCTTGCATTATCTCGCAATTCTTCTTTGAAAAACATCTCTGCAGCTCAGCTGTGAGACTGTCAAGCACCTGATAAAATATAAGCTCGTTGGAAGCTCTCACCATCACTTTGGTCACTATTTTCTGTCCTACAGTGCTCATCATCAATGATTTGTAAAATCTTAACTTGTTTTAGGCTGTATTTTACACACTGTTTGTATACTTATTTTGCAGTGATTCGCTGCCTTCGAATGGAGCTTAAACCTGACCTTTTTCCAGTTACAAAAACCTGACTGTAATGTGAAGGCAGATTCAGGTGTATTGGGCAGAGACAAATGCCTACAGGCAAAACAATAAGTCAAATCTTGACTTACAGAATATTCAAGTCATGAATTGTCTGTTTGTGCTTCTTTAAAAATAAGTCTGATATTTCTCCCTTTCTTTTAATTTATAATTGACACTGCAAAAAAAGACAGTCTATGGTTACATCTAAGCATCCAATTACCCACATGTTTGTCCAATCTCAATCTTAACTACAAATCCCCATTATCATGACTGTACCTTAAAATCAACTACCAGCCTAAATTACAAGTCAGATCATGGCTAACGTTAGCCCTACTCTGCAGTAAGTAATTTAGCTAGCTATAATTTCTTACACCTTTTTTACGATAGCTGCAAATTGTGGTAATCTTTTGAGTAACGTTAACAGATTGATAATAAACAATTGTTCGTTTTGAGTTCAAGTACAAAAATCTAACTGAGTTAATGGATTTCAAATTGTTGAATGTTAACTTTCTGAACACTGACAGCTGTAGCCTACTAGTTACTAGTTACCCCACTAAACATTCGTATACAGTAACTTACAACACTGCACTGTATATGCGTGTATTACTAGCACAGATGTAAACATAATGTTAGTCTAACAGTCTGTTAACAGTCTGTTAATGGAGTCTAAGGTCTAACGTTAATTTACACATCGACTCAACTTTCGTAAAAGCTGTTCAGGAAACCTAAACCTGATGCTAAACCTTAAAACTTACTACAAATATCATGCTTTCGCCAATCGCGAAAAAAACTCGTGGAGCTGTGGAAATATTCTCTCTTCTTCTTCTTCTGTATGCTATTCTTATTCTTCTGTATCTCGCAACCAACTAGAGCCGGCTCTTGTAGGTGAACGTTGGGGGGAGGCTCGCGTACGTGAAGAGCCGAATCTAGTTATAAAAATATTAAAACATTAATATATGAATAATCAAACGATTTAAATTCATATAATTAACTAATTCAAAGAACGAAAGAAGAAATACAATTATATTGTAGCGACCCGCACACATGTGTTAGGCTATTGGTTGTGTTGTACTTACTAGTAGTACCCAGTGTTCGCGGGCTCTGACATGCCAATCAACCTGCTATCTGCCAATCGCGGGAATGCCTGGAATGTTCTCATACCGGGCATCCTGGTGGTTGGCGGAGTGGCGTGAAGGGGGGTTGGGAAGGGGGATGGAGCATTGGTTTTAAGACCAGGTAACCATTGTTCTTTCTCTTATGTCTGGGCTTCACAAGAGAAGGTTACTGTTGGTTATCTTTCATTTATTTGGCGTGGGCTACGGCCAAACAGTAGCCTGTGTAAAGTTGGGTTAATAAACCGTCAATTCGTAAACTCTATCCTCTGTCTGGACAATTATTCCTTTATGATCTAGTCAGGTCATTACAATATAGCCTTAAATGCTCAAGCGCACACATTCGTTCTGACTGTCTGCTCAGGCTAACAGTCTCACCTGTTGTTCCTGTCAATTAGAAACGCAAAGTCAACCAATGAACCAAAGATGCGCGAGGGAGGGCCGAGCCAACTCACTCACAGTCACACACTTAGCAGCCGAGGAGAGTGAGGAAAGACAGCTGTGAAAACAACAGCTGGAAAATGAGTCGGAAGCACAGTAGCATTTGAATAATGTAGACAATGTTAGAGCACAGTGTATAATTTGCCAAAACAAAATCTCATATAAAGCCGGTTCTACGCACAACCTACACCATATGCATATGCGAACTGTGCACCCAACTGTGAAGCTAGCTGTAGCGGAGCTTCGAAATATCATGATCTGATGATTCCATATATCCAGTGGAAACTTCATAAAAACAGCAGTCTGTCATGAGCTCACTGATGCTGGAAGCTCTGAATAGTCTAGTAGATACAATGTTGCAAGTTCGCTAGGGACAAGTCAAGACAGATAGAAAGGGGTGCAGACAAGCAGAGTAGAGATATGTGTGATTGAAAGATCCATCACTTATCAGGATAAACAAAAACGTTATTATTGAAATTAAACTGGTCCACGAAAATGCGCATATAACAACAATCATAATTGGCACGTAGAAATGGTAGGATGAATTGTTATCTTCCACAAACTTGAAACTCACGAGCTGCCTATGGTCTTTAATATTAACACCCGAGGTCTCGTGAAAAAACGTGTCCACCTATGGAAATCAAAGGCCCATCCAACTGATTCGTTCTAGCGGCCCTACTTGATTGTAGTCTAATTGGGTGGCCCAGCCTAACCGAAGCATGCACAAGCATTTAGAGACGAACGGTAGTGTTTTGTGATCTTCGGCCGTTGTAGGGAAGATGCATCTTTAAAACACTTGTAAACCTAAATTACATCACTATCGGGAAACTGGGCCCTGAACAATCGAGAATAGATCTACCACATAACTGTTATGTACAAGAACAATAAAATTAAGTTGAATCCGATTTGCACATTCAGAAATGAGACCATCCTTTATAATGAACAGGGGGGGACACCTTTTCAAACGTTCTGTTCTTGGTTAGTGATTAACTAATAGCTTTATTCAAATTCTTCAAATCGTTTGAACGTACTGGATAATTTAAATTTGGTAGGTGGTTTTGGTATTCATGGTTTGTGGGGAATGTAGTGCAAAAGCCCAACTATTGGATATGAACGAATGAAAACTGTATGGCAAATACACTACATATACCAGCATAACAATCATTAATTGCGCATGCCCATTGGCTCAGAATTTGACGCCATGTTGGTTGTCATCAAGGAAAGAATTTGTCAACGACATTGGCAGAAGGAAATACGTGTCCGAATCTACTATCATCTGGTTGTATATAATAATTAACATAAAAGGAATGACTAAATTAATTTCAACTAACACTCGGCCATTACAGGGTCTGCGATTTGGATGCTATTAAGACTCACATAGGCGAAACAACTACGCCATTTGTTTCTAATCTGAATTTTCCTTGAGGTAACGTTAGTCGGAGAAGAACGGCCCAGTCACAGGAACTCTGGTTGTTGTGCCCTCTGATAGCGAAAACCACAGCTTTCTCGTTGTTATAGCGAGAAGATATTGTAAACGGAATGGCTTGTGGGGCTACTTTGAAAAGGTCTATGGATTTCGATCCATTGATTAACCAGGCGTCCCCCAAAAGGAGGAGATGCGCCCCAATGTCTCCAGCCGCGTACACCTCATCACCCCAGAAATATCTGCGTATGGAGCCCTCGCCATTTGGAGAAGTGTCGTCCAGACTCACAACCGGTTAGCAACATTTCATAGCTATTAGATTTGAGGCAGGCATGGGAATTTATTTATGAAATGTGTTAGGGTACCTTCGTGTGAAGTTAACTGACAAATCGTTAGCTGGCTAGGAAAACTCAATTGGCTTAACGTTACAACTAGTAATTTACATACTGATAAGCTTGTAAACACTTAGCATTTGTTGTTGGCTAGCTTGTGGTAGCGACAGACATACTAACTGTCCATAAATGTTGTTTGCTAGCTAGCCACTTAGCATGGCAGCTAGGTCGGTCATAAACCTTCAACCAACAAACTAAGCTAACTACTGCAGCTAACGTTAGATATTTTAAATGAGCATCATTTTACATTTAGCTGAAACACTTTACCAGCAACAGGATGATGCCATGTCACCATATTTTGGCAGTATAATACTCTAACATGGCTAGGATTGGCACACCCCTTGTTCTCTCAAATGGCTGTGCACAGGAACTGCCTCGGGAGTGTTTGGGATTGTGTTCTCATTTGCTAGGGAAGTGGCTAACTAGAGTTTTACTGCTTCTCTTCTCAAATTAAGGTCATATTATGGTTAGTTACTTTAAGTATAACTACACTAACAAAGTATATTACTAGAGTATGTTGTGCAAATGATATTTGGAATAATTGATTAACTTGCCCTAACCAACTATTGCCCTTGTTCTCCAATCCAGAGCAAATCCTGCACAATATCAAACAAGAGTACAAACGGATGCAGAAGCGAAGGCACCTGGAGAACAGCATTCAGCAGACAGAGGTCTGTTGTCCCCTGGAGTCACAATCGCATAGCTCCATCCTTAGTGGAGCCAGTCTGCCAGGTATGTCCAGTCTGCTTTTACTCAGGAAGGACATCAGTAAGAATAAAGACATGTCTTAGGGTCTTCATCAACTGGATACCATTGGTTGTCCCACAACAATTTCTATCCCTTTTGTTAGCTTGCAGTTGTATGCCCCTTGGCTTCATTTAATGTCAGAATTATTTTAGGGTAAGTGGTTTTGAGAACATACTCTCATTCTCCATACAGGTACTATCTCCCCATCTAGAAAAGAGCAGCCTCTGTTTACCTTGAGACAGGTTGGGATGATATGTGAACGACTGCTTAAAGAACGAGAGGAGAAGATAAGGGAAGAGTATGATGAGATATTGACAACAAAACTAGCAGGTATGTCGGAGAAACTGTGTCTGACTTGTTTTCTGCAGAAGAAGGTATTGCACAATCCATTTGTCTGACCTTTTGCTCTTTCTGCAGAGCAATATGATGCTTTCGTTAAGTTCACTCACGATCAGCTAATGCGGCGATTTGGAGAGCAACCTGCTAGCTGTGAGTAACTATCAGCGACATGCCTCCCCCTTGATAAACACCCCTGTCAATTCTGTACCATGCTGAATGTTAACCTTTGTTTCCATTAATCTGTATTTATAGTTGCTCTCTCTCCCTCTCCAGATGTTTCCTGAGTGAAACCCGATGTTTGATGGAATACCAGTTTCCCCATTTTATTATTGCTGAAAACTCCTCAGCTGATTCTCTGCCAACTGTATTCCCCAGGGACTCAGTGGGTCTAGTTGAACTCGTAGCAGTGCCATATCTCCCGTGGGCACAGGCTGCCTCAAACTTCTGTCAGTGGCAACTACGTTCTCTTCGTCTGGAATTTGGTATGTTTCCCAAATGGCACCCAATTTCCTGTATAGTGCACTACTATTGATTAGTGCCCATATGGCTCTTGTCAAAATTAGTGCACTATATAGAGGGAATAGGGTGCAATTTGATGAAGCCTTGGCCTGCTCCTGGCAACGCATATCTGGACCTCTGCTACCTATTACTCTACCAGTGGCCTGTTGTTTTCATTGCTGTATTGATATTTATTTCAGGGGGTTTTGATGCCTTTTTTGTTAGTGACCTGCCATTCCCAACTCTGCTAGGCTTGTCGCAGATGTTTGTGCTCTTGCCAACTAGATTGCTGTCCTTGTCAAGCCCAGACAATGAATAACAAGTTGGCATTATAGCCCAAACAGACTGGCACAGGCTACAACTCTGCCAGTTTTTGTTCCAAAGATTTTTAGCAAATCAACATGCATCTTTGCAGGGGTGGTGGTCACTACAAAATAGTGGATAAACTAAGGAAGCTCCTGGCCTAGACTCCAGAAGAGGACATCCTGGCCTTTTATCAGTTGTGGTTAGATTGTACTGGTAAATGACTATGTACATTATGTAGTTTTGCTTGACTTTTGTTCGCTATGTAGATTAATGGACTTGGGTTGGGAAAAGCTAAATAATAAAAGCTATACATAAGGGTGTTCTGGTTTGACATTGTGGTATTTTTTATAAATTGTAGTTAACATCTCTGGCAATGCATAACAGTTCAGATTTATTGCCATTAACATTGAGGGTCAACAAATGTATTTTGAATGTTCAAAACAGACGACCCAAGATTGTATTATAGATAATGACAGCTACAACAATAACATGATTGTCAGCTGTGTATATACATTTAGTACTGTGACAAGTGGAATGACTGACAAAGATTCGTAACTATTGTCCGTGACTAACAGCAGTAACACAGTCAAAAAAAACAGGTAATTACTATGCCTCAGCTCCACAATCGCCACAGAATATTGAAGTGTATTTTAAAATCCCTTCCCTTAATTTATGCTCCAGCATTAAATGATAAATTAAAGTTCCTTGCCGACGCTCTTATTCTATACGCAACAGAGGGCCTCGGGCAGGTCAGTGGTCAGGAAAGGCCATAAACGTTTAAGTTCTTCCAGGCCTCAAACAGTGATCAGTTTCTGCTTGGCATCCTTGTCTGCTCTTGGAAGCTTGGTGGTGTCTTGTTTTGGGAGTCCATACAGGTATATGGAGATACACACTAGCATTGCTCCACTGGCAAAGTTAACAGCTGAAAGAAAAGAGAAAATGGTTACTGAACCTGCAATGGACTATAAATTCACTCACAGCCAAAATATGTTGGTCAGATTCTATTTTTATACGATATATTAACGAGTGTCAAAGCCCAGTGTCTGAACAGTAACTCATGATAATCCCTGCCCACAGATCTGATTTATCAACTCACTTATCTGTAGCCCAAACAGAGCGACAGATGCCACAGTAGAGAGAACGATGGCGGCTGCAGCAGAGAAGCCTTTCATGATATTGTCTGTGTATTTCACCACCACTGATGTGTACAAACCACCCACACTGGCCAGAACTGGAAGGATAAAATTACAAATTCAGGTTAGGAAAATAAAAAACATCCCCAGGCATGGTAGAAAAGCAAGAAAACCTTAATTGCATAAAAATCTGCCTTGCTCTTTGGGGTGGGTATCTATATAGCACTTTGTGACAACTGCTGCTGAAAAAAACAAAAACATGATTGTGTTTATGTATCAAGCTTAAAATTTGACTCACAAACTGCAAAGCACACCCAAGGCGTGTAACCGTAGAAGAAGCCTTTCTGTATAACCTGAGTACCCTCAGTCATGTAAACAACAGCGAGGGTGACCACGATGCCAGACAGGTACATTTGGATGTTCCGCACCCATAGGGATGTGTCTGAGCTCTTCAGGACCTTCTCAAAGTACACACCTGTTCAAACACAAAGTGACACCATTAAATATAACCTGCCATTATCATCATGGAATATTAAAGGTATGAAGATAAAAATGAAGATACATTACCTGCAAATCCGGAGCAGAATACAGCGATAGCAATGGCCATGAACCCCCAAAAAGGGTTCTGCTCAACCTGATAAGATTAGAACATGTGTAACATCCTTATCAAATCCTTGGATTCTAAACAAGCCATTATGAACCCTGAATTCTGATTGGTTTATATCAAACCATATACCACAGGTATGACAAAACAAATATTTTTACTGTTCTAATTACATTGGTAACCAGTTTATAATAGCAATAAGACACCTCAGGGGTTTGTGGTATATTGCCAATATACTATGGCTAAGGGCTGTATCTATGGCTAGGCCTTCCGCGTTGCGTCGTGCATAAGAAAATCCCTTAGCCGTGGTATAACCGCCATACAGTGCATTCAGAAAGTATTCAGATCCCTTCACACTTTCCACATTGTTAGGTTACAGCCTTATTCTAAAATATATTTAAAACAAATTATCCACATCAATCTACACACAATATCCCATAATGACAAAGCGAAAACAGATCAAATAAAAATGTATTCAGACCCTTTGCTATACTGTTTCCATTGATCATCCTTGAGATGTTTCTACAACTTGATTGGAGTCCACCTGTGGTAAATTCAATTGATTGGACATGATTTGGAAAGTCTATCTGTACAAGGTCCCACAGTTGACAGTGCATGTCAGAGAAAAAAACAAGCCATGAGGTCGGAGGAATTGAACTCCAAGACAGGACTGAGTTGAGGCACAGATCTGGGGAAGGGTACCAATAAATGTCTGCAGCATTGAAGGTCCCCTAAAACACAGTGGCCTCCATCATTCATGGAAACCGTTTGGAACCACCAAGACTCTTCCTAGAGCTGGCACTCAGCCAAACTGAGCAATCGGAGGAGAAGGGCCTTGGTCAGGGAGGTGACCAAGAACCTGATGGTCACTCTGACAAAGCTCCAGACTTCCTCTGTGGAGATGGGAGAAGGACAACCATCTCTGCAGCACTCCACTAATCAGGCCTTTATGGTAGAGTGGCCAGAAGGAAGCCACTCCTCAGTAAAAGGCACATGACAGCCCGCTTGGAGTTTGCCAAAAGGCACCTAAAGAACTCAAACCATGTGGAACAAGATTGTCTGGTCTGATGAAACCAAGATTGAACTCTTTGGCCTGAATGACAAGCGTCACATCTGGAGGAAACCTGGCACCATCCCTGCGGTGAAGCATGGTGGCAGCATCATGCTGTGGGAATATTTTTCAGTAGCAGGGACTGGGAGTCTAGTCAGGATCGAGGGAAAGATGAACGGAACAAAGTAGAGAGAGATCCTTGATGAAAACCTGCTCCCGAGCGCTCAGGACCTCAGACTTTGGCGAAGGTTCACCTTTCAACAGGACAACGACCCTAAGCACACAGCCAATACAACGCAGGAGTGGATTCGGGACAAGTCTCAATGTCCTTGAGTGGCCAAGACAGAGCTGGACTTGAACATCTCTGGAGAGACCTGAAAATAGCTGTGCAGCGACGCTCCCCATCCAACCTGACAGAGCCTGAGAGGATCTGCAGAGAAGAATGGGAGAAACTCCCCAAATACAGATGTGCCAAGCTTGTAGCGTCATACCAAAGAAGACTTGAGGGTGTAATCACTGCCAAAGACGCTTCAACAAAGTACTGAGTAAAGGGTCTGAATTGTTTGTGTTTTTTTTTATCAACTTGCAAACATTTCTATTGTGTAGACTGAGAAAGAAAAAAAAAAATTAATCAATTTAAGAATAAGGCTGTAACGTAACAAATTATGGAAAAAGTGAAGGGGTCTGAATACTTTACAAAAGCACTATATACCACACCCCCACGTGCCTTATTGCTTAATAAGAACATCATCAATGAACTTGACATGCCCATTGGCAAGGTCTCCCTTGTACAATAAGTCCTCTGACATCAAATGGGTGTTTTTAGATTAATGCAGGTTAAATGTAATAATGCTAGACAAATACCAAGGGTACCTGGACTTTAGTGGCCTCTGCAGGTTTCCACTGGACCAAAGCAACACCCCCACACAGCATGCAGACAGACAACCACTGCAGCCTGCTGAGAGAGCGGTTCAGCATTAGGACCATGCATAGGGCTGTGCACGGGATCTTCAACTGATAGGTCACCTTGGTAGGGAGATGCAGTGGAACAGTGAGCATATGAACCAGGAAGGAAGTATACAAGTCAATTATTAATGTGCAGTTGTTGAAGAAATCATTTAATTTCAAGTTAATACCTGATACACAGCTGCATCAAGATTGCTCAGGGCTATGAAGGCCATGTTATTCTGAATCGCATAGACCACAGAGGGAACACTCAGTTTCAGCAGCTCTTTTGGACACTGAAACACATGTTCAACTATGGATGCTTTTAACCTGCCAAAGCTGCCAGCTTCTCTGCAAGGTGAAAATTAAAACAAACATATACAAAAGTTGAGCAACTAGGGCATTAATTCTTTCAACAAAATACTCAATACAAGGCAGAGATTGACATTTAAGGTCTGAAAGGCACTCCCCTATCGGGCAAGTCAGGAGTATTCTTTGGTTGCTCGAAGATTATGATCAGTTTAATTAAAGTAGCTATTATCACCTACACACAGGAGGAGGAACAAATAGGACTACTGGAATACTTTGCATGTTGGTAATCAGTGTAAAAAAAAAAAGAAGATATATATAATCTGCCTAATGGGGCTACCAGAGGGCAGGCTCAACTTGCAACTGCTCAGGTCACTTGCCCGGGCAATATGGCAAATTATTATGTCAATCCCTTCAAGGGTATTCTATATATGTATTCAAGGCTGAGACCACTTGGATAGCAATCACTTGTTTAGTTTACACATGGATTAAGAACATTATTTGGTCTGTCATGAAAACACAGGATATAGAATAGGTGGCAAATCTGGGCCCTAGATAAAGCCTACTTACTTGGTCAACATCCCAAGGCTCAAGAACAATTTAATAACCTCTGTGACGCATACTGCTGTTGTAGAGAAGTACATAGCTGTTGATGATATGGTCCTTGTGTATCGTAATACCACAGTGTAAATTGCTGCCACCATTGTCATCACTGACAGACAGTACACCTTGAACACCACACTCACTGGCTCTGTGGAGAGAGGACAGAGTCTTGACAGCAGAAAGTGTAAAGTTGACAGCAAGTAGGTCAGTGAGGCAAGGAACCAGAAATCACACATACTAGGCATGTTCACACTGCACCTTAGCCCAGGGCTAAGAGCCTGCTTAGTCCTGGGCTAAGGGAGATTTTAGCCTGGGGCTAAGTGTGTTCACACTTGGAACATTCTAAAATGGGCTAGCACCAACCTTAGTCCAGGGCTAGTTGGCTCTGCTCAGGAGTAAGGTTAGCACTGTCTTTTCGGGACTTGCCCCAGAAACATGATGCAAAAATAGCCAGTGTGAAAAGGGGTCAGAATAACTCATTTTCATTGTCCAATCAGAAAAGCTGCACTTTCACTTAATTTGTATATGCTTGTGATGCCTCTGTAGCTATTTTGATAAGTAAATGTATACCCTTTCATCCTTCCATCTGAGGACAAAAACCTGACAAAAAAAAACAATACTTTCATCTGTGCAAATACATTGGTTGCTATGGCCAACAAAAACAGGTGTTATGCAAGCTGGCTAACATCTTCTCACATAGGCAGCTAGCCAACTGAAGCAACAAATTCCTAAGTATGGGTAGCAGGCGAGTGGGTGTGTCGAAAGTCTCCCAACTCTACAGCTGGAAGGGCAACAAACGCTCAATATCACCTGTGTGAAGCTAGCCACATTAAGGAAGTCACAATAGTGGAATTTGGGTTTCGCATTAAAAATGAAAGTTCCCCATTAAAAGTGATGCACACCTTTATTTAACTAGGGAAGTCAGTTAAGAACAAATTCTTATTTACAATGAAAGCCTACCCCGGCCAAACCTGGACCAATTGTGCGCCGCCCTATGGGACTCCAAATACAGCCGGATGTGATACAGCCTGGATACAAACCAGGGACTGTAGTGACGCCTCTTGCACGGAGATGCAGTGCCTTAGACCGCTGCACCACGCAGGAGCCTTCCAAACAGTAGAATCAAGCCATATTTGGACTAGATATGGCTAAACAAATCCAAAATGAAATACAATTGTTAATTAACAGAAAAAAACTTGAAATCCCCACATCTGCATTGGGGGCATACTATACAGCTTATACAAGAGATTGTGCACCCATGAAATGGGGTATCAGCCTACTCGGTGACACCCACAGAACAACTGAGTTTACACAAATATTAGCATCTTAGCTCTTACAGTGCAACTCTAAAACCAGTGTGAAATTAACCACATTAAGCCTATAATACGTGTCGACTGTTGAACTCATATTGGACAGTAGAGCCTAAGCTAGAGATTGTTCACCCATGAAATGGGGTATCGGTCTATATAAGTGACACCCACAGGACATAACTGTGAAGAGTTTTCACAAATATTATGGTCAATGCACTTATTGGGGGGACTTTGAAAACGGTGTGAAACTAGCCACATTAAGTTCACTACTCAACCAACAGTGTATTGAACATTCATCTTGCAATGTACAGCCTTACCTATGGATCTTAGGTCCACGGTTATCAGCCTACTCGGTGACAGTATTTAAGATACCCAATAATAACAAATTGCAACAGAAATGTTTTATTCAGTATTTATTTAAAGAAACAACTTTCCAGAGGGAAGTAAAAAACAGTAACCAATTTGAGCCAATATAGGAGAAACTGACAAATTCTTCCCTGTTCTCTTTTTAATAAGACAACCGAGCAAGCTCCTGGAAAACACACAAAATCAACATACACCCATGAAATATTTACAAGAAAATGTAGAATAAAGTAGATTGAAGAATAACAGTTCACCTATCAGGGCTGCCCCCACCTGCTCTTTACAAGCTGCAGGCTGTTCGACATTTTGTTCTCGACCAGATTCTAATACTCTTGGTAATGTTGAGCAGTTGATTAGTAAAAAAAAAAAGATTGGTGTGGTAGAAAGGTGACTGAACGTCCACCTCCCTGTCACACTGACCATCAAGGGTGATCCTGGGGCTGCAGATAACCGCACTGTTCACTTTACCCTGTAATCATATGGATATTTTAGGTTTCGCATTGATTACTAAATACTTTTCAACACATGCACACTTAAACATATATTGATGACATTTCTACCAATAACAGTAAATAACATACCCTGCGAGTCGGCTGAAAGTACTTATTTGCCTCAAAACGGCTGAACTGATGGAACGACAGCCGCTGGGTGTTCAACCTTGCCTCTGCCCCCATGCTGTAACAATAGAGGTATTAGACACCTAGAATTTGTGGTCTGGATAGTGCACAAGTGCAGAGAAAATAAGAAACAATCACATTCAATTCTAACATCTTACACTGTGGATCACAAGGCCAGTCATTGGAGGAGCAGGTGGTGCTGCAAGAGGGGGTCCTGCTGGGGGTGCACAAGAAGTAGTTGTCTTGGAGATCTGGCCAATCTTGCCTCCACTCCCATCCTGAAATGAATGCATTAGACACTTCATTTGACTGGACTATGCATAAATGCAGAGAAAAAAATGAGAAAAAAGTGATGATTAAAATGAGAAGTTACCTTCTTACACTTTAAATCCCAGCAGAAGTAGGCCTAGCAGCAGCCATGCACCGCAGTCCCTCAAACGAAGTGTCTGATCAGCATGGCCAAAATTGCAATCCCATAATCATCACTCAGGTGTACTTTATTGTGGGACCAGGGACCAGGTGAACCAGTGGGAAGGCACAAGTCACACCTAGCTCCCATGCTTGGTCTTCATACTCCAATGCCATCTGCTACTGGTACTTTGGATCCTTTACGACGTCAATGCGACGTGGGAAGTAATGTACAAAGACCTGCAAATAATTACATGTGACATTCCAGGGTTTTAGTCCTTTGCAAAACATGGTTGTGGAAATTGTGATTTTCACCTACGTCATTCCTGTGCTACCAGC
Source organism: Oncorhynchus clarkii lewisi (assembly GCF_045791955.1). Classification (NCBI taxonomy): domain Eukaryota; kingdom Metazoa; phylum Chordata; class Actinopteri; order Salmoniformes; family Salmonidae; genus Oncorhynchus; species Oncorhynchus clarkii. The sequence continues at coordinate 17,614,394 of NC_092154.1, read as the reverse complement.
TCAGTTTGACATGGGCACAATATTATCCACTATAATGCACGAAGATTAGAAATACCGACCACCAGGACAAACTAAGGAAAGAAAGTTTTTGTAACAAACATTTTAGAAATGCATATCCTCAAACTAAATTAAGATTGTGGACTGTAGGTGTTGCTGTGAAATACAAATAATAAGGGGGGAATAAAACTCAACTATTAAACCAAGTAACATGCAATACAAAAGAGAAAATCCTTATTTCTAGTCTGTCAATTTTTTTAAAGCATTTCAACAGTTATGCAAATTAAACCAATTCTTGCCTCTTCACCCAAGATCTCTCAGCCACGGCAAGTGCGTCTTGTGGCACTTGGGGTGGGGGTTGTGTGGTGATTGGGGCCTATTGTTAGCTCTATGGTGGGAACCATATGCATACATGAAGTCTTGCATGATTGAAAGATGAAATGTCATTAAACATGATTTTGGGCTACATATCACTGACTACATGTCAAATCAAGCTTTACCGCTTGCCTTATAATAAGAGTAGTATTTTGATTTAAGTAACAATTTTCTTACATGCCTAAAAATAAATATTTTGAATGGGAACGTTACAATATATTGTTGAACATACTCTACAGGCATATCAAAGTTCCAGAGTTGGATCTCTGCTTGTTTTAAAGTTATGACAATTTCTCTCTATAAAATGGATCATTGTAGGCAATCACAGCCCTCCTTTTACGTGTATCATTGCACATCCTGCAAATCACCAGCAGAGGGTGCCAAATACTGTAGGCCTGTACATTTTGAATGACTAATAACAAAGAAACTGTCTACTTGAACAGAGTAAAACTGTAAATGAAGGTGAATTGGAGAGCCTATGGAACCGTAATGCATGTTGCGCAGTGTGATCCTCATGTCATTTAAGTGTTGAATTTAGGCCTCAGGGTTGGGGTCAATTTGAGAAATTATATTCCAATGCAATAATTTAAGAGGTAGGTTTATCTATTTCCATTTACTTCTAAATAAGCGGACAAGGATAAGCTATTTATGTCAAGTTCTCTCCATTTTGTAAATTCAAATCTCATGTCACTGTTGGAGCTACAAACATAAGCATTTCGCTACACCCGCAATAACATATGCTAAATGTGTATGTTACCAATAAAATTTAATGTAGGCCTATTAAATTAACATAGGCCAACATACAAAGAGTACTAGTTACAACAAAATTGACCAATAACAAAAGCACCATTGACCCCTTCATACCTGATAAAGCGATGAGGTCTCTCTCCAATAATTGAGATCAAGCTGAAAGTAGCATCGCCAAGCTGAGTCAACCAAGGTATGAGTTCAACCAAAGTGTGTGTAAATGTTGTCCCATTTCGCTGGTTAAGGGGATATGACACCCCTCCCATTTTACAGGTAGGCCTATCAAATTAGAGATAGGAAGGGATGTTGTGTAACTGGAGGAGCACAAATTAAAGTCCTACTCCAGTCTCCTTTTCACTTGATTTACTTACTTACCTTCCTCTTTTGTTCCTTAAGCAAAGGGGGAGGCCGATGACATTAGCAGGCACCATCTGACCAACTCTGTGAATGCCCTGGCCTATTCTTTGAAGTCTGCAGTTGTGCCTATTATTTTTTTAACACGATTTTTCTTACATGTTTTTTTACTCTTTAGTGTGTACTTTACTGTATTTATACTTATCAGGCCAAGCGATTGACTTGATGCATTTTTGGCACATATCAAGGCGGGCGTTGGGATGACTTAAATGTGTAAAGGTGCATCACCATTAGGATAATATAGGTAATTAACAACTATGCCAGTCCATCATGGATTACATCGTCTTTGAAGCAGTTCGTTTTTCAAATAACTAAAACGCGAATATTTGTTTACAAACTCTACAGTTGTGTTCTGTGAGTGTCACTGAGTAGCATACCTTGTCTCGGACCTGCTGTTTTTCCTACACTCTCTAACGCAAAATCCACTATTGTGGCTAGCTTCATTCACACAGGTCTCAATTTGTCGGTTTTCATTAATTTATTCTGTTAACATTTATCTAGACATTACCATCCATGATAATATTGTTGCATGCTTTTGCCTGGATCAGAAAAGTTGATGTCTCGTCCGTGAACAACATTCTCTGTGCAGGGGGGCAAGATCACATTTCAAAAGTGAAACCTTGTTTCCGAGGTCAGGGAAAGGAGGCAGCAATGTTTTCAAACATTCATTATTGGAAACAAAATGCTATGCTAGCAGCAAGGGGACCTAATATGCTAATAAATGCATTGCATGTAACAAATGGTCGCGTGGCTGAGAGTGTTGGTCGCGTCAGCAAGTTGCGTTTGTCCGTTTGCCCAGGGCTTTGGAATACACAAGTGTGAATCCAGGGATAAAGCTTAACAATGCAGTTTGAAAGGGGCTAATATGGACAGACACTTGACGTGATTCGTTATTTTCTGAATTCGTTTACAAAAACAATCTTTGCAGCCGGGGGATTGGTTTAGCAAGATCCACCTTGCTAAATCTGCACCTGGCTAACTAGCTAGCTACATAGCATTTGCGCTTCCATGATTCAGAGACGACTCTTTTCCGTTCGCAACATAAAACACTTTGTTTAACTTGCTAGCAAATAAATTCACACCCAATAATATTACTGATTTAAACGCTAGCTTGCTGCGTTTAGTTTCGAAACATTAAAGACTAGCTAGCCATCTAACGTTAGCATTGCAAGTAGCTAAGAATTGCAAATGTCACTTACCGTTAGCCATGGTTAGCTAACTTGATTGTTATGGTGCGTTGTAAAATGAATGGGTATTTAACGAACCAGACTTCAAACCATTGTCATCTGTCTGCATCTAAGATGCATCCAGCTGCAGTCCCGGAGCCGAGCCGCCTGTCACCAAGCGAATCACAAATAGAACAATGAGATTTTCACGGATGTATAAATGTCAAGCATTCGCTTGATGTTCGTCAATTATAATGGCAGTCCGCAAACCAACGTTAAATGTGCATGCCGCCAACTGTATTAATCTTTATTTAACTAGGCAAGTCAGTTAAGAACAAAATCTTATTTACAATGACGGCCTAACCCCGACAACGCTGGTCCAATTGTGCACCGCCCTGTGTGACTGCACATCAAATTATATACACACACACACGTTCTGAAAGGCCCCAGTCTGCAACACCATGAAGACCAAGGCGCTCTCCAAACAGGTCTGGGACAAAGTTGGAGAAGTACAGATCAGGGTTATAAAATAATATCTGAAGATTTGAACATCCCACAGAGCACCATTAAATCCATTATTAAAAAAATGTAAAGAATGTCACCACAACAAACCTGCCAAGAGAGGGCCGCCCACCAAAACTCACGGACCAGGCAAGGAGGGTATTATAATCAGAGGCAACAAAGAGACCAAATATAACCCTGAAGGAGCTGCAAAGCTCCACAGCTGAGATTGGAGTATCTGTCCATAGGACCACTTTAAGCCATACACTCCACAGAGCTGGGCTTCGCGGAAGAGTGGCCAGAAAAAAAAGCCATTGCTTAAAGAAAAACATAAGCAAACATGTTTGGTGTTTGCCAAAAGGCATGTGAGATACTCCCCAAACATATGGAAGAAGGTACTCTGGTCAGATGAGACTAAAATGTAGCTTTTTGGCCATCAAGGAAAACGCTATGTCTGGCGCAAACCCAACACCTCATCACCCCAAGAACACCATCCCCAGTGAAGCATTGTGGTGGCAGCATCATGCTGTGGGGATGTTTTTCCATCGGCAGGGACTGGGAAACTGTCCAATTGAGAAACTCAATCCAATTGAGAATTTGTACACCAGCGGAACCCATCCAACTTGAAGGAGCTAGAGCAGTTTTGCCTTGAAGAATGGGCAAAAAAATCCCAGTGGCTAGATGTGGGGGGGGGGGGGGGGGGGGTGAATAGTTATGCATGTTCAAGTTCTGTTATTAGTCTTGTTTGTTTCACAATTTAAAAAAAACAAACATTTTTGCTTCAAACCCCCCCCAAAATATATTTTAATTCCAGGTTGTAAGGCAACAAAATAGGAAAAATGCCAAAACGGGTGAAGACTTTTGCAAGCCACTGTGTGCCTCCCCATAAAATATTATGTGCATTAAAGTCACCGCACCATATCTCTCTAGAGCCCAATTTCATCAACATCGCTACAGATCATTTTTACAACACTTGTCAAATAACTTTATTACTACCTGCACTGTAGATTTCCGCCATCACACATTCATGAGACAGTAATATTACGATATACAAGACCTTCCCTTATGTACGTAGCACACCTGCCATCCTGTCCAGTTGATATATCAGATCTGATTGAACAATAATAAAATCAAGATGTGGTCTAAGCAATGTTTCTTGAACACATATCACATCAGGATTGATCTCTAAATCTATTACATATTTGTTAAACTCCTGACCGTTAGCAATAAAACTTCTGTCGTTCCACTGAAGGATAACAAACATAATTCTATGGGCTCCTGAGTGGTGCATCAGTCTAAGGCACTGCATCTCAGTGCTAGAGGCGTCACTACAGACCCTGGTTAGATTCCAGACTATCATAACTGACCGTGATTGGGAGTACCATAGGGCGGCGCACAATTGGCCCAGCGTCGTCCGAGGTAGGCAGTCACTGTAATTAAAAATTTGTTCTTAACTGACTTGCCAGGTTAAATAAAAATGACATTTGATTTGATTTAGTTCCACCAATCTGCCCTGCAGACTCTGCATAAGATACATTATGAGTGATTTTATATCTTTGGGCCTCTAGCCTTTTACTGCACCCGGCATACATCCATCCCATCCCCCATAATTTTGTTCCCCTCCACACTTGGCATATATTTTCTTCTCTTCGCAGAGCCGCTACAAGTCCCTTTCTTTGGCATGTAAAACACCTTAGAGGTCGGACAAACACTCCAACAGGCAGAAATGACTCTGGACTGTCGTTTAACTACTATACACAAACAGTTTGTTCTAAGCATTTGTATGGTTGAAATCAAGATGTAGGATAATGTATATTATAATACGAATTTTAGGACGTACGACTGCTATTCCATTGATATGCTATCAATAGAATAAGGCTAATGTAATGCAACCTAACATATCATACTAAAGCATTGAACCATAATATATAATACTAAACGGGTCAATTCATACTGGTGCAAACATTAAGATACTGTACGTCCTATAATTCATATTGTACGACCACTATTCCATTGGCAGCCTAATGTAATCAAACATGACATGCAATACTAAAGCATTCAACCGTAATATAATACTGAATGGGTAAAAGCATACTGATGCAATTAAGACATCCAGAGCTGCAGCTGGATACTAGTTTGTCACTGTGAATGTGCTAGCTAATGACAGCTCCTGCAAACTTCTCCCAGGATGTAATGAGGAGCGGGGTGTTTTGGGTGCATTTATTTTCAAGTCAGAGTTTGCCGTGCCACCGGAGGTCATACCCCTTGAACTTGGCCTATGACAGGCTGTGTGTCTTGTGCACATGCCTGCTCCTACAGTCAGTTATGTGGACAGTTTTGGCAGACACTGTTTTGACCAAGTGTAACCCTCTATGTTATCCTTCCTCAGTTCAAACACTATGACCTGTTTCTTTTACTGGCATACAACAATTTTCTGTGGGCAGTAACACCCCTAGGACAATGTCAAACAATTTTTAAAAACAAATAGACTGGCACTTCCATCAAAGTTATCTTTATTGCTTGAAGATAGACAGTTATTCACTTACTGATCTGGTCAAGTTTGTTTTTATCATATGTGTAGTCTTGGTTTTCCCTCCTCGAAGACCAGCCAGGTAAACCTGAGGCTTGGGGACATTGCTATTGCCATCCCTCTTGCTCTGGCATGCAACATCTTCGAGGTGGTAGGTTTGGGTGACGTTATCCCTCCTCATGTGACTTAGATTAGTCTGCATTGAGTGGGTCACTTTACTACGAAGATTGGCCTGAAAAAACAACATGCCCATTGCCAAAGGCAGGACATAAAAGTGAACCTTTTTGAATAAAAAAGATCCATGCAAGAAGACCATGGTAAACCTACCACTGATAAAATGAAACAGTACACTCGAGTCAATTAAAATCACATACCAATTTGATTGCTTTTCTCCTCAGCTCCCACTCATTCCACTCATATGACTTCACAATGTTGGTCTCCAACAAATGAGTGTCTGTCTGAGTGCTGCTGTCACACTTTGTAATGGGTTTTACCAACAATCTCTCCCCTGACTGCATCTACAGAGACAAAATTTAAGTGAACAGTGGGTAAAAAAATATTACTGCAAGTTCTGAAGATGCTATGGAAGAATTATGACTGTTAGTGAACATACAGTACCTTCGGAAAGTATTCAGACCCCTTGACTTCCACATTTTGTTAAGTTTCATCCTTATTCTAAAATTGATTAAATCGTTTTTTTCCCACATCAATCTACACACAATACTCCATAATGACAAAGCAAAAACAGGTTTAGAAATGTTTGTTCATTTATTAAAAAATATATATATTTATCACATTTACATAAGTATTCAGACCCTTTACAGTACTTTGTTGAAGCACCTATGGCAGCGATTACAGCCTCAAGTCTTCTTGAGTATAATAATACAAGCTTTAAACACCTGTATTTGGGGAGTTTCTCCCATTCTTTTCTGCAGATCCTCTCAAGCTCTGTGAGGTTGGATAGGGAGCGTTACTGCACAGCTATTTTCAGGTCTCTCCAGAGATGTTCGATCAGGTTCAAGTCCGGGCTCTGGCAGGGCCACTCAAGGACATTGAGAATTGTCTCGAAACCACTCCTGTGTTGCCTTGGCTGTGTGCTTAGGGTCGTTGTCCTGTTGGAAGGTGAACCTTCACCCAAGTCTGAGGTCCTGAGCACTCGGGAGCAGGTTTTCATCAAGGATCTCTCTGTACTTTGCACCGTTCATCTTTTCCTCGATCCTGACTAGCCTCCCAGTCCCTGCCGCTGAAAAACATCCCCACTGCATGATGCTGCCACCACCATGCTTGACTGTAGGGATGGTGCCAGGTTTCCACCAGACGTGACGCTTGGTATTCAGGCCAAAGAGTTCAATCTTAGTTTCATCAGACCAGAGAATCTTGTTTCTCATGGTCTGAGTCTTTACGTTCCTTTTGGCAAACTCCAAGCGAGCTGTCATGTACTGAGGAGTGGCTTCCGTCTGGCCACTCTACCATAAAGGCCTGATTGGTGGAGTGTTGCAGAGCTGGTTGTCCTTCTGGAAGGTTCTCCCATCTCCACAGAGGAACTCTGGAGCTCTGTCAGAGTGACCATCGGGTTCTTGGTCACCTCCCTGACCAAGGCCCTTCTCCCCCGATTGGTCGGTTTGGCTGGGCGGCCAGCTTTAGGAAGAGTCTAGGTGGTTCCAAACTTCTTCCATTTAAGAATGATGGAGGCAACTATGTTCTTGGGGACCTTCAATGCTACAGAAATGTTTTGGTACGCTTCCCCAGACCTGTGCCTCAACACAATCCTGTCTCGGAGCTCTACGGACAATTCCTTCAACCCCATGGCTTAGTTTTTGCTCTGACATGCACTGTCAACTGTGGGGCCTTACATAGACAGATGTGTGCCTTTCAAATCATGTCCAATCAATTGAATTTACCACAGGTGGACTCCAATCAAGTTGTAGAAACATCTCAAGGATGATCAATGGAAACAGCACGCACCAGAGCTCAATTGAGTCTCAAAGCAAAGTGTCTGAATAATTATGTATGATATGTTTTTTTTTATAGATTTGCTAACTTTTCTAAAAACCTGTTTTTACTTTGTCATTATGGGGAAGTGTGTGTAGGTAGATTGCTAAGGATTTTTATTTAATCCATTTTAGAATAAGGCTGTAGAGTAACAAAATGTGGAAAAAGTCAGGGGGTCTGAATACTTTCCGAAGGCACTGTACCTCAGGATATGGAGTGACACAGGCAAACTGTTGGTGGAGTTGGAGGAGCTGGATAAGCTCAGGGGACTGCTTTGCTTTCTCTGCCACATGGGCAATGTACTCATCTGGCTTGGATCCAAATCTTAAAGCTGCCTCCTTGGAGCTGAAAACATAGTATTTCTCCCTATGTTTCAGGACTCCTATGCTTGGGTTGCCTGAAACAACAGTCTTATTTTATATGCAGCATTGGGATGTTCAGTTAGAAGACGACAAGTTGGCATATTACATCACTTCTGGTGAATATTTTCAATAAGGGGGGGAATGAACATTAGTTGTACAACAACGTATACAATTGCCACATCCAAAACTCCACATACCTGGCAGTAAAAGCCCATCCTTCTTCACAAGTGTATAACCACAAATTCCATTGTACTGCAGTGGTAATTTGTCAAAGTTGGCTGTTGTCTCAGGCAAGAGCCACTCTTGTGTTTTGATCTCATAGGGGTCAATACGGTTTTCTGACAAGGTGAATAACAAACAAAACAATTTATCTACTACAAATTAAACATGTAAAATCATTAGCTAATGATAGAGATGTAGGAAATGCAGTGCTTTACTGTAATTGACTGTGGCGGTATAAACACAGGCTACGTCCCAAATAGCATCCTATCCCCTATGTAGTGCACTACTTTATACCAGGCCCCATAGGAAATAGTATACCATTTGGGATGCACCCAGAGTACTTACCTGAAGACTCCTTCATTCTCTGCTCGTACTTCTTGATCTCCAACCCCAGTATGTCCTCCAACTGACCATCAGGGAAGAGCTGGGACTGAGCAGCCAGGAAGGGCTGCAGGTTCTCCATTATGTTACTCAGGATGCTCAACAGCACCATCTCATCTTGAAGACCTGACCAGAACTTTGCCAGAGCTGTGAAATGGGGCTGGAAGAGGATACATAGTACACGAGTTGAGGCTTAGACATTGAAATGCCCTTTTTCCTGACACAGGTTAAGCCTAGTCCTGGACTAAAAAGCACTTTCTAATGGAGATTATCTATCGAGTTAGCTTTTGAGTCTAGGACTAGGTGTAATCTATGTCCGGGAAACTGCCCCATAACACAACAGCTCAAATATATATGTGCAAGATACTGTACTTACAAAAACCTGTGCAGTGGGTACTGCAGTCTTTGAATGTACGGTGACCCTCAAAAGCTTCATACGTGTCGCTAGTTCAGTCTGTAGGGTTTCAACTTGCTTTGCACATAGAATGACATCTGCCTGGTGAGGAATTTAATCAGAATAATGGGTAAAATTATGCAACTCAATACTCTTGAAGAACTGCTCATAGGGACAATTTCATGTACTGACTTGAAGTCATGACGCCCATCACCTTCTAGCTAACTCACCAAAATAACTTTGAGAAAGGCTTCATGTTGTCGTACATTATAGAGAGCCTGTTTAAGCATGTCCAGGGGAACAATACATTCTCTGGTCTCAACCTCAGGGTCCAGGAGCCTCTCCAGCCAGGATGTGTACTTCCAGGCCAAACTCTGAGAAAGCTCCAGCTCCCATTCAATGTCTTTAGTGGTGGATGGAATGGCTTCATTCAGAATAGCTGGCACTATATGGAAGTCGAGGACAAAATTGAAATACACATTTGGAGCTCTGAGAAATTGTTTCAGTTATCAAGGTCTATCAAAAAAAAATATATGTGATGTTTTGGAACTTACAGTCGTCTATGCCCTCTCCTCCTTTCCTGCTGTCTTTGTTGAAGAGACGGATGCCAGTCACAATCATGCTGAGGTCGTTGAGCTGTTGCTCCTTGTCCTTCTTGATGAGGGACATGAAGGTCCCCAGCTCTGACTGGGGAAAGACGCTCTGTAAGGCAGCTGCAAAACCACACAGTCAGTTGTGAGCAAAATAGGAACAAACTGATCAATGCTGGAAAATGTGATGATTCCCACATTGTAAAAACTCAATTCGATGGACAGTAATTACAATTGACCATTTCCTTTCCCATCTTTGTGAATAGTGATCCTTAACTTGTGGTACAAATTAAATTAAAATAGTCCTTATGATTACCTGTAGCCTCTCGCACTGTAGTGATGTCTGTGGAAGAACCCAGGCCCGAGCGCAGCAGAACATAGCTGACGATCTTACGGTAAAGGCCCTCCAGATCCTCACGTGTTTTCACTCTGCTGTCAGTGATTTCTCGACTCACTGGGACTAGCCTTGACTGTAGTACCCGCTGGTGCTCCTCAATGAACTCACCTGGGACACAAAACAAGACCTTTGAGGCTAAACTGATGAATGGGTACAATACCAGTATCCCATACCCTTAGACGTTACACATGTCCCAACAGCTAGGGTTTAGTTAGTACGCCTTATACATAAGTTAATGCATTCTTTGAGCATTTTAAAGCAACCACTTACGTCGAGATGTGTAATTCATGTCGAAGTAGACTTGCATCTTGATTGTGTCAAGGGAAGGGCTCCCCTGGTCCAGGAGTTTGTCCACACACAACTGCAAAGGAATAACACGGACGTCGAGCCCATTGCGCAAAGATCTCAGGCATGCTACCAGCCAAACCTGACACAGGGTCTTAGTTATAATTAAATGCACTTACTTCCACAAGTTTCCTAACATCTTGCTTGGTAAGAGTCCGATCAACGTTAAATAGATTTCGTGGGTCCAACACAACAGCTTTTACCTAATAGAAAAATCATTGATTAGACAACGTAAAACACCGACACATTACCACACACGGCTAGTTACCGAAAGCTTTCCACGTTATTAATTAGTACCTACCATGAAAGCCACTAATGTTTCTGACACAGCATGCCCTTTTCCGGCACATTCTTGGGCGATTTCTCGAATTATGTTTTTTATCACACTTTCTGCTTGAGCACGAGACATGTTTCAAGCTTGCAAGCTACGGAGATCATGCAAATACCCCACCGCGTCCTCCGAGTTCCCCGTCGGTTGCCATGGTCACCAATGAAACACTGCCACAGGATGTAACAGTGTGTAATGCACATCTGACTGGTGAATCTTCTCATTAAATAATTCTTACTTTGCAGGTAATTTTTATGGAGGATGTAACGGAAACATGCAACAATCAGATAAATACAAATATTTATTCTAAAAAAACAGACCTGACATACAACTTGGTTTAAGTAAATCATAGCAAGACTCGAGCATGGAATATACTATCAAAAACGAGGCTGGGACTTCAATTCTACCTCTGACCACCAAGAACTAACAAATGAGCCGACTATTCATCCCTCTCCAAATTTCAGCCCTCATAAGGCCTTTCCATTTCCCACAGGGAACGCTTCAGACCTCCATTTAAAAAGACCTGTGATTAAGATCACATGGCAACCCCACTTCTTTAGAGTAGAAAAACACGGCAGTTTTAAAAACACATTGAAGAGAACAAGCAAAAATCGTGCCAAAATCAAAGGGCAGCTATGTAATGAGTGAATCACACTAGATACTAGTAAGTCTACTGTAAATACAATGGGGTTGATCAAAATAAGTTATTTAAACTAATAAGGCCAATTGCTTGTCCATAGTATCCATAGGAAGTCAAAGAAAGCAATAAAATGGTAAGGGCATAGCCAACATGGCTAACAGGTAGCCTCAATGAAACAAAACTCAACATTCTCATCAAGTTCAGGTATTTTCTGTCAAAATACTTAGAAAAACCATGCATTTAGGTCAGATATGACCCATTCATAAGAGTTGAAAGATCACTCAATAGTCATAAGTCAAAAAAGTCAATATATTGTGAACAAACATGTAAAGTCAAATATGAAAATAAATAAATGTGAACCAACAAATCATACCAGTCAAGAATAGAGGTTGTTAGTACATTGAATCAAGGGCCCAATCAAACAAAAATGTATGTTAAGGATCAATGCACAATAAACAGTGATTGTATACAGCTGAATAATGACACTAAATTCAGGACTTGCGCAATATAGGCCTTATACTTGGGACAAGTAAACCCTAATCAACACTAAGTGCAGACTCAAGACCGAAGGAAAACTCAAATGGATAAGTAAAATGAACAGTCAGTCTACCATTCAGGCATGGTGGCATCAACATACTAAACTCTTCACCTGCATTGATTTAGCTACACGTCTTGGAGGGAAAACTACAGTATCTCACCAAGTGGACACAGAAAATGTAACATGGACATTTTAGGTTAAGTTATTCCAAGACAACTTTAGAAAGCCAATTTAAAAACAGAAATATTTACATACAATTTCAAGATTAACTTTAGAAAGCTCATCTTAAAATAGAAAAATGAACCGACAAACTATACTCAAATTGGGGGCATTTACATACAGCTCTGGTCATTGACCTTGCTAGAGCCGTGGTATTGTCGTAGTAGCTCCTCAGAAACTGAAAAGATTGCTCAAAATGGGCCCTTAAATAAAACATAGATAGTTTCCCTACCATCACCAAAATACCTGGTTCAAGTGCCTTTTGTCATATTCCTAAAAATAAAATAGTGGAGAAAAGGGTAGAAAAACACCCTAATATTTCAAGAGGCACATCCATCCCAGTTACTCTTTTTTAGGAGTCATTCAGAGGAGAATCAGTCACCTTTCTTTACATAAGGCCAGATCTTGATCAGGGGATTCATGACAAGCACTATAGCTAGAAAGTCAATCTTCCTTTGACAGGATTTCTGCCACAGTAAGCATAAAACGGAACATTCAAGTATTGTCTGATCCGACAACAGTAGAAGCATTTTATATCACACTCAAAGTACCAAATCGTTGGAAGTGTCAGTGCAGAACATCAGTAATGAAAGACGTAGTACAAAAACAACACCATTGAAAATGATAAAAAAGGTTTAAAAAGCACAGACATAGAAACTAGGCACTATACTCTATTGCACACGTGTAAGAACTTGCACCCATACATTTCAGGCGAGTCCAGCTCAGAAGCACTTCCTGAAAACAATCTGGGGGCCATATTCCTCGTATTCCTCTTGGCTGATCCAGGCCGAGGCAAAGGAAGACAAGTTGGCCAGCACTGCACCTCCACTCCATACAGAGAAATCTCTGTCCTTAGGGCTTGTCACCCGCACACACTCCCCCAAGTCTGTAGGCACCATGGTTCTAATTTCACTCTGAAGCCGCTCAGGCAGGCCAGCCAACAGGGTATTTCCACCTTCACAGGGGAAATAAATACATTCAGACATTGGCAGATGAGTGGACAAGTATTCAGCAACTAATAAAACAAAAACTATGTACCTGATAGGACAATGTTCCCCAAAAAACTCCGCCGGAGGTCAATGTCTGAACTAAGGATAGACTTGAAAATACTCTCATGCATCCCGTAATGGTCTCGTCCAATCAGCTCTGGCTTAAACAGAATCTCAGGTGCCCTGTGGATGGAAGACGCCACCGATTAACAGATCTTAGCCAACCCTTGGTGGCTATCCAAAAGCTTACTTGGTAGCACCATAATCAAAACTGAACAATAAATGGCACTGTTTGCAAAGGGAAACACTTAGTTCTTAGTCTCAATTACCTCAGACAAAGCAGAACACTTAATTATCCAAACTCATTAGGGTGAGTGTTTAGTCTTCAGAGTGAGGATACAGGGGCCCTGTTAGATGGTTACCTGAACCGCTCTGTGCTGAGGTGGACGACCTGGCCATCAGGCATGGTGTAATTCATCGCACTGCTGGCCGACCCTCCACAGGTTAGCTCAGATTCATAGTCCTGGGACACCCGGCAGCATTTCTCCTTCATCTCCCTCACAATCTCCATCTCGGCAGAAGTGTGCATGCAGAACCCCTGCTCCTGCAGAAGCTGGTACACAGGACAGTGGCACACAATACAGTCAATGGACATTGTTTTCAAGTGATCATCATTTTGAACTAATTGTTTTAGACCAAATCCCTGTCCCAAATATATACAGATAATTATGCGTTAATATCAAATACCTTTTTAAGGTGCATTGTAACATCATGGCCAGCCAAGGTGCAGCGCTGCACTGCGTGTGGTAAACAGTATCCCTCAAACACTGGCACACTATGGCTCACTCCATCCCCAGAGTCAAACACTACACCTAGTAGGAGACAGATACTCTAATGATTATCTGCCATATTCAAAATGATTCAACCAAATAGTAGATGTATAGTAGCCAGTCTTATATTCTAGCTTTAAACAGGTCTTTGAAAGCATACTGTCCTCTACTCTGGGATACAACTGCCTTAAATATGTTAACCGACTAGACATATGTATATAAATCATGCTCGTTTTACCTGTGGTTCTCCCTGCTGCATAAAGTGCCAGCACCGCCTGCATGGCCACGTAGGTGAGTGGAACATTGAAGCACTCAAACATGAGTTCCACCATGCGCTGACGGATCTCCAGTGGGTTCATGGCTGCCTCGGTCAGTAGGACAGGGTGATCGTCTGGTTCCACATGCAACTGCTGGAATGTGTGGTGCCAAATCTGTAACCAATCAATTGAGCAGTGAGGTCAAAGGTCAAAACCACCAGTCTGATACTATGGCTTCATCAGTACTCCCAAACGCACCATTAAAGCACATACAGAATATTGGATAAAATTAAGGTCAACAATATATCACCAACCTTTTCCATTTCATCCCAGTTGCGTATAATTCCGTTCTTCATGGGATACTTCAGTGCCAGGACTCCTCTCATATGTTGAGCCTCATGTCCAATATAGGTCTCCCGTTCCAAGTAGCCATTCATTATTTCCTGATGGCAAATTAGAAAGTCTGCACATAGGGAAAGCCATGGTGGCCAATACGACTGTAACTTGATGAAAAACAACACAGCCCAAGAGTATAGATGCCACATACTTGGCTGTTGCCTTACCTCGTATTTTGGCAGCCCAATGATATTTGGGAATATCGTATTCGGGAGGTCCTGATCGGCAAACCCTGCTTTCATCAAACCAGACCCTGTGTCCAGCACAATAGGGGTCTTGAAATTGGTCATCTAAAAAATAAATAAAGCCTAATAATTCACATTTTACCGAAAGATACAGTATAATAATCAGGTCTATGGTGAATAATGTGGACGTCTAACTAAAGCCTTACGTCTCTGGTGGGGATGTGGTGATTGGGTTGATTGACCGGTGATCTCCTGGCAGTACCACACCTCTGAAACACATCAGGGACATCTACTTCTCTCCACTTATCAGCTCCACTTGGTTCACATGATCCAGATGTTACCTCAGCAGACATACGAGATAGCTCTTCAGAATTAGATCCCAAATGTGTTAACACATCCTCAGATTTCTGGGAGCAGTGGATTTCTATCTGAACACAGTCAGAGTCAACAAGCGTTAATGTTGATCCCATAGAGCAGCCGCCTAGCGTTGACTGTTCATGGAACTCCAAAGGGTCATTACATAAGGATGCCTGTTGATCAGCGAAGGGTTTGTCATTGTTGTCACTTCTGTGTTCATTCACATCTTGACTCAGAACAGGATTAGGAGAACTGTTTGTAGGTTTGAGGTTTCGCTCTTTAGGCTTCGGGTGAGTATTGAGCGCAACTTGCGGTGTGAGCCTAGGGTTAGGGTCGGAATCACTATCAGGGCAGAGAGTTCTATATATGGGTTTGGTTGGAATTTTGAGTTCTTGACCTTTATCATTCACAGGAACAGATGCCTTTCTTGGTTTAGGCACAGGGGTGTTGGCATTAGCCCCTTGGTCAAATGCTCCATGTTCAGGGCACATTTCACATATAAAGGAGGTAGTCTCTGGTGTGCAACTTTGAAAGGCTTCCCCAGATCTTACATCTTTCTCTGTACCCTCATGGCTTTGGATTCCAACCTCTTCAATAGATTCATTGGGATCCGAAGTGAGTGGTAGAGTTAAAACTTGTGAATTGTGCTCAGTAAGATCACAGTAGCTGGGGGTGTCAACTACCATGGCATCACCACAGCCGGATATATTAACGTCACCATGTAGGGAATGACCATTTACACTTTGAACACATGTTTGTGATACAGGGGTTTTGGCATACTCTGGACATGGGGTTGCAGTAATACTGAGAGATTCATTAGGATCCAGGTTTATGGAGTGTTGGGGTAAGGATGGCAAGTGCTTCACTTTGTGGTGTTGGCTCCTATTGTCGGATATAAGATTATCACAGAGTGCACAGTCCTCCAAGTTAAGTTTAGAAGTCCTTTCCATTACTGAGCATTTCACTACTTTCCTGGTTCTGCTCATCCTCTTGAGTTGCCATTCTTTTGTCATCTCTTTGTCTAGGCTATTTTCCATCCCCTCCACTTCCCTTTTCTCCCTCGCTAGTTCTAATAGAAACTCCTGCCTCTCCTTGCTCGTACTTCGGGAAACCACTGATTGAGTGGGCTTTTCATCAAGGCACTGCTTCTCAGCCCGTCGAAGCTGGTGGATCTTGAGGTTCTCCTCCATGATGAGCTCATCCAGAACATGCAGTCCTCTCAGCTCCTTCAGCAACTCTCCCCTGCTGCTTTGAGGGCACATCAGACCAGTCAACCCAGTCTCCGTCAGCCGTCCATTGTGGCCCATGCTGTGTTCTGAGGCCACAGTTTCACTAGTTGCCTCTGGTGACCTGCATTCACTCTGGTTGTCAGTGTCTGCAGAGGCAAGACTGTCATCAAGGCCCAGGACACCATGTGCCTTAAGGTCACTGGAGGACATCTAGAAAACAAAAACATTGTTATTATTAATTACAGAAACATAAAAGTGGAGATTCCCATCAGCTGATTATCTAGTACGATTTAAAGTCCGCCAAACAAAATAAGCTTAACTTGTATTAAATTAAATCTATTTTCAATCTTGTAAAAACAATACTTTCTTACAAATCTCCGGGGTGGTGGGGGGGATAATTTGTTGACAAGTGCATTTTGTTATTGCAAAAAAATATATAAATAATTTATAGAATCCAATTTGTAATGTATGGACAGTGGGCTACTTTGTTCATAGTTCACCAGCTTAAATGGTTCCATGATCCACATCTGACCTAGAGGTACACATTTATATCATGACCTACCACACTTACCTGCGCCTCACTGCCCCATGATTCCCACGGTTTGCTCGTGCTCTCAGTCTTCAGAAGGACAGCCAACATCTGTTCCTGTACCATCACATTCTCTTCCTCCTGCAAAAAAAAAAAAAAAGTTAGAAGAGTTTACAAATGCAAGCTTTTGGCCTACGCCATGGTTTAGGCAGGGCTGCAAAATTCCAGGAACTCAAATTTCCTGGATTTCAAGAAATCCTGGTTGAGAATTCTGATTTCCTGCTTATTCCCTCCTGATTCTGGGAATCCTCCATCTGGGATTTCTGGAACACCAGGGAATTTATTGAATGTTCCTGGAATTTCACAACCCTAGGTTAAGGTCACTATTAACAATCTCAGTAATGTGCAAATCTGAGGAGCCAAACCATTTATTGCATCGGCATGAAGAGAATCCATTTAACATTTGTACCAACATGCCTCTAGTATTCCAGCTGCCCGGTCCAAGATCTCCTCTACCTTCCTGAGACCCTCCTGCTCCTTCAGGTCCCAGTCATTTAACGAGACTTCAGTCATGGAACTAGTTATCCTGCAAACATCAAACAGCAACAAGATGAGTGCTTTGGCTTTCAGTTTACTAGGCACAATGGGCACTTATGAGGACCATGTCAGGAGACAAGAGCATGTGTCATTACCTTTCACAGCTGTCCTGTTCGGGGTTGTGAAAGTCATACGTATCCCAGAGTAGAGTGGGGCTGCTCTCTGCAGTGTAGTTGGGCCCATCTCTTGCATCTGTGATGGTGCTTGAAAGGGGATCCCGAATGGCACTCAGTTCCGAGTCATCAAAGCTGTCCTGTGCCTGTAGGATACTGTCGCTGGGTTGTGCCCTTCTGCTCTGAGGGTTGGTTTGTACCTCCGTCTGTGTGGGCTGGTCTCTGGACCAGTTGGATAATTGGTCACTGTGGTGGTAGCACTCTGAAGGGTTTGGGCTCTTAACGTCCCGCAACTGTGGTGACTGTGATGGGTTCTGAGTGATGGTGACCGTGTAGGAGTTCTCAAGGTCTTCCACAGGCAGACTGAGCCATGGATTATGTGGCAGGGTAGCCGAACGCTTCAGCTTGATCTCAAAATGCATCGAGTCCACAGTTATCTTTGGGATGATCTGAATGCTGGCCCTTGAGGTGCTGCCCATGGAGCCAAAGTCAAAATCCTCCCTGCGCTCCTCAACGTCAGACACGCTGGAGATGTTCTCCTCGTGGATCTTGGGCTGCCTGGTGATGGGCCTGATGGAGTCCCTGGTGCCTGGTACCCTGGACGGCCCCTCCCATCCCTCTCGCCCAGCTCCTGTCTCCATGTGGCCACTTCCTGCTCCATCAAAGCCAGAGTCAAAGGAGCTGAGGGAGGGAGGCTTCCCCACAGCAGACACACCCCCAGAGACGGCACTGGAGGGAGACGTACCCAGAGGGGCCTGATGGTGCTTGAGGTTGGAGAGAGAGCCGTGACTGTGCATGTTGTCCTTAGTGTGGCAGTCGGATCTGGAACCAGAGGTTCTACTGTGACTAAACGTCACATCTGGAATGTTGAGACTGGCCTTAGGTACTCTGCCTACAGCCAGGTTAGTGTGTGGCCTAGGTCCTTCCCTGTGGCTGGCTCTCAGAAACTCATACTGCCACTGCAGCGCCGACTGGAGGTCGTTGATAGGTACTACACCTGGACAGGTCAGAAGTTTACACAGATTCATGCATCTGAAAGAAAGAAAGCGCCAGGGTCAAAGCAAAAACAGTGATAAGTCACCAGATCAAATACACTGCTCAAAAAAATAAAGGGAACACTTAAACAACAATGTAACTCCAAGTCAATCACACTTCTGTGAAATCAAACTGTCCCCTTAGGAAGCAACACTGATTGACAATAAATTTCACATGCTGTTGTGCAAATGGAATAGACAACAGGTGGAAATTATAGGCATTTAGCAAGACATCCCCAATAAAGGAGTGGTTCTGCAGGTGGGGACCACATACCACTTCTCAGTTCCTATGCTTCCTGGCTGATGTTTTGGTCACTTTTGAATGCTGGCGGTGCTTTCACTCTAGTGGTAGCATGAGAAGGAGTCTACAACCCACACAAGTTGCTCAGGTAGTGCAGCTCATCCAGGATGGCACATCAATGCGAGCTGTGGCAAAAAGGTTTGCTGTGTCTGTCAGCGTAGTGTCCAGAGCATGGAGGCGCCACCAGGAGACAGGCCAGTACATCAGGAGACGTGGAGGAGGCCGTAGGAGGGCAACAACCCAGCAGCAGGACCACTACCTCCGCCTTTGTGCAAGGAAGAGCAGGAGGAGCACTGCCAGAGCCCTGCAAAATGACCTCCAGCAGGCCACAAATGTGCATGTGTCTGCTCAAACGGTCAGAAACAGACTCCATGAGGGTGGTATGAAAGCCCGACATCCACAGGTGGGGGTTGTGCTTACAGCCCAACACCGTGCAGGACGTTTTTCATTTGCCAGAGAACACCAAGATTGGCAAATTCGCCACTGGCACCCTGTGCTCTTCACAGATGAAAGCAGGTTCACACTGAGCAATTGTGACAGACGTGACAGTCTGGAGACGCCGTGGAGAATATTCTGCTGCCTGCAACATCCTCCAGCATGACCGGTTTGGCGGTGGGTCAGTCATGGTGTGGGGTGGCATTTCTTTGGGGGGCCGCACAGCCCTCCATGTGCTCGCCAGAGGTCCTGACTGCCATTAGGCACCGAGATGAGATCCTCAGACCCCTTGTGAGACCATATGCTGGTGCGGTTGGCCCTGGGTTCCTCATAATGCAAGACAATGCTAGACCTCATGTGGCTGGAGTGTGTCAGCAGTTCCTGCAAGAGGAAGGCATTGATGCTATGGACTGGCCCGCCCATTCCCCAGACCTGAATCCAATTGAGCAAATCTGGGACATCATGTCTCGCTCCATCCACCAACGCCACACCACAGACTGTCCAGGAGTTGGCGGATGCTTTAGTCCAGGTCTGGGAGGAGATCCCTCAGGAGACCATCCGCCACCTCATCAGGAGCATACCCAGGCATTGTAGGGAGGTCATACAGGCACGTGGAGGCCACACACACTACTGAGCCCCATTTTGACTTGTTTTAAGGACATTACATCAAAGTTGGATCAGCCTGTAGTGTGGTTTTCCACTATTTTTCAGTGTGACTCCAAATCCAGACCTCCATGGGTTGATACATTTGATTTCCATTGATAATTTGTGTGATTTTGTTGTCAGCACATTCAACTATGTAAAGAAAAAAGTATTTAAGAAGAATATTTCATTCATTCAGATCTAGGATGTGTTATTTTAGTGTTCCCTTTATTTTTTTGAGTAGTGTACCTACGGAAGTCTGTAGTTAATACCCTCCTAAAGCATTTCAAATCGCACTGTGGTATAAAACAGTATTATGCAACAGTAGTTTCTCACCTTTGTGATAGCTGTTTGCCAGTCTGCTGTAGGTGGGCGTCAGGGATGACGTTGGCCAGGTGAGCAAGCTGGACCAGCTCCTCCATGTCCGGGGAAGGGTTGTTTCTCAGGAAGTCACAGACTGCCTGCCTCCACACAGGGACAGGCATCTCCAGCGGGTGGCGCCGCCTGGGGAGGGGGTCATAGTTCACACCCCACAGAAGGTCTTGGAGAAAGTTCTCACACAGGACTATGTTGTACCAACTATTGGCCTGTTGAGATGAAAGAAATTGAGTTCATGACATCAGATTAAATTGACAATGTCTAACCACAACACAAACCACATGCACATCACAGGAGCTAAACATGGAAAATGTTGTCATTTAAAGAATTTCTAATTGTGGTCTATTTCAATTACATCACCACTTCAGTATAATATAAAAAGTTGGCATGCACAATCAGGTATCATAAGACATTAGTGCAAGTGGACAACTACCTTTCTGTAGTAGTGGTAGAAGTCAGAGACTGCTCGGAGGGTCTGATGAGGGAGCAGAACAGCAGCGTGGAAGTTCTCCTTCAGTCTGTCCAGATCCTGCACCCACTCTTCCCTGGTCTGGACATCACCAGGAGGCAGAACCTCAGCTAATGTGTGGATCACATCTTCAGAACAGCGAACCAGGGCCTGACAAGAGGGAGGACAAACCACCGCTGTGTCATTAAGGATCCATACAGCAGCTCGAATACGGCAATGCACCAATCTTAGGAGGAAAATATCAGAGTAGCTTAGATTTACCATGGCAGGGGTATAGATCGATGCCTCGAATTCTGACGTTAACATCTCAGCCCTTCTGGCATCTTTAGAGATCTCTATTCTGTAAGGCTGGAGCTTCTCTTTCTGAAGGCTTTTAATCTGTTCTGTTAACTGCAAGTGGAGATAAATAAAGCAAAATAATTAAACATTTAAATAAGCCTCTGAAAATGGAAAAAAGCAAGACAACTGGGTCATGTTCATTAGGCACCAAATGGAAGAACTGACAAACAGGAAAGGACTGGACTAAAGACCAATTTTTGTTTTCAGTTGCAAAGCATTTTAAAATGTTTTTTGTTTTGTGCCCTAATTAACAACATTTTAGAGTAATTGTTGTTATGTATTATAACAAACCTGCTGTGCCTCATTACGCAGCTGGAAGACCTGTAGCTGGAGGTGGGCCTTGGAAAAGGCCTGTTGCCATAGCAACTCAATTTTTTCCACAGCCACAGTTATCCTGTCAACAAAGACAACAATAAGATACCTTCAACCTGGGGAAAAGACTCAATGTAGCAGAATACTATGAACCTTGAAATAGAACAGTTCTGTGTACATTACTTGCATAATATCTATCCATTGACAGATTTGTCTAGATAGAAAGTAATTAGGTGTCAAATATTAAAGTCTATACTTCAAAAACAAATAAAATGCACACCTTACTCCTAAGGAAAACGCTAAATGCCAGCCTGCCTACATTTACTTCATCAGCAGTGTCCGTGCCTACCACACAGTAAAGTACCTGCTGTAGTTCTGCAGCATGTCGAAGGCTGTGTTGGTGAAGAGGGCTGTCCCGACCATAGCCTGATAGCACGAGTTCTTCTCAGGGTAGCGCATCTTCTCCACCACACACTCACAGTGCCTTAGCAGCTCATCCAACCCCAGCTCCCTACATACCACAAGGATAGTAGAGTTCATGTCCTCTGTACATAATATGTACATATGCAGTCACTCAGCCTTTACAGGGGCACAAGAGTCCATAGATTCAAGGAAATAGTCAAGGAAATCCTTCAAAAGGAGTTGCAACTTTAGGCAGGTAACTTAAGCCATTAAAAGCATTTAGAAAGTGTGCATATGTACAGCAGCTTTATGTGTAGAGCAACTCATGAGCAACTTTATGTGTAGAGCAACACATGTACTACCCAAAGTAGGCATTTGTTATGTCCAACTGAATGAGAGCCCAATGGTGAAAACGGAGTCTCTTACCGCCGAAGCATATGGAACTTGGCCTCGTTGGTGTAACAGAAGGCCTTCAGCTCAGTGAAGGCAGAGGGGACAGGCTGTCTGGAGAGGGTCTGCAGGGTGGAGATGGAGGACGGGAGCCTCTGGACCACCGAGAGAAACTCCTGAACAAAGCCATCTATCTCCTACATAAACAGTCCAAGAAGCTAGTTAGAAGGATAATGAGGGTGAGAT
This sequence comes from Oncorhynchus clarkii lewisi, assembly GCF_045791955.1. Taxonomy (NCBI): domain Eukaryota; kingdom Metazoa; phylum Chordata; class Actinopteri; order Salmoniformes; family Salmonidae; genus Oncorhynchus; species Oncorhynchus clarkii. The sequence continues at coordinate 17,591,826 of NC_092154.1, read as the reverse complement.
GAAGTAGAAAGAAAAATAAAGTAAATCCTGTTGCATCAAAAAAAGCATAATTCACATGCTTGTCAAAGTTGTACAACCACCAACCAATAGGCAAAAGACAACCAAAATCTACAACAAACTTTGCTCATCTACTCAATCTACCAAGAATGTCCATTTAGTTACTGTAACAAATCAAATCAAATCAAATCAAATTTTATTTGTCACATACACATGGTTAGCAGATGTTAATGCGAGTGTAGCGAAATGCTTGTGCTTCTAGTTCCGACAATGCAGTAATAACAAGTAATCTAACTAACAATTCCAAAACTACTGTCTTGTACACAGTGTAAGGGGATAAAGAATATGTACATAAGGATATATGAATGAGTGATGGTACAGAGCAGCATAGGCAAGATACAGTAGATGGTATCGGGTACAGTATGTACAAATGAGATGAGTATGTAAACAAAGTGGCATAGTATAGTATAAAGTGGCTAGTGATACATGTATTGCATAAGGATACCGTCGATGATATAGAGTACAGTATATACGTATGCGTATGAGATGAATAATGTAGGGTAAGTAACATTTATATAAGGTAGCATTGTTTAAAGTGGCTAGTGATATATTTACATCATTTCCCATCAATTCCCATTATTAAAGTGGCTGGAGTTGAGTCAGTGTCAGTGTGTTGGCAGCAGCCACTCAGTGTTAGTGGTGGCTGTTTAACAGTCTGATGGCCTTGAGATAGAAGCTGTTTTTCAGTCTCTCGGTCCCAGCTTTGATGCACCTGTACTGACCTCGCCTTCTGGATGATAGCGGGGTGAACAGGCAGTGGCTCGGGTGGTTGATGTCCTTGATGATCTTTATGGCCTTCCTATGACATCGGGTGGTGTAGGTGTCCTGGAGGGCAGGTAGTTTGCCCCCGGTGATGCGTTGTGCAGACCTCACTACCCTCTGGAGAGCCTTACGGTTGAGGGCGGTGCAGTTGCCATACCAGGCGGTGATACAGCCCGCCAGGATGCTCTCGATTGTGCATCTGTAGAAGTTTGTGAGTGCTTTTGGTGACAAGCCGAATTTCTTCAGCCTCCTGAGGTTGAAGAGGCGCTGCTGCGCCTTCTTCACGATGCTGTCTGTGTGAGTGGACCAATTCAGTTTGTCTGTGATGTGTATGCCGAGGAACTTAAAACTTGCTACCCTCTCCACTACTGTTCCATCGATGTGGATAGGGGGGTGTTCCCTCTGCTGTTTCCTGAAGTCCACAATCATCTCCTTAGTTTTGTTGACGTTGAGTGTGAGGTTGTTTTCCTGACACCACACTCCGAGGGCCCTCACCTCCTCCCTGTAGGCCGTCTCATCGTTGTTGGTAATCAAGCCTACCACTGTTGTGTCGTCCGCAAACTTGATGATTGAGTTGGAGGCGTGCGTGGCCACGCAGTCGTGGGTGAACAGGGAGTACAGGAGAGGGCTCAGAACGCAACCTTGTGGGGCCCCAGTGTTGAGGATCAGCGGGGAGGAGATGTTGTTGCCTACCCTCACCACCTGGGGGCGGCCCGTCAGGAAGTCCAGTACCCAGTTGCACAGGGCGGGGTCGAGACCCAGGGTCTCGAGCTTGATGACGAGCTTGGAGGGTACTATGGTGTTGAATGCCGAGCTGTAGTCGATGAACAGCATTCTCACATAGGTATTCCTCTTGTCCAGATGGGTTAGGGCAGTGTGCAGTGTGGTTGAGATTGCATCGTCTGTGGACCTATTTGGGCGGTAAGCAAATTGGAGTGGGTCTAGGGTGTCAGGTAGGGTGGAGGTGATATGGTCCTTGACTAGTCTCTCAAAGCACTTCATGATGACGGATGTGAGTGCTACGGGGCGGTAGTCATTTAGCTCAGTTACCTTAGCTTTCTTGGGAACAGGAACAATGGTGGCCCTCTTGAAGCATGTGGGAACAGCAGACTGGTATAGGGATTGATTGAATATGTCCGTAAACACACCGGCCAGCTGGTCTGCGCATGCTCTGAGGGCGCGGCTGGGGATGCCATCTGGGCCTGCAGCCTTGCGAGGGTTAACACGTTTAAATGTCTTACTCACCTCGGCTGCAGTGAAGGAGAGACCGCATGTTTTCGTTGCAGGCCGTGTCAGTGGCACTGTATTGTCCTCAAAGCGGGCAAAAAAGTTATTTAGTCTGCCTGGGAGCAAGACATCCTGGTCCGTGACTGGGCTGGGTTTCTTCCTGTAGTCCGTGATTGACTGTAGACCCTGCCACATGCCTCTTGTGTCTGAGCCGTTGAATTGAGATTCTACTTTGTCTCTGTACTGGCGCTTAGCTTGTTTGATAGCCTTGCGGAGGGAATAGCTGCACTGTTTGTATTCGGTCATGTTACCAGACACCTTGCCCTGATTAAAAGCAGTGGTTCGCGCTTTCAGTTTCACACGAATGCTGCCATCAATCCACGGTTTCTGGTTAGGGAATGATTTAATCGTTGCTATGGGAACGACATCTTCAACGCACGTTCTAATGAACTCGCACACCGAATCAGCGTATTCGTCAATGTTGTTATCTGACGCAATACGAAACATCTCCCAGTCCACGTGATGGAAGCAGTCTTGGAGTGTGGAGTCAGCTTGGTCGGACCAGCGTTGGACAGACCTCAGCGTGGGAGCCTCTTGTTTTAGTTTCTGTCTGTAGGCAGGGATCAACAAAATGGAGTCGTGGTCAGCTTTTCCGAAAGGGGGGCGGGGCAGGGCCTTATATGCGTCGCGGAAGTTGGAGTAACAATGGTCCAAGGTCTTTCCTCCCCTGGTTGCGCAATCGATATGCTGATAAAATTTGGGGAGTCTTGTTTTCAGATTAGCCTTGTTAAAATCCCCAGCTACAATGAATGCAGCCTCCGGATAAATTGTTTCCAGTTTGCAGAGAGTTAAATAAAGTTCGTTCAGAGCCATCGATGTGTCTGCTTGGGGGGGGATATATACGGCTGTGATTATAATCGAAGAGAATTCTCTTGGTAGATAATGCGGTCTACATTTGATTGTGAGGAATTCTAAATCAGGTGAACAGAAGGATTTGAGTTCCTGTATGTTTCTTTCATCGCACCATGTCACGTTAGTCATAAGGCATACGCCCCCGCCCCTCTTTTTACCAGAAAGATGTTTTTTCCTGTCTGCGCGATGCGTGGAGAAACCTGTTGGCTGCACCGCTTCGGATTGCGTCTCTCCAGTAAGCCACGTTTCCGTGAAGCAAAGAACGTTACAGTCTCTGATGTCCCTCTGGAATGCTACCCTTGCTCGGATTTCATCAACCTTGTTGTCAAGAGACTGGACATTGGCAAGAAGAATGCTAGGGAGTGGTGCGCGCTGTGCCCGTCTCCGGAGTCTGACCAGAAGACCGCCTCGTTTCCCTCTCTTTCGGAGTCGTTTTTTTGGGTCGCTGCATAGGATCCACTCCGTTGTCCTGTTTGTAAGGCAGAACACAGGATCCGCGTCGCGAAAAACATATTCTTGGTCGTACTGATGGTGAGTTGATGCTGATCTTATATTCAGTAGTTCTTCTCGACTGTATGTAATGAAACCTAAGATGACCTGGGGTACTAATGTAAGAAATAACACGTAAAAAAACAAAAAAATGCATAGTTTCCTAGGAACACGAAGCGAGGCGGCCATCTCTGTCGGCGCCGGAAGTCAGAAGCCAGCACAACATTGTAACAGAAAACATTATAGCATCTCAAAACAGACAGCCTCAGCAGTACTAATGAATAGTCAACATGGGTGAATACCCAGTCAAACATGAGTGAATATGATCAAATGGCGAGAGGAGGCCGCCTTTCACTTGGTAATGAGGTCCACTGATTGCACTCTGCAATTGCACAAGCTTCACCAAGGTAACAATGGGTCAGGGGCCACATCACTGAAACTCATGAATGGATTCGCAAATGAAAAATCTCTACCCACAGATGACACAGTTGAGTCACTAACTGCACACTCATCTCCCCAGATAGATTCATTAACTGAATCTACCACAGATATTCACTAGTGGAAGAAATAAGAAAATAGCTTGGATTGAAAGCAGAGTTCTCCCGCTCTCTTATTCATTTCATCCTTAAGACAGGCAACAAATCAAAAGCAGAGGACAGGAGGCAGTGAGGTCGTCCTTTGACCCCTGACGGGGAAAGGAGGACAATGCTGCCGTGTATTAAACCTATTAGTGGAGTTAAGACTGATCCTAAGATCATCTACTGCCAAAGCTCGCTGTGACAAACAAGACTGTCCTTTTAAGAAGATCACATTACACGCACGACATGACTAGTCATGTACTGCCTAAGATTTATCATGAGAAAATTCCAGTGTGATTATTTTACAGAACGAGTTGTGACGCTAGTAGTCAATGGAATTCTTTGAAAGAAAACTCATGAGAATTCTGGTGAGATTACATGCCAATGAATGGACACAAGTATTTTACAGCTGGCATAACTTTCCACTTGACCAATAAGCAAAATACCACAGGATGAAATGACAACAGACCGTGTATTTGATTGTAAGAAACAAACCTTGACAAAGGTAACCCAACTCCGATGACAGTAAACCAGGTAGCCGCCTAAAGATGCAGTCAACTGGCTTCTATCAATGTAGTTGGAAAGGTCAAAGACCGCTTTCAGCAGAACTCTCTGTTGGTATTAAAAGGATGTTTAGACACACCCCACACACACAATATGAAAGGTGAAGACAGAGAACCCATCTTACCTTAAAGAGAGCAACATAAGACTTTGATGGTACCAGCAGTTTCAACAATAGTTTCAGAACATCTTTCTTTTTCGGTTGAATTATGTATACAGTGTGCACTGTCCTCCTATGAAGCTAGATGGGGCGAGAAATTAATGTTACACTTTCATCAATATTAATTAATGACAAGTCAAAATCACACACCTAGTAATACAACTTGGGTGGGGCACACAAATGTCTTCCCCGATTTGGAATTTTAGTGAGCACCACGGTTCTGTCAGTGGCCATGACAAATTAGGACAAACTGACATGACTCACTGCACCATTATCAAAAATGAATAAATCAAATGTACACATTAGTATGCTTGTGGACATAAAGAGTCTACCATTTGATTGTCAAAATGATAGGTAATCAGACAAAAAGAGCCACAGACCACTGAATTGCATGGCAGATTTCCAAACACCTTAACCAATTAAGCTCAGATAATGCAATTCCTCATACAATTCCACTAGAGCTTAATAAATAACTGAAGGCATATGATCCAGCATGTGATCTCCCTACCCGCCACAGTATTTTAGCCCATAACCATCATCCAAGCAGGAAGTGACGCACTTCACATTATGCCCTAAAGAGCAACATCAGACAAGAACACTTAATGAGCTAGGAGTACCAGAAAGGCCAATCCGAGGTGGAGCTATGAAGTGCTTTAAAACATCATTGTGGTTGAACTGGGCACAGCATTACAAAAAACTGAGACTCACAACACTTCCAAGACATTATCAACTTATTATTTTTAATTGTGCAAAAGTGGATTGGGGTGTACTAAATAACACTACTTTAAGAACCAACTATGACCATTACTGTAAAGCAATGCCTACAAGCCATCTAAAACACTAAATCCTTGTCTGTACAAAATATGAAATGTTGCCTCAAATTATTCAAAATATGGATGTTTTTTTGCAAAATGATAGAATAGATACCTCAAGGAGAAGAAGTGTTTCAGCGATGAACCTTGTTGTATTAAGAGTGGCTTGTCTCAAATCAGCCACAACTGACACCAAGCTCTCCTTCTCCTGTTTCTTACTAAAAAACAAAGATGCATCAGTAAGGTTCAACATGACTTCCAGTTGAACAATCTTAAATAGACATCTGTTAAAAAAACAAAACAAAAAACACATTACATTGTAGGTACATACTTGTACAAACAGAGAAAGTAGTGTATGAAGTCAACCACTTCAGATTTGCTTAGATCTGAAAGACTGTCATGAGAATCCACAGGGAACAGAACCAGAGGACATCCATGCTGATCAAAGGCACCTGTTGACAGAAATACAATCATTTCATGCGCACATTGTTACGGTTCATGATTTGTTATGTTACATTTTGCACATTGTAACATACAAATAATGAATCGAGTGTTTATTATAGCCTACCAGGGAAAACTACTGCTCCCGAGTTCAACACATGATCTGGAGGCAGCGGAAGGGAGGGGGAGGCCCCTTGGAATTCTGAAAGTATTTGTGCGAAACGAATATTTACATTAGAAACATGCCTGGGTACAATTTCATCGGTGTTTTCCCACTAACCTTAGAAACCAGAGCGTCCGGCGCCTTCCAATCCCCCTCCCCACCCAACCAACCCAACTGCAGCCAATAAGTAGCAAAACTACCCTCACTACAATACATCAGAACAGAGCTTATTTGCAAGCACATTTTACACACTTAATTTACCACAAACACAAAGCGCTACCATAACACGTGATATTAGATTGCAACATCATAATAACTTAGTAAATATGTAACAAATTCTCACGCTGCAGCGTGCACTTGACTCGATTGTTACCTGTTGCTTGGCGGTGGCTCATTGTGAGGTTCTCACAGTCCTTTCCAAATGTTGAAGCTTTCGTTGTTATTTTTCCTGCCGGAATGCAAAAAAAATATTTAGATTCGATCCTCTCATATTTCCTAACTAAACAATCTAAAAGACAGCATTATATTTGAGTGTCGGTTGAACAAGAGACCTGGGATCTACTTCACTTGTTTCCGCCATATTGAGTTCATTCCGAACAGAGTATCATGCGGTTGAGCAATTCCATTGAGTGGAAGCTGCAAGCCCTCATTTATAACTTCAAATATCGGAGGGCGGGGAAAGATAACGAGAACGTGACTTGCATGGAGAGACGCCTAAATGTGAACATTCTGTGAATTGATGGCAATCTATGCAATGCTGTATTTATATTTTATTATTTTGAGATTCATGATCATGCAATGCTAATAAAATAAACCATTGAACAATAAATGACACGCACAGATTATTTCAAAGAGATGTAACACAGTTCAACCTAATGAGAACGTAAATCATTCCTGGCATTACAGATTATGTAATTCACTTTTACCTACCAGAGTTTTGTTGTTGAAATCAACATGTGACCTGCCTATATGACAGGTACTTGTGATGCCTGGCATAATCACACGATCAGATATCAAACAGACAAAAGTACTGATATTATTACACAAACAAATAGCATGTGGATAATCAGATTTATTACAGTTGACCAATTGTGATGAGCCAAAGAGAGCATGCTTTTCTGGGCTTCTATTCGTTCACTTGTCATTCAACCTGTACATTTCTTTGATGGTAGGATAAAGTCAGCTTGATCAGGCTTCAATTCTTTAAACTGCTGATTGATGAAATGTTGAAATGCTGCCCTTGTTTCTTCCAGGTCATCCATATATACTTGCTTATCGGCTACAGCTGTACGGAGGTCCCTGATGGTCTTGTCCAGCAGAGTCTCCAGTGCTTGTGTTGACTCCTTCAAGGTAGTTAGTTCTGCCTTGTACCGCCCCTCCGCCTTGTCTATGTTGCGTTTGGCAATATCCATCTCCTCCCTTCGGGTTTTCTCGATGTTGCCAGTGATGCTGGATATCATCACTGCCCTCACTTCCACCAGTACCTCATCTTTTTTCTTGCTGGCCACAGTCTTCGCATCCTCCGGTTGCAGCATGAAGTCCCTGTTGTAAACATATCACATAATGAGTTTGTGAACCACAATAGGAAAATCATTAGCCGGTCACAGATCCTTTTGAGATTTTGCCTACTCCTCCGTTGTCATCATTGTCAAGACACGCATGTTTGCCATGACAATTCCAAGATGGCAAAAACAGACAGGCAACCAAGCTAGAAAACTATGACTATAAAAAGCACACAAATCTCACTCATTACACCAATTTACACCCATGAGCTGCTTTTGAAATACTGTAGCTATCACTCTGATCACATATGTCTACCAACATCTCCAAGATAGTGGCAGCGTGTGCAGTAGTTTGTTCCTCTTCTCTTCGGGTTCTCACAACACTCTTAGCATGCCGCTGGGCTATCTTCTCTATGGCCCTTCGGATCTCCTGAGAGGCCCTCTCTTCGTTTCGTTTGCGCAGTTTCTTAATGTCGGACCTGACCTTGCGCTTTGTTTTGATATCATACTCAACCAAGGTATCCTGAGGATGTCATGAGGCAATTCAATTGATTACATAGGCTTACACATAGCCAACCCTACACTCTATTTCAAAGCTCTGAGCATCATGGCAATTGTGGGTCTACAGCTTTTTATAAAACAATTGATATAGTAGGCTACTCTATCAATTTGTACATGTCTATAGACATGTACAAATGACAATTGTTTTCCTTTGATAAGTGTCCTCATACCTGCAAATAAGAGTTAGCATTTTCCACTTTCCTCCTCAAGAGCTCTCTCTCCTTTCTGGCCCACTGAAGTGACTGTAACACTATTTTCTCAATTTCCATGTCAGCCTGAAAGCAAGACTTATCATTAACAAAAACCTCTTGCAATGTATTGCAGTCCAGACCTAACGCAATGTTCAACAACAAAAAGGAGCACATTTTTGTACCTTGCCCCACGCCTTCTCAGTAGCACCTCTAATACACTCCTCCTTCTCTTTTTGAAACTCTGTCATGTAATACTGGTGTATATTTTCTCCTATATCTGCAATTCAATGTGACACAGTCACTTAAACATCTGTTACAGGCTGCTACCATTGATACATGGAATGGATGTAGTAAAGGAGGAGTGGGCATACCAATGATGTTTGAGTGAGTACTCAACTGCTTCAGCTCTTTCATTGGGTCTCCATACAAAGCTGTGAGAGCACAGCTTGTGGGCTCTCGCTTTCTTGCAGTGCATCTATGACCTCCTTTAGATAGAGTGGCAGGATGCTGTGAAGCTTTGAGGGTTCCCACGTTGGGTTTCCATTGCTCTTTGAGTGTGTCCATTTTAGCTTTTACAGTGGACCTCAGAAAGCACGTAATTATTGTAGCTTTGACTCACCCCATGGGGCGGGATATCTTGCTTTAATCAAATCTAGTCACAGAGATTTGTTGGAAGTACTAAAAAGGTTTCCTTGACTCCAAATGCATGTGCCAGGAAAAATAATAATCAATTGTGATGCTATTTGGAACGCATGTGGCTCATTGAGAGACATTCCAATTACTGGGGCTGTTTTCGCACTGGTCAGCTCCTAAGCCCAATAATGGTGCCTAAAGTAACTCCATCTAACATAAATCGATTCTCAATCGCGGTACTCTACTTTCATATCAAAATAATTCCACAAATGCAAAATACACACTTGCGGCATACTGTTTTAACCTGTTATAACAACAGTTGCAGCCAACCGTATTTTTCAGTGACGTTTGTGGCGTCCATCTGCCGTTTACAGTGTTAAGAGACGCGTAAATATCATTTGCAAAGGTATTCCACTCTTGTTTTCCGTTTTAAAAAAGCCCTGTAATATGGAAATGTGGTCGTGTGGGAACCCTAAACCTACAATGGTGTGTAGTCATTTAAACTTTTGTTTATAAATGTTTGTTTATGCTGCTAATATGAAATATACATTCCTTGTTTACATTACCGCACCGCAAGAGATGAGTGTTAACCTTTAAAGCGAAGTGTCTGCGGAGGCTCTTAACAAAACTCCCCCCTTCAGAAGATACTGTAATGAAACAGCAGGGAGCAGGTCTCGAACCCTCGACTTTCTAGCCCGAAGTCCAGTGCGCTATCGACTCAAAAGCATGCTCATGCGGCAGAGTCGATATCCGCGCTTATAAACCCAGGGTCGTTACAATACTATCGTCAGTTTTCTATGTATTCAGCTCCTTGCTTGATGCTAATTGCTCAATATGCTTTTATGAGTTTTACATTCTTACCCTTACTCTATGGTAAATTGTTATTTCAAAAGTTTAATAAATTAATCCAAGAGCTATTGCCTAATTGTAACAATATTTAATAACCATCGTCATTACATAGATCCAGTGCTTTCAGGCAAAGCCATTTTTACCACAATAATGTTCAGGATATATTGCACATCTGATTTGATCAGTCCCATTTAGACGTTTTCCTCCCCTTCACTGTAAATAACTTCATACAGCTGCGGGTCGTTCTCTTTGGTGGCATGAAGGTATCCCAGGTAGCCCACACACAAGGACATTGTCACAAGTCCAAATGCCATCACTGGCTTGTTCTGTAAAGGAAACACAATTTGCATCGATGTTACGAATCCCTTTTTGGCCCGACAGTCTAGGGGGGGATGGTAGTGAGACGCGTAACATAACTCATGTAAATTATAATTGTGACAAAGTACGTGTGAACGAAATAACCAGGACAACTGAAATCTACCGTCAAACTCAGGGTTTATTGTAAAACACACGGTAATGGGGGGGGAGCAGGAAAAGGGGCTGAGCTGGACCCAAGGAAAGAAACAAATATGCAAAAACACCCCTAAACTAGACTAGCCTACTTTAACAACAGCTAACTAACTAACCAAAATACAGTGGGTGGTCCGGTCCGCCCAGTTCTAACTAGTGTATTTAACAAAGTTCACCTACGGGTAGTGTATGCCCATGGGCGACTTGTCTTGGTTTCCCCCTTTTCCCACCAGCAACAAACAAACACCATAACCAAAACAATACTCACAGGCGATGACAAAGTGCTATGGAGGTGCTCAAACAAAAGAGGAGGTTAATTAATACACAGAGAGCGAGCGAAGAACAGAGATCTACAAACATGGCATTACAAAGAGATTGAGCTCTCCTGAAATCTACAAGAACAGCGATCTACCAACATGGCATTACAAAGAGATTGAGCTCTTGAACAAACAAATGATGGGGTTTTTAAACCATGGGGAAGGAACTGTGATAGGGTAGGAAACAGGAGGAGGTGTGTCTTCTGATTGATGGGTTGATTGTTGACTGATTGGGGAGTGATGATTTTCACCTGTGAGGGGAGAATTAGAGAAAAGAAACACACACACACAGGATACACACACAGGATAACTGTATCCGTAACAATCGACAATATAACAGACGATACCGATGAACAAGCAGACTCATTGTCCGTAATATAATTGTGACCAGTGAGTTAGGCCTTACGGGTCTAACGGTGAGCTCAGGGTTGACAGATCGGAAAAGCGTGGTGGTCTTCGCTCCTCTAAGGCCAGGCATCCTGAAGTCCCCTTCTTTCGGAGCCTCCTTACCGCTTCCATATGCCATTGTGCAATTAGTTGAGGAGATGGATAAGGTTTACATTTACTGTATAAAGAAGTGCAACGCGTTTGAGGAAACGCTATTAATGATGGAAAACATTTGGAACGACCAATAGCGCATCCACAACAACGCGTCCACTTGTTTTGGAAGTCATGGCTAACAGTCAACGAACTCCAAGAAAAAACACATTGTTTGCATGTTATAATAGTAACGTCCTTATAATAGTAGAGCGCCACCTTGTGGATGGAGTAGGCTACACTATGGTTTCTGTATTTTTTTTAATTGAACCTTTATTTAATTAACAAGGCAAGTCAGTAGCATTTCAGTCACAGTTAGTCAGACCCTTGGTTTGGCATTTTGCTTACAGTATACAAGACACCCATCATAAACGATTTTATATGATTTTATATTCCCCGAATTCAGAAAAAAAAGTGTAATAGCTTGCTAGCCTTGAACATGGGGAAAGGTGAGCCTATCCATTACCACCACTCAAGTCATAGGACACCTGAAATACCTATAAAAAATGCATAGCACAAGTTGTAATTCATGACCAATATAGCTACAAAGAACTCAACATTTGCAAGGGACATTAAAATAATCATTGAACTTAGATACAATTCTATATATTTTTATTCGTTCAGCAACGCAACATGAACTCATGGACTTATATATCCTACCACGGGTGACAGGTTCAGTGTTTAATGTGACCATGGTGACGCTGTCTGTCCCAGAACAAACTGTAGGGTTGACGACAGATGAATCAATGCACATAGCGACTCATGAATGGTAGCTACAGGCTTAAAAGCATATTGAAAATAGACATACTATAGTGTTAAATACAATATGCTTTCACTTTCTTTTTTTTCTTTTTTTAAACCTTTCAGAAACAGTCTTTCATCTTAAACCTAACCAACAATCTAATAAAAACAATTATAGGACATAGGCTAATATAAAAATACACATAGCCTACAGGGTATATTTAACTATACTTATGGTATTTGTATAGTGCTGCTCGCCTGCAATAGACTATCCAAACAAGCCCTCTGGGTACAAAATAGGTGTGGCCTCTCAGACAGGTGTGTTCGACGAGCAAATCGACTGCAGTAGCCAGCATCGGAAAATTAGCACCCAAACACATAACACAAGCAGGAAAAACTGGAATAGCCTGTTTATAATCGGTGAGTTAATTATTGTATTTTCTTTCAATATTGTATTTGTCTGAACATAATAGTGTTCTTAAAATAGGTTTAGCCTATTATATTGGAAAATGCGTACTATCACAGTTTTGATAGCCTAGGCTACTTGAAATAAATTAGTTAATCAATTGCGTTTATTCACTGGAGAGAAATTGTAAAAATAGAAGCTTTCTGTTTTTGTAAAATACGACTTAATTTATACATGATGTCATGCTACTGTACTGCTACTCAGGAAACACAGAACCAGCAGATGTTGTTATTGTAAAAGCGTAATAAAGAAGATATTCCTTCCTCAGTAATTATAGCCTACACAGATTTGTTATCAACATGATATTTGCCCTTTCCATTAATTTGCTATCAAAATAAATGTTCATTTGATAACACTGCACTACATTGTCCTTGTTACACTGTCATATTTACAAGTAGCCTACAGTGTAACAAGTATAAACAATAATACCTGTTACTATTTATAGTGGAGAGAATGGTGAATATAGAAATGTAGCCTAGCCTCCTAAGGGAAATGTATGATTGGAATATATTTATATTGTCAGATGATACCCTCTTCATCATAACAGGCAGAATTGAGTATTGGCCTTTTATCTACAGGGTTGTGTCATTGTGTCACAAATGGCACCATATTCTCTTCAACATAGTGCATTTCTTTTGAACAGCCTGGTCAAAAGTAGTGCACTACGTAGGGAATAATATTGGTTCCATTTGAGACAGAGCCCCATATCTACAGTTTCTCCCTTCTCCACAGGCTCATGTAATCAGAGAGATGTCAAACTGGGGGTTTCTGGAGAACGTCCTGAGTGGGGTGAACAAGTACTCCACAGTCATCGGCCGCATCTGGCTCTCCATCGTCTTCATCTTCCGCATCCTGGTGTACGTGGCGGCTGCTGAGCAGGTCTGGAAGGACGAGCACAATGACTTTGTCTGCAACACCCAGCAGCCTGGCTGTGAGAACGTGTGCTTCGACCACTTCTTCCCCATCTCCCAGATCCGCCTGTGGGCCCTCCAGCTCATCATGGTGTCCACTCCATCCCTGTTGGTGGCTCTACACGTGGCCTATCGTGAGAACAGGGAGAGCAGGCATGGCAAGAAGCTGTATGAGGACAAAGGTAGAATTGACGGAGGTCTGCTCTGCACCTATATCCTCAGCCTCGTCTTCAAGACTACCTTCGAGGTAGGCTCCCTCCTGGCCTTCTACTTCCTCTACAGTGGCTTTGACGTTCCCAGACTGCTTCGCTGCAGCCTGGACCCTTGCCCTAACACCGTAGACTGCTACATCTCCAAAGCCACTGAGAAGATGGTCTTCCTCTACATCATGGGCTGTACGTCCATATTGTGTATTGCACTGAATGTCTCGGAGATGGTATACATCCTATCTAAACAGTGCTGGAAGTGTTTTAGCAAGCGGTATATCCCCATTGAAGAGAGAGCTCACTGGCATTGTAATCACACTGTCCCAATCAGCAACAGTTCCTCAACCCTTCATCCCACACCTAACAAAGATACAATGGGCTCACAAGATCCAGCAACAAAGGGAAACCAACCCTTTCCCTCTTAAATTGCATTAAATTACCTAATAATTTATTGTGATCAGAATTCAGGACTTCTTTTAACTTAAATGATTTCAGAAACTATGTAGAACTTGTAGTTATTCACCTTGTACTTTTTTGTTGTTGCACTTTATTTATAGATTTTCAGATATGAAAACAGAAAAACAGTACAACCCCATCCCCTCATTCCCCCATCCATCCGCCCCTCCACACCTCCCTCCCTCCACCCACCCACAAAGCACCTTTAACCTTTTAACAGATACTGTTACTTTTAGCATTATAATCGTATTTAAGGCCTTTATGTCTCAAAACTGTCTGCTAATTGAATCTAGTATAATTTATATAATCACCTTCGGTATTATGATTCATTACCCAAAAATCTAATGAAAATGGTAGGCCATATATGCTTATAAAAAATAAACATGTAGGCTATTCTTAACTTTACTTAGGCTATTTGTATAGTGCTGCTCGTCGGCAATCAACTCTCCAAATAATCCATCGGGATAGGCTACATAATAGGTGTCCTCTGACAGGTGTTTGACATGCAAATCGACTGCAGTAGGATCATTTCATAAAATTACTGCCTTTTGCATCCCTTTGATGTTTTTAGTAGAAATTGTGCACACAGACATTTAAAAGCCTGTTATATCAAATGAAGTGCTCTTTAATAGACAATATGGAAATTACAATCAATTGTATTTTTAATATGAAAAACACTTTTGACACGTCCCTCTGTGCACCCACTGCAACTCCTAGGAACATTTTAACCCACTTAGCCAACCTTTCTCAAATATTTCACCATTATTGTAAAGCCCTAGTCATTGCATTACTTTGACAGTCATTTCAGACTTTGGTATTATGATTAACAAAGAATTTAAAACAATTCAAGCTTTACATCTCTATGTTCAGTGCTGGACTGCATTCATACATAGACCATGCCTTTTTCCCTACTGACATCACAGCATTCATTTTGTGTTCGTGTCATGGTCCCCAGTGGAGCCCATTTATGTAAATATGACCATCAATTTAATTCTAATCTATAAATTGGCAGATTCATCCCATTGCTTTCATCTTACATGGGAAAGATAGTGTGTGTGCTAGCCTTAAGATGTTTATCACATCAATATAAAAATGTTGAATTTCAGGTCATGCAGAACTCTGATCATTCTAGATTAATGAAGAGAAATCCATACAAATTGATTTCAACAATTGAGAGTTTAGTGATCATGTTATATCACAAATCTGTTAAAAGGCATTACTTTTTTACAACAAGCACTTAACTGACCCCTTTCTGATTGTAGGAGCTCCAGCATTCTTCTGTGTGTAATGTATCTCTTGTAAAAAGAATGTTATAGACAATTCTACCAATTTCTCTCAATCATTTTCCTCTGGGGGGAATATAAATTGGGGCAGCAGGTAGCCTAGTGGTTAGAGCCAGTAACCGAAAGGTTGCTAGATCGAATCCCAGAGCTGACATCTGTCATTCTGCCCCTAAACAAGGCAGTTAACCCACTGTTCCTATGCAGTCATTTTAAATAAAGAATTTGTTCTTAAATTACTTGCCTACTTTAATTTTAAAAATTAAGTTCTCTACTAGCCTTGCAATTTAAACAAAATGACAAATCTGAACACGTGAAAGAAACACCAGTGAGAAATGCAATCTGTAACAAAATTGTTTATCTCAATTAAGTTAGACTGCTGGTCGCAGTAGTTCATTGAAAAAAACAAAACAATATTTACACAACATTGTCTACGTACAAATGAACATTTACAAGGCATATTGAAACAACAACATTCACAAACTATACACATCACATTCCATTTGTTTAAAGGACCATTTCATTGTCTCATGGGGATACTTATCACATGACATTGTAATGTTTTTCGCCTTCAATTTTAAATTTAGTTTGCAAAGGCAATGTGCTGGGAAGATAAATACAAACATGCTTAAATTTATCCTATCAATAATACATATAATATAAAATGAGATCAATATATAATAGAGACAAAATATATTTACAGACTCAAGGTTACAGTAAATAATGTATCATTTTAAAACAACTTCCACATAGTCAACTGAAAAAACGTGGATTTATATTTTGCGGTGAAAAAACCAAATCAAAAGTATTATTGTTTTGGGCAACATTTTGCAGCAGGTTGAAACCCATTCTAATCCTGAGGTACGGTGTTCTGACAAGGAAAACATTTAGCCAGTCACTTAAATACTACATCGGAATCTATTTTTCTAATATTACTGTGGGTCGCATTTCCTGGAGCTGCTTCAGCAGAGTATCAGCTACGTCCGAAAAGGATTTGTCCACTACAATTTTTAAATTTTTTAGTGACGTCAGCTTCTGAGGGTTCCTGAACTCAAGGGTATCAAAGCCTTTTGGGTAGTGCAAGTGTGTGTCTGACCTTTTGCACAACACTGTAGCGTTTCTCAGTCGAATTCTCTTCTTCAGAGCGTTTTTAGATGGGCTCGATTGCTCCAAGAACTTTAAGAAAGATACCTCGAATCCCATGGGCTTAAAGGAGGTCAACGTTTCACTTTGATCATTCATTTCATCCTGGGTAAGGGCAGTGCTAGAGGAGTCGTAGTCAGATCCATTTTCTCCACAGTAAATCGCATTACTCCTTGTCAGCCTCTTGCGTTTTACAATTTTTTCAAAAACACTTTTCCGTGGACTTCCTCTCTTGCGTTTCACCACCACAGAACCATCAGATGCAGTTTCTGAGCTTTCATCGTACGAAGGTTTGGTGTCACACAGTTCGCCCTTCCCCTTTCTCCGTAACACAGGTTTTGAATACTCGTCAAACTCACTTCCTTCTAGGCCCGTGTCTGCCGTGTCCTCGCTGTCGGATATCTCTGAGGAGGTCTCAGACTTAGAGTCATCGCTCCTGGCAGCGCGGAGGTTTCTACGTCTTGGGTATTTCTTGCAAAATATGAAGTGGCTTCTCTGCTCTTCTAAGTATCGCTCGGACAGTCCGTGCCCCATGTAGTGCTTCATGATACTCCGTTCAGACTTCATCACTGAATCACAGCCCTTTATCATGCAGGGGTATTGCAACTTGCATTTCTTAATGCACATTGCAGACGCTTCATCCTTAGTTTTCAAGGAGGGTTTTCCATATTTCGTCCAACTATTTTTTTCTGTCTTGTCAGTTTTCTTTTTGTCAACTCCCTTCTGTGTAATCTTTTTGTTGCCCTCTATGTTTTCTTTCCCATCGCTTGATTTAGTTATTTGGTAATGTGAATTCTTGGAGTCAGATTTCTCACAATCTTCACTTTTCCGTTGGTTCATCAGTTGGAGTTTGTAAAGGTCATGATGCTTTTTCATGGTGTGCCTCAGCAGGTTTGACTTTGTAGCGTAAGCACGGTCACAGCCTTCGACATCACATTGGAACATCCCATCCACAGGTTCCATTTTGGCAAGTTTTGCCTTGTCATGTTCTTTTTCAATATGTCCGATGTACTTCCAGAAAGCAATGAAGGATGCTGTGCACCCTTGCTGATCACATCGGAATCTGCCTAGGTTGATGTTTGACATCAGAGATCCTGCTTTATCCAGGCTGAACTTGTGAAGCTGGAGGTAATGCTGCAACATGTTCGGAACGTCTTGGAATACTCTCGAGCAGTCGCTCACTTGACATCTGAGTTCTGTTACCTGGGTTACTTCAACCTCTGGTTCCTCCTCCATAACCCCCTCCTGCTTGATTCCGTTTTTCTCATCCTGTTCCTCATTTTGATCATTTTCATTTTTCATTTCACATATAGATAGAGCAGACTGATGGACAGCCCTGTAATGGAGGATTAAATTATGCTGAATTGTAAAGGCTGCTGCACATCCTTGATGAACACAGCGATATGGCCTGTATGGACTGAAAGAATCATTTGCCTCAGACTTCTTCTCTTTCGTCTTCTTGGGAATTTCGACTTTAGGCTTTGGTCCTCTCTGCAGCTTGATTTTGGATGTCTTTTCTAGCAAGGGAGCACAAACCTGAAGGGGATCTGATGGAGCAGGCGTCATTGAGTCAGCTCTTTCTGCCAGGTAGCCTCCAGATTGTTGACTGTAATGAGTAGGCATAGGCCGAGATGGAGCTGGTATGTGTTGTCCATTTGACCATTGACCTGCATCAGGAGGGGTCATTAAAGGCTGTTGGGGTATTGTTGAGTAGTGTGCGTTAATTTGATATTCAGACATTAGCATTAATGGTGTCTGATCATGCATGGGCATCCTTTGCATTGGCTGCATTCCCATGGAGAGGCTATTATGATATCTCGGGTCAGCTATGCCTTGAGAAGTCTGCTGTTTGAAAGGATGTGGGTGGTAGTCTTGTTTAATCCTTTCTCCTGAAGCAAACACGTTTTTTACAGTCATATCTTGATTTTGGCTCACATCCGGGAGTGAATGTTGACGTCTAATATTCTCCATTATTGAGTGGGGCGCTTTGGCAATCTGACCAGACAAAGGAGGCTCTGAATGCACACGTGGTTTGTCTTCGTTATTAGCAAATCCAACCGTGTTGCTTGACTTGCGCTTCATGATTAGTTCTGCAATCTCCCGCTGTGTCAATCTGTGAGCTGTCTGACAGTGTGCCTTAAGGTTTGAATTGCGGGTAAAAGTCTTATCACACATTTGACAAGAGAATGGGGCAAATTTCCCATGGCTTTTCTTAATCGAATTGATCATCTCATTGGTGTAATTGTGTGTCTTGATGAGGTGTTTTAAAATGGCATCTTTTGTCATGGCCCTGTATGTGCAGTTGTCACTCTCACAGGCAAACAGCTTTCTACAGCCATCAGGAATCTGTGTATCCTTCTCTTTTGAGACATTAGGCTGGAATGATTCAGTATCATTGCAAATATCAGTGCAGCTAGGTTTTGTGGAGGAATATGTTGGAGTAGAATCACACACCTGTTGTTTGTCTAAGTCTAGCCTCTCTAATGCAGTCTGAATGTCCATTATCCAATGCTGTTGGTTTGCAGGTGCTAGATTTGGACCAAGATCAACATCATTCGCAACAATGCAGGTAGGTGCAGGTACCTCGTGGTGTCGAGAGGAAGCCTCTCTGAAATTAGTAAAGCTCTTCATGGGTGCTGCTCCGTTCATTTGGGTAGATGATACAGAGGGGATTCCGTGATCAATCATCTTGGAAGGCTGAGGACTTTGACGTCCTCCAAAATGTTGTACATCATTGGTTGTTGGATTGGATGATACCAGATTCAAACTGGCATGTGTGTCAGTGCTGCTTGTCCCAGATACACTGCTTCTTCTTTGGAAGTCTCCAGCTAAAATCTGTTCACGCAATCTTTTCTTGACATTATGTTCCGCACTCTTCCTCCGTGTCTCCACCGGTTTGATACTTGTTGCTGCTGGACTGTGTTGAGGCCGAGGGTCTGGTGAGGTGATCTGCAACATGGGGTTTGTCATAAGGTTTTCTGCTAAACTAGCCATTGCAGCCAGAAGTCCATCATTAGACAGCCCTCCCGAATTGGAGGCAGAATCAGAATTCCCCTTCACTTCTTTCATCTTCATCAGTGTTTCTGCTCTGAGTAAATTATCAATATGGTCTGTGGGAAGTCTGTGAAGTGAGACGGTGGGGTTGTTTTCTGCAAGCACCTGAGTGAGAAGTGGCTCATAGAATGCACTATTGCCAAACCCAGGGTCACATGACTGCTGAAGATAACCATCTGTATACGATTCATTTTCTGTCTTCACTTGGACATTTCCTGTGTGCTGTATGACTGTGCTTTCTGGCAAGCGTCCAGCAGGTCCGTAGGGGCCATAAGGATTTTGGAACGTTGGCTGGGGAATTGCTGAGGGCTCAAACATATTGGGAATATTTGGAGTTACCATAATTTGTTTAAGAATCTCATCAGGTTGTTCGCCATCATTTGCATACGGTGCAGCAGGGTTATACTGTGAAGATGGTGGGGGCTGAGTATTGAGAAGTTGCTCTGAATTGAGAAGATCAAGAAATGATGAAGGCAAGTCTGCTGTCAGGAGCTCAGTGTCATAGGCTTTGCAGTGTAAACGTTTGGACAAATGGCCTCCAAGTGATTTGGGATTTGTAAATTCTCTACCACACCTAGAGCAAATGAACTTTCCGTCTTTAACAATGGCAGGCCACTTTGTTCTTTTGTTGCGCTTGACTTTTTTGCCCATCTGGTTTTTTTCAGCAGCGTTTTTGGTGCCGTCTTGAGATTCACTGTTGTTTCTAGCTAGCAATTGGTTTCCTGCAAGGACATGTGATTCCATGTTGGTTTTCTGCATTCTTCGACTCCTTTCAGGGGGATTGAAATTAGAACGCAAATTACTTTGAGTCTGCGGTGTGTAGGGAAGTGCAGAATTTCCCAGCTGATTTGAGAGACTTGAGTCCTTCAGAATGTCCACATAAGAGGGGAAAACAGGCTGAAGAACATTATCCATAGTTGTTGGAAGCAGTGACTCTGCTGGTCTTTCCACATTAGGTCGCATCATATGACCGGATGGAATAACATGAACATCCATTCCTCCACCACCCATTTGTGGCATCCCTTGCAGGTTCGAGGAGGGATATACTTGTGAGTGATAATTCTGGATTTGGTTGTTTCCTGGTGTTTGTTGCCATGGCACACTAGGTGGTGCATATTGATTGGGGTTGTTTCCTAGCTGGGAGAGTACAATGGGATCTAAGATATTGTCCATTTGGTTGGGGAAAGCTTGGCTTTGGACAGCAGCTGAATGGGAAGCGTAAGAGTGGTTTGAGTTTGAGTACAGGGGCGGGGTAGGCTGAATGACCTGTTGATGTTGTATTGGAGCAACAGAGTTATGGTTCCCGATCAGAGGCAGACTCGACGGGGCAGCTTTTCTTGCTTTTTCATGTTCCCTTGTTTTTCTCTTAACAAGTTTCCATTCTGTATAAAACTCTGGGTGAGCTGCTTTCATATGCTTGGTAACACTTCTGTAGGAGCTGTAGTTGCGATCGCATGACTCCAAAGCACAGTGGTGTCTCTCTCCTTGGGGTGGGGCAGGAGTAGTTGGTAATGGGTGTTGCTGTGGGGCAGGAGTAGCTGGTAATGGGTGTTGCTGTGGGGCAGGAGTAGCTGGTAATGAGTATTGCTGTGGGGCAGGAGTAGCTGGTAATGGGTGTTGCTGTGGGGCAGGAGTAGCTGGTAATGAGTATTGCTGTGGGGCAGGAGTAGCTGGTAATGGGTGTTGCTGTGGGGCAGGAGTAGCTGGTAATGGGTGTTGCTGTGGGGCAGGAGTAGCTGGTAATGGGTGTTGCTGTGGGGCAGGAGTAGCTGGTAATGGGTGTTGCTGTGGGGCAGTAGTAGTTGGTAATTGGTGGTGCAGTGGGGCAGGAGTAGCTGGTAATGGGTGTTGCTGTGGGGCAGGAGTAGTTGGTAATTGGTGGTGCAGTGGGGCAGGAGTGCTTGCTAACGGGCCCTGTGTATTCTCTGTTCTGCAACCAGTGGCTGGCAAACAAGTTACTAGTGGAAGAAGTGTGTGAGAGACCGATGGGAGAATTTGAGGCATTGGAGTTGACATGTAATGGGAGGTCTGGCTTGATGCTGACATGTTAACAGACATGTGTGGATGTTGTTGTTCTTGCACTGGTACTCTGTAGTCAGAATTGTAGTTCCTGGATTCATAATTTCCATCTTTGCGAAAACTCTGGACCTGACCTTGAAACACACTTGGTTGTTGGGCATGATGCAAATCCCCAGGATATTGGTATGAAGCTAATGGAGGATTATGTGGTTTGGGTCTCATATAGTCATATGCAGCAGTCTCTGAAGGGTCTTGGTGTCTATGTCTCAGCTGATTTGGGTCATGCGTTTGTGCATTTGTGGTAGACCGAATAACAGATCTTTCTGAATATGGGTACAGTTCTTTTACTGGTGGCTCACTTTGAATCATGTATCGTCGTTCATTCTCAACAGTACCTTGAGAAGCATTCAGCAGGTTGTCAATCGAGTGCTTCACCTCAACAGATGCTGATGGATGAGAAGCCTCATCAACATCCTCTGAGAAGGAAGCCTGATCAGAAAGCATCCTCTGGTCCAGAAAATGAGAAAGGTCAGTGTCTGTAGCTGGGTATTCCTCCTCCTTTGTGACATGTTCCTCCTGGTGCAGATCCAACTGTGACTGAGAATGGAACACTTTTCCACAGTTAGGGACTTTGCAGGTGAACGTTTTGTAATGCTGTGACTCATGGTCGTAAAGCTTATAGGCTTCATTGAAAATCTTCCCACATCTAGGAAACATGCATCTGGCTTTAAATACGACATGTTCTTTTCTGTGTACAAGCAGCTCTGTGTTGGAGAGAAAGCTGGCCTTGCAGTTCAACTGTATGCAAATGTACGGTCGGACACCACAGTGCACTTGCAAATGATCGTTAAGGTGTGTGACATTAACAAATTGGCGACGACAATACTGACAAATCACCTTTTTGTTCTGCATTTCAAGGAAGCGCTTTGCTTCATCGTTATCTCTATGTGCTTTCACATGAACAAGAAGATTTCTGAAATACTTGAATCCCTTTTTGCAGTTTACAACAGGGCATGTGTTTTCCTCAGTGCTGCTTTCGGTCTTAAGTCCAGAGACTTTAGTCTGAACTGATTCTGTCTGAAGCGACTCCCCATTGTGTTCTTGGGAATCGCTGTTTGCATCTTTTTTCCAAAGTAGATTTTCAGTCTTAGCTTTCAGAGCCGCAATAACAGGAGCAGCTGTTTTGGGATTAGCTAATTTTTTATTTGTTTTAATTGCAGCTAGTCTTTCCTTGCATGATAGCTTTACGTGTGATGCCACGTGTGGTTCCAATATGTCTTTTGAGGTGAAGGTCTCTGCGCATATCGGGCATCTATAAAGTCCATCTTTGTAGTGAGTCTGTGCATGACGTACAATCCTGTGCCCCAGAAACTCCTTGTCACACAGAACACAGTATTGCATGTATGCCTGCCAGTTTCGAAACCTGGCCGAGATGAACCCTTTCTCTCTCAGTTTCTTTGTCTCTCGGATTTTCCGTCTTTTATCTGTTATTTCATTCAGTTCATGTGTGGTGTCCACAAAGTAGTCTGTGACGTCTCTGAACACTTCCTCACCCTGGGTTGTGTCCTCCTCCTCCTCAGGGGCCTCTGGGATCTCATTGTCATTCAGCAAGTCAATGGAGGACACAATGGAGGCCTCCTCACCCATAAGGGTCAGGCAGTGACGCTTCAGTGTCTTCCAGTCCCAGAACTCAGGGTCAAAAGGCCACTGGGTCTTGAACACCAGCAGGAGCTCACAGCGGAGCGAGTTAGACACAGGAAGATTCTCCTCCTCCAGCTTCTGGTCTGGCTCGTTGTACAGAGTCTCCACGGCGTAGTAGGAGTCCACTGTGGGTTCCAGGAGGAACTCTGTCAGCTGGCAGGCCCGTTTTACCTCCAGATCAGTGGGCAGCAAACAGGAGATGGTTTTGCAAATGGTGGCCTTGTTGTTTGCGTCACTTGATTCCAACTGTAGAGCCCGTATGCACATGTCAACACACACTGGCAGTCCAACCTTACCCACCTGTAAAAAACAAACAAAAAAAACAACAGGGTTTTAGAGGGAAACGCACTAAATATTAATTGACTATCAATGAAACAATAGAGCATATGGAACAAAAAAGGTGGAGTGCTGACTATACAATGCAAAAATTATAGTGTCCCATGTTCAGTCTATATACACCCAGAAAAAAATGAATGTATCAGGGCAGAAGCTTACCTCTGATTGAATGACTTTGATGAAGAAGAGGATGTGGAAGACCGTTGTGGACAGCAAAGACATCTGACGACATCTGTCCAGGAACGTCTCTTCAGATGACTCCATCCGCTTCAGCAGTTTGCTCCAAAACAGTGTCAGCTCCCTGGAGAGAAAATAAATAAACCAAATAGCTTAATAGTCATAATATATTCTATAATACCTGAATTATCTGAAGAACTAAACAAGAGATTGCACAGCGTGTTTTATTTTGTTTTACGACTACTGTAAGTTGAAACAGGTAATAACACAATAGATATACATTTCATAAGTCAAACAGATAGGAGGGGTGGGCTTTAATGCAAGAAACGTAGCGCCGTGATCTTACCAGGCACAATAAGTGTCTCCTTGGAGAAGCTGACGTGTTAGAAAGGCTGAGCATAAGCTGAAGGCTCCCCTCTCATCCCCTTCCGACTCCAGGTTACAGATCATTTCTAGTGCATCACGGCAATCAATCTCGGAGAGCTGTCGATAAAAAGGAAGAGCTGCATTGCATTCAAATTATATTTCAATGTGGTATGCAACAGGTCTGCCTCAAGCCGCAATTACACCTTTTCCTTTGAATGGTCTGCCTTTTGTTGATGAAAGTCTCAATTTCATACACTAGAAAACAATAGCGAGGACAGAGAAATTCTGATTGGTGCAATGAATCCACAGAGGCCTGACAGTTAAATAATGAAAGTATATACGGGCCCTGTTCATGGGCCCAGTTAAAAAGTTGCGGACTATATAGGGAATAGGCTGCCATTTGGGACTCAACCTGTTTCTAGCAGACTGTCCCAACCTACCTCCTCCATTAGTGGTTCCTGTGCTGAGGCAGAGCACAGGCAGACCAGGTACATCTGCTTAAAGATGTGCCCTTTTCCTTCAAACTCGGGACACTCTGCACAAGCCCTTGCCAGCAGTGCAGCCCTCTCCATGTGGTTCTCCTTAATAAGGTGCTTTACTCTCATCTCCAGCAGAATGGGTCCCTCAAGTCGAAGGAACTTGTGAACTAAAGAAGAGGATATTGAGATTCATACAGACACAATACAAATAGAGTACTGATATAAAATGCTGGTTCAAATGTACAAGACTTGAATAACAACTAGTATCAAAAGTTGTTCCTGTTGTGCACAGGGTTTTCTTCCTTTATTGTAGTAAAAGAAAACTCACCCTCCTCTGTTTGTGGAGACTCATTAGAGAGGAGACTACGCAGGGTGCTGTTTGTCCACACACCAGTCTCTTGGGCCACAGCAGACAGGAGGGCCAGCTGTGTGATGCCATTCTCCTGCAGCTGGGAGTGTGCTGACTGCAACACACACAATTCACTCAGTGACAGTATTCTCAAAGCCATAGGTACTTTTAGAAGCAATTAAACATTCAAATTAATGGTGCATCCTTGCAACATATATAATATTATGTAGTACATTTCAGAAACAGACCAAATGGAATCTTATCTTAAAATACTATCCTGAACAGATAAAGCAGCTCAATCAGGAATACAGTAACCTACAAGTGTAGTTTACAAGACCTCATTGCATATAAAAAGGAAACATTTCATCCTCTGTGTGACTAAGCATTTTACCTGAACAGATGACTTGAACTCTTCCCACAAGGCATCTGGGAAGTTTTCTGGCAGGGAGAGCAGCAGCTCTATACAGCTCCTGCACAACCAATAGGAAATCAAATGAGCTACCCAAACATGATCACTAAAGCCTTTGTATTTTGTGCAGTGATTTAAACATAATCTGAAGAATAAAGGCAAGTCTGATTGGTAATGATCAATAATGTTAACAAAGCACTGTAAAACAAATTGCTGGAGATGGTGTTAGGTAACATCATCCAATGTTTCATTCTACATGTAGGGTGTATCATACAATTCTACATCTGAGATAATGTATAGTACAGTAATTTATCTGATGTGCATTTCAAATTATGTTCTTCTAAAAATCTCATGGGTACTAATCTTGCAGGCACATGGAGAACAACAAGCAGGTTAAACCCCTCCACAAATTAGACAGGCGTACTCACAGTGAGAGACGTTCAACTACGAGGGGGACGTTTTCACACTGAGAGGAGAGGCAGGAGGAGACCTGGGCATAGCTCAGCAGGGCCACTGTATACACCTCCACCAGGGGCAAGGGCTCCTCCTCCATCCTCCATCGACCAGCATACTCCACCAGAGTCTAGAGAGAGAGAGAGGAGGTTACACTCACCTTTCTCTTATGCACCAATGAAGTCATCCACAGAGAGCTATAAAGGCAGATGTTTGATATCTTTAGATGCAATATAGTGCCTACCACTACTACTGCTGATATTAATTTGCAACAGGGGGGGGGGGGGCGGAATTTCTATAATTAGCCTAAATGTTTGTATGTGAAATGACAAGCAATTGTAATGCATCCTGTTAAGACCCGTAGAATAAATAAAAAAAAGCTACCAACCACTTCATTCATGTTGGATATGGTTTATGAGTCTACATTTCTCCAACGTCCTACAGAATATATGTGTTGCTCCTTTCCATCAAAGCAGAGGGGGCTGGGCAGATGCCCACACACAGAGAGCAGTGAGACTCTGGAGAGCGCAGACAGACAGATGGGCCTGGAGGAGAAGCCCTGTTCTGAGCAGCATCAAAAGACAAGTAGTTCTGACAGCTTCTCTCGGTCAGGCAACTCCTCAGAGAGAATTAGGATATAAAAAGGTTCATGAGAACTGTGCAATGACGAATAAATCTGATTTAAGTGAGAAACCACACAACTTTATTCTGCTCATGATGGAGAGAGAATCTTTCATGGCCTATGCTACATGTGTGTTATTAGCTACCTCAGTATTGTTGAATTATTCACAATCTCAGTGTACCTTGGCATAGAAACAACAGTCTACGTTACTGTTAAAGTCACTGCATGGATGGTTGGCTGCACTTTGTCTCAGACGGCTCAGTAACAAGAGCCTACTAGTGGAAAAAGCCTTTGCAGGTTGGTGAGGTTATGGGGACTTCTCTCCAGTAACAGCTTCCTGTTTTGCTCTTCAGGAAATAAATGCTAGCTGGAGACAGGGCTGAGGCTAGTTGGATGCTAGAACATTGATATCTAGATCTCTCAAATTTATGGGTGATTCACGATATATCTAGATTTTTTAAACGTAAAAAGTCAACACTGCATTTCAAACAGTCAGGAATAATGTAAAGAATTAAGGGCTTGTAAAATTATTAATAGGCTAAATATTCAGAAAGTATTCACACACCTCGACTTTGGTACAGCCCGAATTTCAAATTAAATTGAGATAGTGTCAATGGCCTACACAAAATACCCCATAATGTGAAAGTGGAATTATGTTTAGATATTTTTTTACAAACTCATAAAAAAAAAGTGAAAAGCTGAAATGTCTTGAGTAATTATTCAACCCCTTTGTTATGGCAAGCCTAAATAAGCACATTTTTACTCCTGAACTTAAGTCATATAATAAGTTGCATGGACTCACTGTGTGCAATAATAGTGTAACATTTTTAATAACTACCTCATCTCTTTACCCCACACATTCAATTATCGGCACGGTCCCTCAGACGCGCAGTGAATTTCAAACAGACCAAAGACCAGGGAGGTTTTCCAATGACTCACAATTGGTTGACGGGTAAAAAAAAATAAAAAGCAGACATTGAATATCCCTTTGAGCATGGTGAAGTTATTAATTACACTTTGGATGGTGCATTGAATATCCCTTTGAGCATGGTGAAGTTATTAATTACACTTTGGATGGTGCATTAAAACGGCTAAAGAGTTTAATGACTGTGATAGGAGAAAACTGAGGATGGATCAACAACATTGTAGTTACTCCACAATAGTAACCTACATCACCGGGGCCAAGCTTCCTGCCATCCAGGACCTCTATACCAGGTGATGTCAGAGGAAGGCCCTAAAAATGGTCAAACTCCAGCCACCCTAGTCATAGACTGTTCTCTCTGCTACTGCACGGAAAGCGAAACCGGAGCGCAAAGTCTCGGTCGAAGAGGCTTCTAAACAGCTTCTACCCGCAAGCCATATTACTCCTCAACAGCTAATCAAATGACTATCCACACTATTTGCATTGCCCCCCCACCCCCACACTGCTGCAACTCTTATCTAATTATAGATAGATTTATTAAAGTAACTACATGTACATAATTACCTCGATACCAGTGTCCCCCGAACATTGACACATTGTGGCGGTACCCCCTGTATATATATATAGCCCCGCTATTGTTATTTACTGCTGCTCTTTAATTATTTGTTATTCTTATCTTACTTTTTTAAAAGGGATTTTCTTTGCTGCATTGTTGGTTAAGGGCTTGTATGTAAGCATTTCACTGTAAGGTGCTGTATTCAGCGCATGTGACAAATACAATTTGATTTGTTTTAATTGACAGAGTGAAAAGAAGGAGGCCTGTACAGAATACAAATATTCCAAAATTTGCTTCCTGTTTGGAATAAGCCACTAAAGTAAAACTGCAAAAAGAAAAATGACAAAGAAACGTACTTTATGTCCTGAATACAAAGCGTTGTGTTTGGTGCAAATCCAACAAC
This sequence comes from Oncorhynchus clarkii lewisi, assembly GCF_045791955.1. Classification (NCBI taxonomy): domain Eukaryota; kingdom Metazoa; phylum Chordata; class Actinopteri; order Salmoniformes; family Salmonidae; genus Oncorhynchus; species Oncorhynchus clarkii. Next base: position 17,563,515 of record NC_092154.1, on the reverse strand, counting down.
ATCACTAAGTACCACTTCATATTTCAAGCATGGTGGTGGCTGCTTCATGTTATATTTATGTTAGTCATTGGCAAGGAAAAGGAGTTTATTTATTATTAATAAAAATAAACAGAATCGAGCTAAGCACAGGCAAAATCCTGGAGTAAAACCTGGTTCAGTCTGCTTTCCAACAGGGAGACAAATTCACCTTTCAGCTGGTCAATAACTTAAAACACAAGGCCAAATAAACACTGGAGTTGCTTACGAAGACAACATTGAATGTTCCTGAGTGGCCTGGTTACAGTTGACTTAAATCAGCTTGAAAATCTATGGCAAAACCTGAAAATCGCTGCCTAGCAATGATTAATAACCAACTTGACAGAGCTTGAAGTTTTTATTTTATTTTTTATAATGTGCAAATATTGTACAATCCAGGTGTACACAGCTCTTAGACTTACCCAGAAAGACTCAGTTGTAATTGCTGCCAAAAGTGATGCAAACATGCAATGACTCAGAGTTGTGAACACTTAGTAGGGCAAAAAAGTTAAGTCAGCCACCAATTGTGCAAGTTCTCCCACTTAAAAAGATAAGAGAGGCCTGTAATTTTCATCATAGGTACACTTCAACTATGACAGACAAAATGAGAAGAAAAAAAATCCAGAAAATCACATTGTATGATTTTTAATGAATTTATTTGCAAATGATGGTGGAAAATAAGTATTCGCGTCGCTGCACAGCTATTTTCAGGTC